>NC_141823.1:19816256-20131256 GCF_982586985.1 Callionymus lyra
TGGAGGAAAAAATAAAAAACAACTCCATGTTCTTCAACTGCTGTTTATTGTTAGTTTCCCTGAGACTGATTAGTCTTTGACTTCTGCACAGAAACACCAGCAAATGCTAATTATTATTATTACATACTCCTAATTATTGCACCATGAATTAATCCCTTAATATTATCCTTACAGCAAGAAATAGATTTAAACATATTTAAAGTTGATTTAGACTTTATTTTCCCGTATGTTGTTGTGTACACAGTGCTGCCATTAATGAACTACAACTAAGTGCTGAGCTAAAGTATGTTTAATCATATTTATTTCGATTAGACTAAATAAAATAGACTTTATTAATCCCTCTGGAGATATCCTGTTTCCAGTTCACAGCAGACAATAAAAGGTACAGAGATTTCATAAACAGAAGAACAAGAACAAAGTTGAATTAAAAAGACCCAAGAGCAAAAAAATAATAAAGTGCAAAGAGCATGTTCAAAGGAGAAAAACACAAATATATTTAAAGGATACAAAGATTAACATAGAATACATAATCCCTTCTATCTCCTCCTGCCCTCAAAACTCTGACATATAAAGTCTAGTAGCACGACGAATGAAAGATTCCCTGTGATTTAACCTCACATTTTATTATTCTCTCATTGAGGGAATAAACACTGACCCCAGTCTTGGGCAATATTAGCCATTTCAAGTGTGTTTTTGCTGCTTTTTGATTTACTGCTGCTGTGTAAGTGGAAAGTGCCATAAAATATCAACCTCGACATTTCTTTGCTTCAAAGAGAAGTCAGACAGGCATGTACTTACTGTGTTGTTTTTTTCTCTATATTTGTATAAACCAGCGTGACTTTGAACCAGATCTGATTGTTGTTCTTGGTTTATGTTTACATTTTTTAGTCAGATTCCTATCCTGACCCTCAACTACAGCATGTACACTAATTAAAGGTGCAAATGTAGGGATAACTATTTCATCCTCTACTTTTCCAATTATAAAATCTAATAGATGAACCTTGGAAAATATTATATAATAAAATTAAAATTCAAACATTTTCAGTCAAAACCTTTGAAAGCCTTCACTTTAATTTAGTGTATTTTAAATTTCACATTTACATTCAAAATTGTCGGTATGGAGCAAAAGGTCAATACAAAGGATTTAATTAAATTTAGTATCATGCACATACAAGTATAACTCGTGAATGTGTGTAAATACACTGTGTGTGTGTGTGCGTGTGTGTGTGGGTGTGTGTCTGTATAAAATAATTCTACTTTTTGCAATTGAATTGCAAATATCTGCCGTTTGTTAATTCTCCTTTTCCATATGTTTTCATTTTCTTCTGTGCAATTAATTTTCAAGCAATAAGGAATGAAATTAAAATCCTTCAAGTTCCTAGCGAGGACTGAGGACGAGTGGATACAGTCGACTCGAGCAGCTTTTAAAGCTGATGTTTGGACATATTTTGGATTCAAAACAAATGAAAGCAGTTGAGACTTCATCAAGAGTCATGTGGTCTGTAGATTCTGCAACTCCAGAGTCAAGTACTCGACAATACTACATATATATACTAATTCCTGTAGTATAGTATCACCACATCATTCAACATACCCAAAACATCTTATGGGTGCCCCTGTATTGTGAAAGTATTGTATCGCCAGATTCCTGCCAATGCACCGCCCTTTAACGTATCAAACCTCTCTAGTAAAAAAAAATGTAAAGACAGTGTGAGGCGGGGCTACAACATCTTTAAAAAGCTGTAGCCTGAAAAGTGGCTTCAATCGCCAACATACATCATTTTTAATATCTCACTCACTGTGACACTAATGACGAGAATTTCTTCAGGGAAAATAAGAAACACATTCTTAAATCTGATGACGGATTGGAGGAGAAATGTTTCAAATATGAGCTGCAAAGACAGTCGGTAAAAACGGAGGAACCGGGAAAGATTTAGTGTAATTAATATCGGAGATTGCCCTACTGTGCCGCCAAACTGTTCCTGGGACCTCAATCTCATAATCCCCTGCACGCTAACAAAGCATTTCAAACTCATTTCCTAGGAGCGCCACGTCAGCCATTAAAGCAGAAATGGAGCCGTAAATAGCGTAATAACGCCCAACAGTTCCCTTTTACGACTGACTATCTCTTTAGTGGAGGGCCAGCGAACTTGACTCTGCCCTCTGGGAGCACTGCAGCCAATTAAGTGAAGGCAGATGAGCTGCCGAAGCACGGCGAGGTTGGAGGGCATGAGAGAAGCCCCTAAAAACACTAATCAATCGACTGCTGAGGTGACAAATGATGTCGTAACTGATTATGTGGATTAGTGATCACTCGGATATAATGTGACAGCTCACTGACAAGTACACGGACACTTTAGTGGGAGTGTAAACTGCAAAACGCATCATCAACCAACACCCACCATCACTTTGCACGCCTGTTGCTGGAGCTCACGGACTACAGTGGTAAAAATACATAAATGGATGACGATCTTAAAGTGATACATTTTCTTCTCAATCTCATGTCGATTTAGTGTGGGGATTATTTTCAGAAAAATGTGTCTTTTTGTAGTTACGGACAGACAGGTATGTACCTATGGTTGTTGCAACCAGAGCTCACTTTTGTTTGACCGAAAAGACACACAAAACAAATACATCCAAATACCTCAATACAGCAAGTCTCTAATGTTTCTCTTGTAATGAAGCCTCAAAATAAATTGTCACCAGTGTCTACTGTCTACATTTAGAGCTCGCTTCAGATTTACCCGGAGTGTTTCCAGTGTGTGTAGCATTTTAGCCTTTTAGCTTCAGCTACAAACAAGCTAAAAATATAGAAGTTATCCAACTTTTCTTCTCAGCAATTTATTAATACAATAGGGGCATAACAGACAAACAGTATGCAGGTATTTAAGTGTTTTTAAGAGTGTCTTTTTGGACGAGGAAGACAAAAAAAAGTTGGTGATAGTGGCGCCCGTCATATGGACGTAACTTCTCCCTGTAACTCCGGATTATCTTTCGTTACGTTCTGTTTTAGAGTAAGTCCATTTTAAGGTAGAAACTGGAGCTCAGTTGTCTTCGTCTTAATCTTCTTCCAGAAAGACACACTTAAAAACATCCAAATACCTCTCTGGTGCTCATCTATAAAGTCACCCTCATATTGAAGACTCGACAGTATGAATTGTTCCGGAAAAATCTTAAACAAGTCTTTATTTTACACTTGTTTGTAGCCGGCACAACCTAAAACAACTTACATTAACCTTAAAAAAGAACAGATTACTCTTGAAACTAGAAAGAGTACATTTCCAGAAGAAAATGAAGTGTGAATGCTGACCATGTTGTTCTGTGAAATTAGTATTAAAAGTAGAAGAAGGGACATAAGTAGTTAAAGTAGAAGAAGTGGAATTAGAAGTTAAAGTAGAAATAGTAGTAGTATTAGTAGTAGAAGCAGTAGTAGAAGTATTTGTGGAATTAGTAGTTAAAATTGAAGTAGTAGAAATGTAAAGGAAGAAAACAGGATCTAAATTGGCACACAATAATCGCAACTATTAGTCGCAATGAGGGTGAGTAGAAACTGAAAGAAATTTCAAATATGGCTGAACTATCCCTTTGAGTTTTGACTCCCACTTTTAGTTCCGGGAATGTAATATTCGAGATGGTAAAACCCAATGTTTAGATTACACAACACTTGCAGAATAATATACATACGCCTACCTGCACCTTTGTGCCTCTTCCATGCTTGCATAAGAGAGTGTTGCTGACATGAATGCTGTCGTATTCATTTATGTCAAATTTCACACAGGCTGAGGGATCATAAAAGGTCTCGTCGATATCTGTCCTAATGTTGTCCCTCATACACTGCATGACTAATGTACCTATCGATTGTAACAAGATGGTCATAAAAATGCTGACAACATTGCGCCCTAAACATAAAGATCAACGTACACACACACACACACACACACACACACACGTGTTCATAGACATGCGAGTATATTAATTCTGCACACGTTTGCTTGTGTCTTAATTGATTCCCAGCTTCCAATCTTCAAAGCATTTATTGTAATATGCTGCATATCAGTCGAGCCTTCCCCTCAGACATCAACACTGAAAACAAATATTGATAAAAACTATTTGCAAGAAACCTCACCAGCTTCAAAAAAATGATATCCAGAAAACGTTGACTGTATTTATTTGGCCCTCATTAGTCAAAGATAATGTAGACACTAACATTGTATTTTGTATTTTTGTCATTTTGTGATTATGAATGTATTAACATGTTAATTTTTAAATTTTTAAACATATTTTAATTGAGACTATGAATTATTGCAAACAAAAAAAACTGACGGAAATTCCCATAACAAGCAGATGGGGTTTTCTGGATACATACCAAGGATACATAAGGTCACATTTTCCCCGATTCAGAGACCACGCCACTCCAAAACACAACGAAAACAAATCCTTTTTCTACTTGGCATGCATCTATTGCATAGGTCTGAGATATTTGGGTTGAACTTATTTAGTTGCTCTGGAATTATATTCTTTCTTTCTTTTTTTTTTTTTTTCTTTTATATACACTCTCATTAGCCAGTTTTCAAAAGACACTTCTATTGGTAGGTCCTCATTCCATGCCCTCAATTTGGTCTCTGCAGATTCTGATGAATAACCGTCAAAAATATTATAGATTTCTGAAGTCATTTTTTTATTTTGGTTGATTTTAATTACTAGATTTTATACTTTTCCTGCCTTTTTTGCTTGATAGCCCCTCACAACAGCCACTGTACACAATGCGGCCCCTGGTAAAAAATATATTTGCTGTATAGCCCAAATCTGAAAATACAAAATGCTCTGAGAGCTTTGACAACAGACATAACACCCAGTCAGTCATCCACAGATATCGCCAATAATTTTCTGCTTGAAAATGACTTCCTTTTTTTACCTTCACATTTTCCTTTTCACATCGTGGAGTTGACCTGCTAATTAGGAGAGGTGATGCCAAAAGGCTCATCACAATGTCACTGTGATCTGCCATTTAAATCTTCTCTAACTACTCTGCTGAGACGAGGTCAGATTTAATGAAGGACCTGAGATTTGTTGCATGTATTTCAAGGTATTTTTCAAATGTATATAGTGATATCTCAGGGCAAATGATTAGGTGATTGAAAGGTGCTAAATAGCGTGTCCGCTAAGGTTAGTATGTTTTATTTAATGAATATAAAAGTTGAGGTTGTTGGATGTGAGAGAAAAGATGAGAAAAGAAAAGTGCAAAAAAGAACATTCAGCCCTCACTATTTACTTTATCACACCTGATAGTAATAGATGCCTCCACACGTTTTACCTTATTGTTTTAAATCTCCTCAAACCCTGACGCTTCTAACCTGTGGAACATACAGTCCTGCAAAAATACCGTCCAATCATTTCAAGACGCCCTTTCAAAATAAATGAATCCGAATATGTCAAAACCAACGTTTCATTCACGTTAAACAGGATATTTGATTTAAAATTACGACGACATAGCATGAAAATACCCGTGAATTTTTATTTGATTGCCGCGTTCTACGCCTACCTTTATTACGCGATAAAATAGATGTTAGATTAGATCCAGGTTTCTCTCCAGAGCTTCTTTCAGTCGGGCCATTAGGTCTGTAAGCCACAGTTTATTTTCAGCTTGTCTCTTTCAATCTCTCACACACACACAATGCTGGTCGGACTGAATATGTTTAATCATTTATGAGCCGGTAGAACTGCTAATGCAAACGGCGCACTAATACTCCCTTAATAATTAAAGCCTTGTATTGATTGTGGCATTACAATGCTTGTGTTGAGGGACATTAGTCAATGCTGCTGATGGTAATAACAGAGGCGATGCCTTTCACCAAAACAGGCTTTAATTCACTCCTATACTGCGGGGATGGAAAAACAAATAGGGTGCAGAGAATAAAACACATATTCCAAGGATAGAATATCTACAAAGAGTGAGGACATTTTCAATTGAGATTGTAGAGAAATGCCTTCACATGTTTAGAAAGAAATAGCAAATCACAAACTGAGATTGGAATCGATATCAAGACCCTATTCACAGAATTGGATCGTCAATATTTATAAGTGGAGTTCTCCACCTCTCCACCGGTGGTGCTCACATCATTAGTTCCGAGTTCTTGTCAATTCATTGGAAAAGCCTTGAGCGACTTGAACGTGTCAACAATGAGTTTTTTTGTTTGTTTTTTGTTGTTTTTAAACAATAGTACTGCTACTGTTAGGCAGGAAGAAAAGGAGGCATGAATACACGTAACTATCCCTTAAAGAAAGAAAAAGGAATGATAGAAATCAACAAGTTGAACTATAATTTAAGAGTAAAACATTCTGATACAATAAGTGTAGTTTTAATTATAGATTCAATATAAATTTATAATTCAACGGTGTTAATTGAGTTAAGATCTTCCCAAGCTGTAAGGAATTTTTTTTTTTTTAATATTTAAATATATAAATTAAATATAAAAATATATGAAAACCCGAGATTTAGCACTTTTTGATTTATTTGACATTGCAAGTACTTGGAAACTTGGATTTTTCTGATCAAAGTGAAAAAAATGATTTTTTTTTTCTTTCTCGGCTGAAAGAAAAATAGCAGCAGGATTAAATCTTAAGAATGTTTGGAGAATTCATTATTGCCTTCAGTTTTATCTCCTGCCAGGACGAACATTCATGCTGGATCTGACCTCGGATCTGATGTTTTATCTGTTACGCTTTCAGTTCAAATGAATTAAAACATGTTTATTAGACGAGAGAAAGTTTCTACCCTGCAGTTTATTTAATTATTAATGAATGAGACCATGTCTTGCATGGAACGGTTTTGGGAAGGTTTTTGCTTGTGACATGTGGTTTGGGAATTCAAATATTTCCCCTAATATGCACTGTTGTCAAAGTAATATACTTTTTTTATACAGTGCTCCTCAAGTAATCTGGCACGTCCACTGGTGCATTTAAAGAACCACTTCCTGCTTTAAGTTGAATAACTGTAAAGTGACCTTGTCTCGAGCTGGATGAGGAAGATGAGGAGATTGATAAAGACCTGAACTCCATCTATGATCCAGAAGACTGCGACAATTGTGACAGTGACTATGACTACGTCGTGAATCCAAGAAATAAATTCCAAAAATATTTATTCAGCAAAAAAAAAAGAAAGTTGCAATAAAGGTTGAAAATGCAAGTGTTTACCTTAGAGATAAGATTTATCACCTCCAAAATAAAAAACGATTGATCTTCAACGTCTCATCCTCGTGAACGATCGCCTGTATGTTAAACCGAGGCTTCATTTAAATACCTTCAAATGTGGTATTTTTTTCTATTTTAATTAAATAAATAGTGGTCTCGCTAATGATATTAGCTTTTCCTCGATCATCCAGATGATTTGAAAAATCCGTCCTAAAAGACAAACCTGGAGCATCAACAAAAGAGGCACATTAGTATGTTTAATAAAATGTTTAATGATGCTTGAAATGACTGGTTCTCTGCTCTTTTATGCTCTTGTAAGGAGAATCAACCATTTTATTTGGAGGTATAAAAGGTGTTTCCTCATGATCCATACCCTCATGAAGGAATGTTGTAGGTAAATAATGAGTTTAATGATTGTATTCTTCTTGGCTTTTCAGTTTGTGCAATTTATTTATGTACTTTTCTTTCCTCATAAAGTAGCATGATCCTTCTCCAGGGACTCTTCCCTATTGTTTTTCAACTTCATAAGAACTCCTTCTGTGCTTGTCTTTACTTCTCCACCGTCATCACTGATGGAAACATGCATCTTCACCCCTCCATAGTGGCCACAGTACTGATATTTTATAGCCTAATTGAAGGTTGGTGTGCTGGATTTCTGTCCTAATGTTGACCCACGGGGTGAATCCACTTGGCTCCGAGCCCAAAAAATAAACCAAATGAAAAAGCAATTACTGGTCCCATAACAGAGAGGCCCATTATCTCTAACCCATATCCTTCATCCCTCTCACTCAGTCACCGTCATCATCATCCATCAACATTACAAAATTTGTCATTTCACACTTCATTTACACATGCACACTCTCACTTACTCACATTAAAATATATCAGAGGAACAACGCTGCGCACACGCACAAAGCTGCACCTCTCAGCTCCTTAGATGTAATAACTGTCGCCATCAGTGACGAGCTCAATCATTCAAACATTAACGCTCCTTTTTATCATTCCCACACACACACACACACACACACACACCCACGGCTTGACCTCATTCTCTTTTGTCCGTCATCGCTCTTTGTGAAAACCAATCAGCCTCTTAAACCTTTTCCTTAACATAAACAGGAGAGAACCAGAAGAGGCCAAATCTGACTGAAGGGACGAGTTTATTTTAAATAACCTTTCGCTTTGCAAAAACAGGTGGAACTCAGGTTTAACGTTTCTTCCTTTAATTCAATTTAAAAAGGTGGATAAATTAAAGGAGACTTTGAAAACTTGCACGGAGAGAAACATAAAAAAGAATTGCTCAAAGGCAGCCGGCTCACCACTGCACCAACACACGTCCACAGTGAGTTTTAATTAGGATAATTTCAGAAACGCTTTGTAGCGAGAATAAAACCTCCCGTTGTGTGTGTTTTGGGGGCACTTGTGTTTGGTGAAGATGGATCTTGAGTAGGTGGTGGAAGATGTTTGATTTTTTTTTTCTTATCTGAAGATCTTGCCAACTTGAGTCCCTCAACTGTGTTCGTTTCACCCTCCCACACTTTATTTCTTTCCTGGGTAGCCTCTGAACCATGTGGGAGGACATCGGCCGAGTCCAACTGGCGATTACTTGCATCCGAAGATGGCCATTTGGTAATTGGGCGTCTGTCCTGCCTCTGTGAGTCGAATGTCCTCGAGGTGACGAAACATTCGACTTCAACAAAAATGAGTGAGACGGAGATATAAAGAACAAACTTGAAAGAAGAACATCTTTTTATTAGTTACTAGATTTCTTTGATCATTTAACCCACTTCCTGTTTTTTAGGTTGTGTCTATAAAAGGAACATTGGGAAAACATGAATACCTCTCACAGCAGTGAACCACACTATGTGTCCGCGGCTCTTGGTACCTGAAATGCAAATCCTGGATGATTTGATTAGTGAAGCCTGCAGACCGAAAGGTTCCTGCTGGTTCAACTTCTAAAGGTTTCTCAGCTCCTGTTGAGAACATTATGAAACACATTGACATCTACATCCGTGCAGGTTTAGAACCTCTGAGCACTTTTCACCTTTTATATTTACAGTACGAATGGCTGTGAAGGCAGATTTCTTCTTTTTAATCCAAATAATTATCAAAGCAATATAACTACTAAATAAAGTTGTGTAGATACTGTCTTTGGATCCTGCATGGAAATCTCCTTGGTTTTCTTACTGTTAAACTATATGTTAATAAATAAATCAATATTTTCTTTACAATGAATTAAATATTTGGGTTTTTACATATATTTTGTGTGTGGTATGCAATGGAAAAAAAATCATAATGATTAATTTTTAATCAGAATAATACATGAACAATAATATGTAATAATGTAAATTAATAATAATGTAAAAACCAAACTTTCAAATATTGAAGTTTTCCTCTCCAAGATGCAGTCATTTCTTCATCATTACCATGTTTTGAACTTATTACTTTAAAAAGTTCTCCCCCGTCTGAAATCTTAGCGAACGAGAGGTTACGATAGCAGGTCCATCATGATGTAATAATGGTCTTCACTCCTCCTCCAGCCAGCTGTAATCACTCCCGCTTTTTATTTATACAACAAGTCTCTTGGAGGTGGAGACTTCCAGGATTGATGATCTGCGGTGACAAACTCTGGTGTTTGACCAACAACAACAGAGTAGGCATGGTTATGATAAACAAGATTTGATCTCCAGAAAAACAAAGTGTTTTCAGTGGGCGGGGCTTAAACACATTTTCTAATGTAAATATTTAAATGAAAAGAGTTTTGGACAAACAGACACATATTCATGATAGAATAGAGGTCCAGGATCTATTTAAGACAAACTTAAATCAACACATTAGTTGACCTTTAAAGACATACTTGGAATTTGTGACTCCAATCTTAAATATCTTAAAGCTATAACATAATAAGAATGGATAGTATTCCTCCTCAAGTCAGGAGCAGATTATTATTTTTCTGGAGCATTTTTTAACACTTCATAGAATAACCTTCAAACCACGATTCAGCAAATTAGAAGTGAATTGTCTTGGAAGATTCTGCAAATATTTTCCAAAATGGAATGGTCTGGAGGGTTTATTGTTTACTGAAGCGCTTTATTATATGGCCAGGGGTCAGAGGAAGGACATGAACATGTTTGAGACATTAAAGTGGACCCTGAGTTGGAAAATACTGGTTGCTTCCCATTAATACTTACTGTATCACAGCTTCTTCTGGGTGCCTGCTGAGTGAGGCGTTTTGGTGGCGTCCAACACAGAAGAACTGGAGGAGCTTCAAGGGAAGAGTAAAGTCTTGCTTTTTCTGAGAAATGGTAGAAAACATGTTTATGCATGTGTGTTTGGGTAGCAATGTCTTGCACTCACTTGATTAATCACACATTCTCTTCCACCCATGGGTTTTTTCGCTTTTTTAACTTGAGAATACACCACAAATAGCAACCGACGCCTGCAGTTCTGTGGGAACATCACACCATGAAACATCTTAAACACACAACCCTGCAGAACTTTGTGAACACACTGACTTCTCCTGCTTTGATTTTTTTCTTTTCATTCTTCTTCGTTTTTTGTTTTTTTATCTTTGGTCGATATAAAATCTGTTTTATAATGTAAATAACATACGTTTAAACATTGTTTGATCATCTTTATGTGGAGAATAAATTATTCTGTAGCTGTTGGGTGTGAAGCAGATACTGGAAATACATTGAGACGGTTCTGAAACAAGAGAGATTCCAGGGCAACACAAATAGAGTTGTTATATAGTTAGTGATAAGTAGATAAAACCTCGTGATGCAGTGTTCTATTTATAGAGTCCAGTAAGTGGCGCCTTCAGGTTAAAAATGAATCTTGGATTCAATAGATTAGCAGTTTTAAGATAAAGGGTTATAGAGCAGAGAGTGCCATCTAGTGGGCTCCATTAAACAGGTCACTGATTCATGAAGCTTCATCAATTTCAAGACGCAAAAACTTAATTACATTTTCTACTCACCCGATGTCGACTAAGGGATGGGATAATTTTCCGAGTAATCCTTTACTTTTTAGAGTTATAGACAAAAGTGTTTGTTCATTTTAATGTAGCGGCTGGAAGTCAGATGTCTTTGTCAAAATTACGAATACCTCCATACTGCTCGTGTGTATCATCCATCTTGTATCGAAGTTTCGACATTATGAATTGTTTCAATAAAAATTAGGCAAATCTCTTTTTTAAGCTTGTTTTTAGCGGAAGCTGCTGGGCCGCGCAGCGTAAATATTTCAATGCGTTTCAAGGAGGATACGATTCTAGCCCGAGAGACAAATATGAAATATACTGACTTAGGAACAATTCTTCATGTCTGGGTCAAGGTAAACGACTTAACCACTATTAATGTATTCATGGTAGCCAGGGAGGTCGTTCACCTTGACCCAGAGACAACACAAGGGATACCTCAAACACATTTGTTTTCGGGCCTTCGGGTGATCCTGACCTTGAGGTAACACAAGGGTTAAGTGCGTCGTTTTAGACGAAGATGAAGATGAAGACAACTGGACTCCAGTCACTACATTAAAAGGGTTGTACATTTTTTAAATATAACTCTAAAAAACACTTGGTCGACATTAGGGTGAGTAGAAAATGAAAGACATTTTTTGGTGATCTATCCCTTTAAGTTTATTTCTAGCTTTCAAAATGAGCCTATTCGCCTACATTTGATCAAATAATATAAAAAGAGTCTTCTGTATGGCTCCTTTAATTTAATCTCAAAAATAATCATACGAAATGTAACTTTTTAACTGTTTAATTTATTTTCCCATGTAATGTAATTAGATATATTAGAGCTTCAAAAGTAGTTTTGTTAGATTAATTAACTCCCACAGTGAAACCCTGTCGGTTTAAAACCGTGACAACCTCCCAACAAAATTAATTTTCTGTCTGTGAAGTTTCAGTTTTGTTCATGATAACTCTGGTAATTCTATGGATATTTGAGTGTATTTGTGGAAACAGGCAAAGCTGAACATTGTTTTTGTCATACATGAATCAGTTTTCTTCTGTAACTCAGTGACAAATTAGGAAACAATGATGTGATCAGAATCAGAAGATGGCGATGATTGCGTAACCGTTATTTTTGGGCGCCTGTGTTTGATTGAAAGAGGAGAGAATGAGTTCTACCTGACCTGGTTCTGCACCAACAACTGCACGCTGTGTGACATATTTGGAATTCATATCCAGAAGTATCTGGAGAGAACTGCACCGCATGCTGTAACACAGAGCTCCACCAAAAAACTATTTGACCTCATGGAGGGAAAAGCAATCATGTCCGACTATTCAATTGTGAGTTTCCCGTCTCCACAAATGTTTCCATGTGCATTTCTCATACTCAGTCACCTGCAGCCAGTTCCACCTCTGCACCCCATCATCAACCCAGCTACGGGGGTCTCTGCATAAGTTGGGTATATCAGGGAGGGCTGGATTTAATATCCCTTCCTCGCGCTCATTTTCAGGAATCATCTTCAACTCTCCTCTCATTCTGTCAGATAGACTGAAATTCCCTGGTTGAAAATCCCAATAAAGGCAAGAGTGGAGCTGGTATCATAGGTGGACAGAACACTCAGACGCATGGTAATGATGTTTCAAAGAAGTTTTTTCTATGAGTCAGATCTAAATAGACTTTTATGAAAGTTGGGAGATTATCACAGAAAAAAAAAACCTATCGTTTAATCTTATGAGGATTTTCTTAAATAACGTTTTACTTTATTCGGTCTTTTGCTATTTTAATTATTGTTGTGTTTTCAGAAGCGAGTTCTACATTTACAGAGAAGAAAAAAAGTGCAGAATAAAAGAGGTTTTATATACAAAGAACTAAGGAGCCCCGTAGGTGACGTGAATGTAATTTTTGTGTTAGTCTTGAGATACTTGAATGATGTGATACTATGTTCGTACCTCATGAGATTCACATCTCGCCTTATTTTGACTCATCAGTTCACGACACTAATGTGTGGATTTAAGTGTCTCTTAAAAAGATCTTGGACCTTTATTGTATCATCAGTAAGTGTCTGTTCGTACAAAACTCTCTTTTCATTGAAATATTTAAATTAGAAAATGATCTTAGCCCCCATCTCGCTTTGTTCGAGTCACGTAGTTAATAACCATTTTTCTTCAAGTGTGATCTTTGTTTGAGTTTGTTTCTTGGCACAGGAAAAAGGTCGTCTCACAAGACTATCGAAGACAAGTTTTGGTTCCGGATCAGGTGTGCTTTTATTTTGGGATCTGAACTACATGAGCGATTTTCTTTAAATTGTCAACAAACAATAACGTTGTCTGCTCATTGAGTGTTTACACATCCGTGTGATGATAATAAGTCAATTATTTGTTCATTATCTTTTAAATGAATTAATGGACACGAGATCGATTAAGAGACCAGAAGTCGAAGAAGATAGAGCTCGAAAAATGATTGGACAATGAACGAGAATTACTTGAAGTACTGCCTTTGTCGCACAGCATACTTACAGGATCAGGCCGTGAATCCAACATCTTCCAATCATCCACCTGTAACCATGACCTGGTAACTGCTCATCAATAAAGTTATTAACTTTCCCTTTGTCCCAATATCGTGTACAACAGGGTTGAATTGATTTAAAATAATAGTATTCCTGGAATAGCTGGGAAGAATCAGTGGTACATAATGCCCTCAATCTCGAGATATAAATACTTCGAGCGAAATACGAATTTCACGAGATACCAGCATCAAGAGATACAAGTTTGACCAAATACAACAAAAAAAAGTCCTACCTCCAGAATCCAAATCAAAAACGAGTCACCAAAAGGGAACAAAAATAAACTAAGTCAGGATACGTGACAGTCTATAATTACATATGGGCAAAATAACTACACCAAAGGAAAGGAGGCACATGAATTTAAAGGGAATAACTAGGGCTGGACAATTCAATTTGACTTTAATCGTGATCAAGATTTGGGTTTGCAACGATTGATCAACCCTGAAATGGATTATTACGATTAAAACTCATTATTCAACAACCTCCCAAAGCCTAAATGTCAGAGGATTTAACTTTTTATTCGGCAAAAGATGGGTCTTGTAAATAAAGTGTGAAATAAAGCTTTTTAGTGATAAGAACAGGGAACTTGAAATATTTTCTCTCCTCACCAATTATTTCCAAAAACGTATTTAAACAAACAATTTCCTATTATTTATTTTATACCATTTAGTTCAAGGTTCACTTTTTGAACAGCACATTTATTCAATTGGTTGTGGTAAATTCTTGTGAAAGGTTTGGTTCTTTATTATACCAATCAAATATGGAAGTTTCTTATAATTATGTCAAATAATATATATATTTTTTATCTAAGGAAGTGTTACTATTCAGTCGCCGTTGAGGCGGATTATTGTCCTTACAATTGTCGAAGTAAGACAAAGAGACATATTAATTTTATATATAGAGAGATACTGGTGCCGAACATTTGGGTCGTGTATGCACCATGAAGGGAAAAGGGAGAAACAGGATCATGGCTTTGACCTGGATTAACTCTCAAGTCTGAGAGCACAATAAATCAGGAAAAGAAGAAGAATATTCGATCGCTGAAATTTCCCTCCATGTGGTCCTGGGAGAGACTGTGTACACACACACACAAAACTGTAAACATATCCTTTTTTTTCACCCGCTTGTCTGTTTGCTGTCGCTTCAGAGCGAGTGACTTGTGAATGAGTGAACACGTGTCGGCATCATCGGGAGTGTGTGTGCACCGTTAATTGGACTGACGCGACACTAGGATTGCATTGTCACCAGCTGTTAAGAGCATCAAGCATTTCCCTGCTTGGCTTGTCTGTCAGTTAACACATTCTGAATCCTCAATGTGCCAGGTGAAATGACTCTGCATGTGTGTACAGATGGCTCAACCAACTGCAAGCTGTCTTATCCTGTTGTCCTGCTTCCCCGTGTTTGTGCTGAATAAATCAGCCCAGAGGAAGAAAATCTTCTCCAAACGATTCCCTCCTCTCTCTGCGAGTACAATCACGCTGTTAGCACCAAATCCTCTGGAACTCTGAGGAATGAACTGAGAGGACACGATTCTGAGAGTTAACCTACCTTTTCCTGCCACCTCTGGGGCCTTTCAACCTGAAAAGAAAGGGAGGTTTCAAATGGAAAATGGATAAAGCAAAAAAGCCTCGAAAACCTTCAGTGTCTAAGGTTGCTTTTACAAATCTGCGCTGGAAAATATCCAGTTCTGTCTTTCCACTGCAACCCAATACAACTGCTGTTGTGTTAGAATGTGGTGAGTCTAGCGTTTGAGACATTTTTAGTTAACGTAAAAAAATATAATTTCAATTCATTTGTCCTTAAAGAAGGCTAAAAAGAATGTTGGTTCAAGAGCTTGAAACTTTTGTATTATTTGCAGCTGTTTTTATATTACAAACAATACAGACATATTGTTTCAACGTAAAATATTCAGTTTATTTATATTTTTCATGTGCCAAAAATGTTAAAAAAAATATATATATATATGCTAGACGAGGTTTCCGTTGTTGTTGGCATTATAATTACCATATTTAGTTCAATTTACTTTGACCCCTCAATTCAGCTAAAGGAGCTCACCAGGGCAGCAGGTGGCAGTAGTGTGTAGGTACTTCTTTGATCATTCAAATCATCAGCACTGAGCTAGAATGTGTGCTCCAGTGTTTCAGACCTAATCGCCTCACTGCCAACTTAACCTTGAGAGCCTGGCTCCCAGGGCATGCTGGGATATTAGATGTATGTGACATATACATTGTTACTTTTGAATTGTAACGAAAATGCATGTTGAAGTTTTGGAGATAACAAAACAGAGGTCAAAAATTTACAGCGTGCATTCGACAGATCTCCACGAGATATTGTAAACTTAACTTTCTTTTAACTGATAACTACCAACTACTCAATACCTTGAGATAATTTCTGCTAAACATGCTTTCCTTGCCAACTTTGGTTGCTGCTTCATTTTCTTTATATAGTACTATAGATTTCAAAACATTTTTGAATAGGGTTGTTTACATTTAACCCTCTCCTGCTACACCTTCAAAGGAACTTGTCCTTGCTGGAAAGAGTTTTGCCAAGTTTCTAGGCTTCTAGGGATATAATGGTATTTAGAAGAAAAAACAACCACAGGTGCTGTGGCCTCATAGCCAGAAGGACATCCACTATAAATCATTTCAAAGTGCTTTCAGGTTTATTTTGTGATTGTAAATTGCCTTTAGCTGTGAACGTCAGCGGTTGCTCGTCTTGACGTGCTGGACTGGGATGCCGGCCAGGATTTGACCCAAAAGCCACGTGGTTCTTTACTCGATTGACAGTAGACGATGGAAGTGCAAATCATTTATCCTTAATCTTGTAAAAAGAAAAATCGATGTTTGCTCAAAATCACTCATCAGATGATCCATGGCAACTTTTAGAGATATGTTTCATTCTGAACCGTCCATCGCTGACATAACAGTTACCACGTTGGCCAAGATGGATCCTTCTTAAAAATCCTGCATTGTAAACTTTCACGGTTATGTGATGTTTTCTGGATGAGTCAGACTAAAGCCAAACTAGATGTTGACTACTATGTTGCGTTTCATTTTTTAAATTATAAGTTTCAATAGTTCTGCCTTCTGTGACCCGCATGGTCAGTCCTGGGCCACAGAACACAGAACAAACTTCAAAAATCCATGACACAAAATGACCTCCATTTCTTAAAGGTCAACTAATATTAAAACCCAGCTCCCCTGACTCACTCAAATGTTTCGAAGTGTCGAAGTCTTCCTTTCCAAGATCTTCCCTCATCATGACCATGTTTTGAACTTATTACTTTATAAAGCATCGAGAGGTTATGAAAACACAGTCCATTGTGAAGTGATGATGGTCTTCACTTCTCCTTCAGCCAGTTGTAATTACACCTCGCTTTGTTTATACAATGAGTCCCTTGGAGGTGGAGACTGGAAAAGCGTTTTCAGTGGGCAGGGCTTTTTGGAGCTTAATCACATTTTCTAATGTAAATATTTAGAGAGTTGTGTACAAACACATACTGATGAGTACAATAGAGGTCCAACATCTATTTAAGACACACTTAAATCAACACATTTGTTTCCTTTAAACCAGTTTTTTCAAAGCTTGACATGTTGTACCTGTGTTTTAACTTGTTCTAACTATATCCAGTAAAGAAAAACCGAGTTGTTTTCTAGGCTTGCCTTTGCTTTTCGTGTGTAGCTCTTTTCTGACAATGTCAAAAAATAGACCTGGATTTACCTTCTGACTTTCTTCCTACCCCCGCCCTCCGTCACCCCTTTTCGATCTCTGTCTTTCTCAGACGTCAGAGAGACATCCGTGTGCTCTGAATGTAGAGTAGACTTGGTGTTTGGGTGTTTTGAAGCAGTCGGTCTCACTGGCTGAATGCAGACTGAGACCTATTGATTTGTGCTTT
Source organism: Callionymus lyra (assembly GCF_982586985.1). Lineage (NCBI taxonomy): Eukaryota > Metazoa > Chordata > Actinopteri > Syngnathiformes > Callionymidae > Callionymus > Callionymus lyra. Next base: position 19,833,862 of record NC_141823.1, read on the forward strand.
ATGAAAGGATCAGAAGCTAATCTGTGCAATAAACACAGAACACACACATATACACACGTGTGTAGGGCTGCAGAAAATACGTTCGCCCAGTTACACTGTCATATTTCTCAAGCCAAAAAAACATAGAAATCCCTGAATTTTTGGAGTGCGTGCATAGACAGTTCACTCCAGCGAGAAGGCATTAAAAAGAAATGATGGGACACAAAAAATATATTTTTTTATTTGATTTTTCCTCATTATTTCTGCAAAATAATTTTTGTAAGTTTCCCTTATTTATTCATGTTCTACCAGTGATTCTCTAGGGGCAGACATCACAGTGAGAGAGGGTTTATTTACAGTGTGATGATATAATTTCTCAGGACAAAGTCATACACATGGGAGTAAAACTGTCGTATCAAATTGTGGAATTTTTTCCGTCACAATGATTTCTGATGAAACTGGAATGAAATACTGTCCCAAAATGGAAGAAAAGTGTTTTCAAATTTGAAGCAGAGATTTCTGTTTGACCTCAGGCTGCTATGGAACAGTGCCTGTCAGAGCGACGACTGTTTTACTTACTTAAGTCTGCTTTCACACTCTTCAAAAACTGTTGCGACATCTGGAGTTCGGACACAGGCTCGTTTTGAAAGATTCGCTAAATTGGTCGGGAAATAATGGTGTCAGGTAGATGTATTTATAGAGTCATTTTCATAAACAAGGTTGTGGCCACTTTGTTTTCTTCTTTTCAAGTCGCTTGTCACCGCTTGAAAAATAATGATCCCCGAGAAAGAGCAAAACAACAGCGGATTCATGTTTGTTTCAACCAAGATGGCTTTGAATTTCCCAGATTAAATGGAGCGGAACACAAAAATAAAACTAATAATAATAATTCGAGGACAAAATAGAATCAAAATGTCTTCTTTCAATTTAGACTTGGTCGAGGTCGGCTTGTAGGGGCAGCAGCTAAAACAAATCAATTAGAAATGTCTTCATTAAATCAAATGCTTTTGCTAAAGGTTGAGCTTTATGCATTTAATTAAATTTTGATTTTGTTGCAGAATCCATCTGAATCTAAATGGATTTTTTAATTAAAAAAGAGATACATATTTTAAGTAGAACCCAAAATGTCCCTGAAAATTTGACGTTTGCTGTTTTGACAAATCTGTGTGATCTTCTGTTGTCGACAAACCCATCAATGCCAGTAAAAAAAAACGTGAATTCAGGACAACTGGAACATTTCCTCTGTCAGAGCACGATGTTGAAGAGACAGTCTGGCGCACCGAAGCATGGATCTCCACCAAAGTAAGTGAAGGGTGTCTGTTATATAGTTTAGCAGCCTTCGTCACAAAAAGACTCAGAAACATTCCATCCCAGTATTAGGGATGAAAACTTTATTGAATGGATGTGAACTTTATCTGTCGCAGCTCATTATTGATGTCTCTTTTCTTTTCCTACTATCATCTCTGTCGGCTTGTCGAAGCTTTTTCTAAACCTTTAATCCTGACTTTCCGGACAAAAGCGCTGCCAGTTTGAAGGTACGAGCAGAGATATGGTCACTTTCTCTCACGTCACTCATCTGTGCTGGATTACTACGGTTTGAACTGCATTCTTTTCATTTTGTCATAACATCTGCAAGTCACTTCTTCTCACTTTTCTTCCTTCAACAGCTGTTGTCGAGAATGTGAATCGCATTTCAATTCAAAATGCTGCTTCTCTTCTGTACTGATGGAACATTTACAACTGCAGCTGTGAAGGAGACGCATCGATCCATACAATATCAATTGGAAGCATATATTTGTGGGCGGGGATTAATACTGGTTATTTTGTTATGTAACAATCTAAAGGTTGGCTGGTTTTAATCAATGATGTGTTGTTAAAGTGGCTCCTAATGATGGATTGGTGAGACCTCATAATACAGTCGTATAGACCCTGTATCATGATACACTGTAGTAACTTTGAACGGCCAGAAGATGGCACTCATAATTAGAAAATAGTGCCAGATTCCATTGAATAAGTAGATTAGAGCAAAATATGATAAAGAATATAGTGTCATTTATTGGCAAAACATAGGCATTTGAAATATATTTTGTTATAGAGAAACATTATTTCAAATACCAACTCATAGTCCCTCATGACCCAATGATTTAGCACTAAAACAATGCTCACAAAACACAACACAGATAAAATCAGTTACAAAATAAATGATGGTCAAAAGATGCACATAGCGATTTTGTCATAATCTGTCAAAAGAGTTTTAGTTTGTGAAAATAAATCAAATAGAATAAATTCAATTTTCAACTTTGTTTTTTTCTCAAGTAGTTATTACATAGCGTTTCTCCCTTAAATTTCAATTTAAGTTTATAAAAATGTGTTGAATTCTCCTCATATAAATTTGTATTTGTACAATTGGGTCCAGTCCAGAAAAATAAATTCCAGCATAAGAAGTACATACAAAGTTGATACATACAATTTACACAATATTATTGCATTTATTTTGTAATGAAGGTTTGATTCAAACAGTGATGACTCATATAGTAGAACTCTAACTCTCTAACTATTATTTTACATTCTTCTTCATCAAGCATCTTTTCCTCGATGACTCCCCCTGACAGTCTGCGAGTGTCCATTGAGAGCATTTTTAAAGGAACCAGGAAGGTAAAAAAAATGAATATTAAAAAAACAGAAGCTAAAAAGGCCCTTTATCTCGCTTTGAAAAGAATGAACAAGCAGCCAAATGGCGACAACAAAACGGATAATTTACAACATTGCTGCTTCAATATAACGACACTAGGGGGAACCAGAAACACAATTTAAGACAATACAGATTAGACATTTAATAATGACTGTTGATGGTCCTGTAGTTTGAAATACTTTACTACTACCCTGAGATTTCTATATTTTTTATTTATAGTATTTAAAGTGTTTAATTGTTTAATATGTTTCAGAATAAGGGACTTAATAACTTTACTTGGTAGCTTATAGTTTCAACATTATCTTTGAGAAATTGTACTACATTACCTCTTACAATATATATTTTCTATGATGTTTATGGCGTTAAAGAAAACAACACAATACTATGCCAGTGAGCAAGGTTAGAATGTTGCCAATTCCTGAGTTTGAACACCATCCAGTCACATTAAAAAGTACATCTAATATTCACTTTTGTGAATAAATCGTGGCTCGTTGCTCAGCATTTGTCTCTTTCTACAGGCCTCACTGGCAAAAGGCCAAGCCAGCAAAGGGAGGTTCATTTAAAGTACAAAATGACTTTGGCTGCAGGAATAATAGAAGTGACATGATGTATTTTGGGATGTTATAAATAGACAGAATCCAAGGGATTGTTTCAATTCTATGCATATTCATGGAAGAGTTTATAAAGTTGACAAACTACATGGAGGTCAATTAGTCGCCACAGTGGATAGTTTCCTCTAATGCAAATTACAATAAAGACAAACGTCTTTTGTTGCCTGATTTAAATTTCCACATTGTTCCTTAATTGAAGAAAATATTATTATTTTCTTTTTGAAAGAAGCTGTGAGCCACGGACTTGTTTCTTAAAATATAAAATGGGTTGCCAATACAAGTTTTTGACTTCTTAACTTGATCACTAACTTCTGTGGTGATTAACTATATTTACTTTTACAGTCATTGAGGCCAAAAACTCCAGCACCAATGTCCACAGCGATATTTATTGAGGACAATCCAATCTGAGCAAAAAGCAAACAATTCATTTTTGGACTCCTTGCCAACATCATAGCAGTTTCCTTGGACTCCGTTATGAAACCGTTGTTAGTTATCCCTGTGCTGACTTCACTTGACGCTTTGAACGGATGCTGATGACGCCTTATTGCTCACCTGTGATGCTGAATCCTGGAGATCAGAGCAGATACAGAAATGTATTTTGGCTTGTGTGCCAATAAAGGATGGACTTAATGTACTTGAAGCTATTGATCTCTCAGTAGAGCACGAAGATCTTCTCTGTTTAAATGGATAAAAATGTGTTATTTTCTTCAAAAGCTCACTGAAGCAAGAGAGAGAAAGAAAGCTACCAGGCGTATCATGTCCTATCACAAGCTTCTGATGTCTCAGATGTGCTTTTAACGGCATCATCTCAGCACGCCACCACGCCACCACGCCAGGCTACTCAATGAAGTAGTGCCTTGAGCAGGAGACGCTTCCGACATCTGGGACTCCCTGCAATGCTGTGCTCGGTCTCCCCTGCTTTTTCTCCTTGTAGTAGACGAACTGGTGACATGGTGCAGCCGGATCTACCTAGAGCTCAGAACAGAAGTCCAGCCTCTCTCAACCCAATCACCCCGAGTTCAACTGTGAACTGTTCCCAGAAGGCCAAGCAACTCGTGTCCTTCCTGTGTCAACTGAGACTCCAACTCCCTTGGAAGATGTTACTCTAAACGTTTATTCAAAAGACCTTCATTAGCCTTTGTCATGGAAAAAGGACAATTCTAAGCAAATAATCTACGCTGGCTGATGTTTTCTTTGACATGAAATTGCATCCAACCCTAAAAGAAGATCAATAACAGATTGATATTCAGATCGATCAATGGAAAGGTTTTTAGTTATGGATTTTTTTTATAGGCAATCCCCACAATTACTTCGAATCAGTCATTGGAAGTATTTTTTCTTTCCTTTCTACTTTCAAAACTGCTGTGTTTTTGCCCAAATGTATGGGGTACACAATTTTGTGATGTTGGGTCTCAGGGCTCTCTGGTTTAATCCTTTCATTGTTTTTGTTTGTTTTTTGCAAAATGCGTGGGTAAAACTAACAATTAGTGAATGAAATTCATCCAAACACTGTTCATTTTCTCTGGTTTACAGGTTTATTTTTTTAAATGTACTTGACCAAAACAAATATCTTGATGAGTCGCAGGCTAATCTTTCTTTACATTTTTCAAATAAAACCACTTTAATCACAATACTAATCAATACAAGAAAACTAAAAGTAAATATTAGCTGGGCACACACATACACAAAGTCTATTTAAGGATATTTCCTAGAAACAATTTGCTTTTATATAGCAATATTTCTGTGTCACTTAAAGTCAGTGAAATACGTGTGTGTGGAAATATGTGAAAATGACGGGATTTTCTAAATATGTAAATATGTGCAAGTCAGCACCGTTAGTCGGGCCGGTTCCTGTTGGTATTCCTGGCCAATGCATATGATTATCTGGCATCTGAACCGTCTGAATCATTCGATGCAGAGATTGGAATCCATTTGGCCTTCTCTTAGTGTGAGACTGAATAACTTGTCTCGCACATATAACTGGATTGAATGTGGGACGTTTCATGTGTGAAAAGTGTATTAAAATGATGCACGAGTTGAATAGTAAGTGGACAGATTAAGAAAAAAAAAACAGATAAACTATAGAGGCCTGTCATTGTGAATCAATACATATACATTAGAAGGGATCTAACTGGCTGATTCCAGCAATTTCATCACAGCAGGTTCAAATTTCTGCTCCCATGATGCATTTCTACCTCCAAGCTTTCTGCTCCATAGCTTTATTGAGATGCTTTTGTCAATATTTATCCGAGCTTATTAGCTTCGACTCTGCATAATTCCAGAGTAACTGCATCATTGTTAAACACGGCCACACTCGCCCTAAACTGGACTTATTTTACTTGTAATAACAGAAGGAACAGCGGGAACAACAAGTTTTTAATGGAGCGCTGGAAAATGTAAAAAGGTATTATTTGCTTATCTGAGTCAGAAGAAGATTATACTGATGATGCTACATTAGAGCTTATAATACAGAGCTAATGTCTACATTATAAAAGACGTATCTTAATGCAGCGTTCTAATAGAGTTAGAAGCTGAACTTACATTAAAGCATATATAAAAGTCTCACAAAGGCTCACAATGAATAAAATATGAATATATATATTTTTTAATCCCTATACTTCTTCAGTTTATTTATTTTTTTATACATTTACATTTTAATTGTCTTTATGTTTGTTGACTATAATAAGGTAAGGTAAGGTAAGGTGAGCTAAAACTTTATTGTTTTTTCCAATAGCCACAGAAAATACAGCAATTTTTTCATGAAAAATAAAAAATAAATCGAAATAAAATAAGAAGAAGAACATAAAGAGAAAGAACAAGATGACACAATCTAAGTCTAAAGATAAAGACAAAGAACATAGATCAAAGAAAAACAACAAAGACAATAATAAACAACACACTTTATTTTCGAATGTGTTTCTAATTTTTTTTTTAATAACAACTTAAAAAAAAGTCTCAAAGCATATTCTCTAACATATATTTATAACTGAATGCCATTATTTTAAATATTTCAGGCAACAACAACACATACCAAATAATAGTGGTTCTCCTCAGATAGTGAAACACATCCTAACCAGATGGTTTAGTTCCATAGTAGTGGGATAATAATGATAATGAAATACAAATGAAAGAATAGGAAATGAAGCAATAGGTATAATTTCTCAAGAAATCCTGTTACCCGCCGACTTGAGAACAAGGATCCTGCAGGAAAAAAAAGGCCTCATAACCACTTTGTTCTTTTAAACCTACAATTAAATGCATAATTAATTTCACATCTGTGAAAATTGCTGAAGGCAAAAAAACGACGAGTGGGAGATGTTGAAAGTATTGTTCTCTGTTATCTGTTGCCCGGGTGGGAGTTGGGACGGGTTACTCCTCCCTGTGCTGCTTGAAAAGATAAGAGCTTAAGACAATAAAAGTCTCCCCAGTTAACTCACAGATACTTTTGGACTTGAGAATATCATGACGGATCTACAACCTCCGTGAGTTTATGAATGTCTGTTTTAACACTGCAATGACGATTAATACCATGAAATGCATCTGTAGTGAGAAGAACATGGCAGTCAGTGAGAAGAAGACCAAGAAGATGAAGAACACGGACCCCTGGAGACCTGCCGGGCAAAGAGATCCTTTTGTAATGGTAAGTGTGTGCAATTTATATCAGTACACAATACGTGTCACAACAATTGTTTGCCACAAAAAAAGGTAGGATTGTTTATCCAGTGACTTGGCTGGGCACCTTTTTTTTTATTTTTATTTCGGGTCCATGATTAATCGGTTCTGTTCCGGTACCGTTTAGTTGGACTCCTTGCCAGAGGAGAAGCAGCAGGAGATCCAAAAAGCCCTCCATCTCTTTTCCTTGGCCCCTGGTTTGCCCAAGACCCTGCAGCAAGCCAGAAAACACACCTACCTCTTCTGGGACACACAGCCTGTCGTAAAACTGGGTAAAAACAAACATTTTATATTCTCACTCGTAAAGATGGGAGTCAGCATTGTGTGCCACTAAAGAGCTCAAACAGGCACTTTGGGTATCATTTGGTTCTTTCATTGTCATTGTGAAATATTTTTTATACAGTTCGACGACAGTTGTTGTTCTTGAGAACACTCTTTCCAAGAGACTGTATAAGAAAACGCTTTTCAAAACAATCCTGGACGCCTTATAAATATAAATCAAATAAAAAGTTCCCTTGACAGCAACAGGACTAGAGTGTCAGTTTTCATTTTAAAATAATATCAAACTATTCATACCTTTAGTACATTGAAACTGGAGTAGTCGGAAAAAGACGTAACAACTTTTGGCGGCCAAATACAACACAATATGTTTCCTGTTTCCTTTTGGTATTAGTCTCAGTATTGGCCTCCATCTGCCATTGCTGTGTCTCTGTTTAAGCTGAGGAAGACTTGAAAGTTCTAGATATATATTCAGACAAATTGATGTTTTTTTTCAGCAAATGCGCTCTAATTACGTTGTGTTACATTCACATCTAAATAGGTTGTGCAGTGTTTTAACCCTTGTGTTATTTCAAGGTCAAGGAGACTCAAAGGCCTGAAAATAGATTTGTTTGTGATATACATATTTATTTATGGAAGATAGAAAAGCCGACGACCTTGACCTAGAGACAAAACAAGGGATGCCTCTTATACATTTGTTTTCAGGCCTAAGATAGACCCTGAGATAACACATGGGTTGATAAAGAACTTTTGGCCCAGACATGAGTGTTTGTCATGGTTTGAAAAATTAAATAGTCAATGTTTTCTTTAAAAAAAAAAAAAAGTAATTTAAATTTTAAAATATGGAATTAAAAAATGTAAAGTACATTTTTTTTAAGTTAAATAAATAAAAAAGGCAAAATTAAAGAATGACAAAATAAATAATTATTCATAAAATAAAATAAAAATGAAAATAAAAAAAATAAAAATAAGCATTTCTAATATTTTTGGAATTTTACATTTTACACAGTCGACTGAAATCATAAGACATCCTCAGTCAGTGGCAAAGTCTTTTGCAGTTTTAACCAAAGTCATAGTTGTAACTTGGAGCTGGTATTACTGTCAAATCTGTCGGCAAAAGAACTAAAATAGTTGTGATGCATTTGAACAAAATGGGACACAGATCATGACATTTATTGTTGGTGATGTCTTGAAGTTACATCTGGATATGGGAATGATTTGAAAGTTTTCTCACGCACGTGTATGACTTTAAACTTCTGCTCATGCTGCTGGAAAACTTCATTAAATGAAAATGCAAATGATCAAATTAATTGTATGTGAGTCTTATATGTGCAACTAGGGGTCAAGTGGCAAGGACACTTTTATATGACACCGAGTCCTACTCTGGACACTCCCTTTTTTCCTTGGGCCAACACAATTATTGACTCATGGAGTTTGTTTTATTCATTTGAATGAATGCTTTATTTTTTTATAAAGCGATGTTGTTTGCTTCTTGGCAGGATAATCTTGTGCCAAAGAACATTTCAAATTCCATTTGTTTCTTGTTTATAAAACATTGCGTCTGACATATTGGTTTTTATCTTCTTTATTGTGTCCGAGGCTGCATAATGGTCTGTAAATCACAAAGAAAAAATAGGACGAAGCATCTTAAGTGAAAGACCCACTTCATTTAATTTCATTTCATTTAGCAACAACCATGAGCCTCTGAGTTATAATTGGCCCGGAGACAGGATTTTAACTTTATATCAAAAATTTAAATAAACAAGGTAATTCATGAATTCACTTGGGTGGTTTAATTTATTGATTTATTATTTGTGGGGAAGAAACAACCAGAAAACTTTGGCAATCTGCATGACATCAACTCTGGCCATTTTCCATTTTACAGAAACAAGTCTGCGATACTTTACAGTATTGATAAATACTACTTTTAGAAATGTATATTACTATTTTGTAAACAGAGGTAAATGCAGTATATGGCAACAGAGGTTCCACGACACTGTAGTTACATACTTTCCACACTAAGCGGAGCCAGAAACAATGTTTTCAATCATTCAATATTTAATTTAGTTATTCAATAACTGGTTTGTGTTAGGACAGTAATTGCACAACTTTCAACACTAACATTTATTTTTAAAACATAGTAATAGTACCTTTTATTTCGCATCTTGAGTGCACTAAATAATATTCACGTTGACTGCAGATGAATCGGTAACAACTCAGGGCCCAGTGGTGGAGAAGGTTGCCGGCGTCCGCGAGGAGCCTCTCTCTCTTCCGAAGGGTTTTTCCTGGGACACTCTGGACCTGAGCAAACCCACAGTGGTAAGGCCGTCTGTACTTCTTACGATGGGTAAACAAGTATTTATTTATAAGTCTCAAGGCTCATACGAGGTAGAGTAATCCGATTCTCGATGGTTTGCAGTTGCAGGAGCTGCGGACGCTCTTAAATGACAACTACATGGAGGAGGATGACAACACCCTCAGATTTGATTTCTCTCTGGAGTATCTGCGGTGGTAAGCCTGAAGCAAACGTCACTTTTGATTTGCCACGGAGGAAAGAAAAATCAGTTGCCGTGTTTCTTCTTCCATCTTGAATGATCACCGTCTGTTTTAATATCCACATCGCTTCCTGTTCTCACACCGCAAGGCTTGAAGCCTTCCGGCCGATTGTAAATTTAAAAGACAGGAAACATGTGTATCAATACATTCGTGAAGCACATTATCACACACTCTTGTGAGCACAGACACACACACAACCAGTGTAAAGGCTGAATCAGGAAACGGAACAGGCACTGTGGTGTTGAGAACGCTCTGATATTGTCATTAAATATCTGAGAAAGTGGAATTTTATTCTCCAGGGAAACTTCTAATCGCGTGTTAAAACAAGTGCATTAGTCTTAAAGCAAGTGTGGAAATAACTGCCATCAAAGACCATTTAACACGTTTGGCCCCTCACCACTCGGTATCGGTTACAACTTAATCGTTTTTCCCGCTTTCTTTCTTCCCCCTGTGGAATCTATCTCTGCCTGCAGGGAGCAGCTACCTTAAATCACAATAACGTTTGCTTAATAATTACCATTAGCAGTGTGAGAACGCTCAGGTTCCTCGCTGCAGGGTTTAGGAAAGATAGTGGTGGACCACGTTTTTACCAGGACTTTATTCAGGATGTGGACTTATGTAACGTTAAGATATTCATTGTGCGTTCACATAATCAACATTGCAACAATTCCAAAGGAAAATGGCAGATCATTCTTGTCAAAATGCTATTGTGTGTACGTTTATTTTCATCTGGTTTCCTATTGAGTTCTGATAAAAATTGACATTATGAAATAACAGCGAAGCCTCTTAACTATTTCAAATATTCATTACAATGGTAATCAAAGTTTCAATCACATTTTTCTCCTGCTATGATAAAGAAAGAAAACACATAGAGTCAGAAAAATACTTTATGCTTTATTTGGTTTGGCTTTTGTTTGGTTTCATTTTGAACAGAAATGAGTCTGTGAGTGACCATGAAATGTCTCACGACAGTACTGATGAATAATACTTTTAGAGTTTTTTTTACTATTTTGTAAACAGAGGCAAATCGCAGTATGTGGCAACAGAGGTTCCACGACATTGTAGTTACACTCTTCTGACACTAGAGCGGAGACAGAAACAATGTTTTCAATCATTCAGTATTCAATATGTTAAATTTAAAAACTAGTTTGAGTTTTGATCATTCTCGTTGTCCTTGTACAAAAATAATTATTTCAAATGTAATAACTTGCTTATTTATTTAATTTAACTTTTCATTTTCTTTGGTAGTGGATTTGTAAGATAGCTAAGATACAGTGTTGTCATTTACGGAGCTCACTATGTGTCGTTTTAAAAAAAGATGTTTTAAGTAATAGGTGGTTCAGAGCCACAACAAAGAGTGCCATCTAGTGGCAGTTGAAATAAATGTATCATGAAACCTGATCAGCAGATTAATGAACTCTTTCCATAAAAAAAGCCCCAAAAATAGTTGCTGATGTAAATACCAGGTCAAGCAAAATATCACGTTTTTAGTTTGACTTTATTATTATTAGATTGTCTTCCTTTCAGTACCAGGATGCTGAAATTATAAACGTGTGGCGTTAACTGATTTTACCCCTTTCAGTGGTAACAAGCTAGCAGAAATAAAAAAAATACAAGTAGTATTTACTAACTATTCACATGTTTAAATGGAAACCAGTTAATAAAGTCTTGAGTGTGACAAGTACAGTGGCCCATAATTGCCAAAACAAATTTACGAACACTGAAACAAAAGTACAATTTCCCTGAAGGGGAAATTCTGATTTTAATTCAGGAAATTGTACATTTATTTCAGAGTTTGTACATTTCTGGGCCACTGTTTAATCTGTCAAATGTTAATAAGTAATAAAGATAGCAATAATAGTAATCGTAGTTTCAAGCCATACAAGAATATATTTTGCACCTATTATCTCCTTTAGAAGCCAGAAAGCACAGAAAAAAACGGAATAGAATTATGCTTTGTAGAAGTTTTGGACCAAAAGATCAAAAAGAGCGATGAGAGTTCCTTGTGTGTCCGGTTGGCAGTCACTGGAAAGTTTATTGACTGGTTAGACGGAGAGTTTTTCCTCGAGGATGAGGCCAAGTTGTCATCTTTCAGACTTTTAGGAAAGTAGATGACAAACTCCAGTGAGTGACATCAGTCCCCAGCATGAGAACAACTCACAGAGAAGACAGTCGGAAAAGACTGACAGTGTAACAGTCAGACGGATCTTTCATCTTTTATTCTCTTTTGTCAGCGTCTAATGGAGTCTTTCAGTTATTTGATTGACACTTTCCAAACAAAAAGCAGAAGCACAAACTGTGATCTTTAAGTTTTGATTTTCTTTTACTCTTCCTTAAAGCCTCTTTTTTTATCATTCGAGAGCTTTCAGTCTTTGTGGAAAGTAAGGGCAAGGATAATAAATAAATTATTTTATTTTCACTTAATTAGGTTAATTAAAGTCAAGTGCCTTATTTGTTCAAGATATTTTATATTAACAAAAAGCTAAATATGCATATATTGCACACCTTCTTGAGAACCCTCCATAAATGGGTTTTCAACATATTTCAGGCATGTTAGTCTTCCTGTTAATCTTCGTCATCAGTTGCCAGAAACAGAATGTCTTTATCGGCTCAAGCATTCACTTTGTCATTTCTGTCTCTTGCTGGTGCCACAGGAAAAATCTGGGGAGTTCCTTAATAGTAGAAATATGGAGATACTGCAGCAATTATCATCTTCTTCTTATCTGTCTGACTATACTTGCTCTTTAATGATCAAATAGATGTACTGAGAGCGCCACCTACTGCGTTGTAATAAATAGGACACTGCTTTATGACGCCTCCTTATTTATTTTTCTTTGTTTTTGTTACTCATTTCTTTAAAATTCCTTTCTACAAAAATCAACAAGAAAATGTAAACATAAAACATAATCCATACACCTTAAATAATCTAATTTTAATCATTATTACTACATTGTGAATTGTCTTTCATTTTCAAAATATATATATATATATCTGAGGTGATATTAGCCTGAGACTCTTAACCAGTCAAGTAAGTAAAGATTACCAACAGAATTAACCTGTAAACTGTTGAAAATGAGTAAAACACAAACTCTATATGGTTTATTTCTTCTCTGTTCGTCGGCCTGTGAATATAATGACGACATTAAACCGGTCAGTGGAGCAAAAAAGGTCTCATAACATGATAAGTTACTACCATAAGAGTAACTATTCATGTCATTTCTAAGAGTTGCATGTATTGTTTCTCTAAAAAACGCTGACGTTATTTCCTGATGGCAAATCTCAAAACAAAGATGAGAGTCTGACCTTGTCCAACTTTATATGTTGTTTCTCAGTTTGGATTTAAATGTCTGGTGCATTTAAAGTGTCTGAGGAGTAATCACGAAGCTTCCTGAAGCACATTTCTTCTCATGAGAGTCCACTAGATGTCGCTCTCTGCTCAATAATCAATTGTTCTAATCCACCTTCCTTTTTTAAACTGACAGCGCCACCTACTGACGTCTTAAAATAAAACACTGTTTCATGAAGCTTCATCAGCGCATCACTGCTGTTGAGTGACTTTCAACTTGGTATTCTCAAAACGTCTTGAAGCGTAGATAGATGTTGATTCAGTTTTAACTGATGGACACTAAACATTTCAGCCTCTGAACTACACTGTATCATCTACTGCTAGGGGTAGACGTTTCAATTTCCTCATGGGTTGAAGTATATTCTCTGAGGGGCTGTACAGCCAAAAGCAAATTAAAATCAAATCACAAGTTGAAAATAAAAATATTCAAAAAAATGTTTTAAATGATGTGCCAATAAAATATTTATATAAAAAATATATATATATTAATTATAAAATAATTATATTAATTAAAAATTATAAGGAAGGTTTTTAATTGTCTAAATATGTGGAAATTAAATGTTATATTTAGACAATACAATATTTTATATTTTATAATATTGTTAGCAGTCAGAAACATTTTCCACATGTTGTACCTGTGTTTATGCGGCAATAGTGAGTAGTGATGGTCTGATGAAGCTTCATGAAGCAGTGACATTATTTTCCAGTCCAATAGATGGCGGTCTCTGCACTATTTTCCCTTTGTTTTAAGCAACTGTTCTAATAAAACATCAATTTTAAACTGATGGCGCCACTTACTGACCTCTAAACGACACTGTTTCGTGAAGCTTCATCAGACCATCACTACTCACAGTTACCCTCACCATGATTTTAGTATATTTACTCGGGTTGTTACATCCCAAGTGTTACTATTTCCAACTATTGGCCCAGTTCTGTGCTTTCTTTTTGCCATGCAGAGTGATGTTTAAACAACGTGTACTTATTCAGTTAATTTGAGAAATTGCCATTTCCTCCTTGTCCAGGGCTTTGCAACCTCCAAACTGTCTGGCCCAGTGGCACTGCGGCGTGAGAGTGGACAGCAATAAAAAGTTGGTGGGCTTCATCGCCGCAGTTCCGGCTCATGTCCGGATATATAACACGTGAGCGGCTCATAAATATATGTAAAGATTTCCACATGAAATCAGATTTACGACATTAGCATTCGGGGCCTGCCATGCTGCCGCGGCGTCCTTGCAAATGTCTGAGCCGGGGGTTGAAATATGTTGCAGGGAGAAGAGGGTGGCTCAGGTCAAGTTCCTGTGTGTTCATAAGAAGCTGCGCCTCAAGCGGATGACACCGGTTCTGATTCGAGAGCTCACCAGAAGAGTCGCCCGACAGGGTCTCGCCCAGGCCGTCTACACAGCTGGCACCGTGCATCCTGCACCAGTCAGCACCTGCAGGTATGAAAAATGGATTAGCACTGCTGTCTGGATCTAGTTCTGCACAAGAGAAGCCGCATCTATTCGGAGGCAGTGGAGTGCAATGATAGCTTCAGTGAGCACTTTTCATCAGGGAAAAAAAACAAAACATCTGTTCTCAATTTTATATAATTACAGCTACTGGCAGCGACCGTTGAACCTTCGCAAATTCATGGACCTCAATTATCCAGGTATGAGGAGAGACATGACCCTGCAGAGAGCTCTTAAACTAAACAAACTTCCAGGGGTGAGTTTGTGCTGCCACCTAGAGGCCAGATCACACACAACGTGTACTCACTGGTGGTTTTTTTTTTGTTATTGTCACTTTTATGTTTTCACCCTTCTCTTGTTCAGTCCACAAAAACACCGGGCCTGCGTCCAATGTTGAAAAAGGACGTCCCGGCGGTCCACTCACTGCTGGAGTCTCACCTGCACAGGTTTGATCTGAGCCCCATCTGGTCCCAACATGAAGTCCAGCACTTTCTGCTGCCAAAGGACAACGTGATGCACACCTATGTGGTCGAGGTCAAAGAACACCTTTGGTTTTTAGAAGACAGTGGCGTGGAAAAATGAAAATCTTTTTTTGGATGACAGGATGATGAGGGTACACTGACAGATGTTGTCAGCTTCTACAGCATCTCCTCCAAGGTTCTGAATCATCCAGTGCATACTGACGTGAGAGCAGCTCACCTGTTTTACGTTGCATGCAGTGGATCAAACTTGTTGGACCTGATGGAGGACGCGCTGGTGCTGGCCAAGTCTGTGAGTAAACAACAGTGAGACCTTTGAATGTATTTGAGAAATTATAGTCATCATCAATTTTATTAAAATCATTATTATATATATATATATATATATATATATACAATATCAACTTTTACATCACTTTATTTAGTGTTTTTTTTCCTCCTACTTAGGTTTGTTTTGAGTCCCTTCAAATAAATTGAATGAAATTGAAAGTTTTTCCATATTATATTCACAAATGTTGTGCTACTGTAATTTAATATTAAATGTATTTTAAAAAATGACCAGAAGAACTAAAAACAAATGTGTTTGTGGTATCCCTTGTGTTATCTCTGGGTTAAAGTGACCCGAAGGCCCGGAAACAAACGTGTTTAAGGTATTGCTTGTGTTATCTCTGGGTTAAGGTAAGGTAAGGTAAGGTAAGGTAAAAATGTATTAATTGTTTTTTTCCAATAGCCAGCAATTTTTCATAAACAATAAAAAATAATAAATTAAAATAAAATAAAAAGAAGAACATAAAGAGAAAAAGAACAAGATGACACAATCTAAGTCTAAAGATAAAGACAAAGAACATAGGTCAAAGAAAAACAACAAAGACAAAGGATACAAAGACTAACATAGAACAGAACATCCAGATACTCTCACTCCACTCCTGCCCCGAACTCAGAATTGTACAATTTAATAGCCTGAGGAATGAATGAGTCCCTGAGTCTATTTGTTTTGCACCTGGGTAGGAGCATTCGTGCCCTCATTCTGCTTCTCTGCTCACTGATGACAGTGTTCAGAGGATGACTGTCATCATCCATGATGGACAGTAGTTTGTTCAATGATCTCCTCTCAGCAACTGTCACCAGTGAGTCCAGCTTCATTCCAACCACAGAACCAGCCCTCCTGATCAACCTGTCCAACCTGTTGACAGTCCTCTTGGACACATTTCCACCCCAACACACCACAGCATAGAACAGGACACTGGCCACCACAGACTGGTAGAACATGCAGAGGAGCTTCTTGCAGATGTTAAATGATCGAAGCCTCCTCAGAAAGTACAGTCTACTCTGAACCTTCTTATATACATGGTCTGTGTTGCAGGACCAGTCCAGTTTACTGTCCATCCACACACCGAGGTACTTATAGTTGTGAACTATCTCCACCTCGTCGCCTCTGATGGACACTGGACGTGGCTTTGTCCTGGACCTCCCAAAGTCCAAGACCAGCTCCTTGGTCTTTGAGGTGTTCAGCTGCAAGTGGTTCCTCTCACTCTAGTACACAAAGTCACGTATCAGACTCCTATACTCGTCTTCGCTGTTGTCCCTGATGCATCCAACAATGACAGTGTCGTCAGCATACTGCTGGACGAGACTCAGCTCTGAGTTGTAGCAGAAGTCTGAAGTGTAGATGGTGAAGAGGAGAGGGGCCAGTACTGTCCCCTGAGGTGCTCCTGTACTGCACACCACAGTGTCAGACTTGATATCCTTCAGCCTGACATACTGTGGTAGATCAGTAAAATAATCCGTAATCCAGGAGACCAGACCAGGGTCCACATGCATCTTAGTCAGTTTGTCCTGCAGCAGAGTGGGTTGGATAGTGTTGAAAATTGATAGTGTTAAAGTGACCCGAAGGCCCGGAAACAAACGTGTTTAAGGTATCCCTTGTGTTATCTCTGGGTTAAAGTGACCCGAAGGCCCAGAAACAAACGTGTTTAAGGTATCGCTTGTGTTATCTCTGGGTCAAAGTGACCAGTAGGCCCGAAAATAAATGTGTTTGATGTATACCTTGTGTTATCTCTGGGTCAATGTGACCCGGTGTCATTGATTTAAACCCTTTTTTTTATTATTATAACCCTTGTGTTGCCTCTAGGTCAAGGTGAACGAAATAAATACTGTATGTGGAGGTCGACCCAGGTGCAACACAAGGGGTTAAAATCAAATAATGTACAATAAATATTTTTCATGTCATAATTATGCAAATATACTTCTTTCGTTTACTACCATTGATGAATTTTCTGCTCCCGTCATAAGGTAGACACTTCTAAATAATGCTCTGGTTGCACAGTTCTGTTCTTAAAAAAGAGTAATTTAAAGAATCGTGTTTTTGTTCCATTGTCGGACCATTCTTTTTCAAATGATTTACTAAATTTGAAATGGACATCTTTGTCTTTCGTTAGAAAGTGTCTCCTGATCCTGAATTAAAAGCCTTTATTCCTCCACAGGAAAGCTATGATGTGTTCTGTGCAAGTGATGCCATGGACAACAAGGATTTTCTTGAGAAACTCAAGTTCAACATGGTTGGCGATGGCTTTCATTACTACCTCTACAACTGGATGTGTCCTAAAATAAGTCCAGAAAAGGTAAAAAATAAATCTACTTATATGTTGAATGATTACCAAATTGAAAAGGTGTTTCAAACCCAAACAAAAGGGAAAGTCCAGGTGTTATGGAAGAGCAACATGTTTGCTCCACACCTCGCTTTACTTAATAGCGATTGATGATGTTGTTTTGTATCCTGCTACAATCCAGCTGGTGAGAATAACCCCATTATCACTGTGAGAGGTATTGGAAATTGCAAACAGAACATGGACTGCGTGAAGCTGATCCAACAATTTTATCTGACACCGAACAGGATTATTTTATGCATCAATTCAAACAATGTGTTTTTGCAGGTCGGCTTGATATTACCAAATTAGTTCATGAGGACGGCTGGGATGCTAAAAGGCGACCAACCACATCATCGACAAGGACTTGGATTGGAATTCACAAGCATTTGCATTAAAATGTTTACACCGGTGTGTGCGACGATTATTTATCCTTCGCTGTTAAAATAAAGTGTACTACACTTCAAGATAAATCTCATGGCTGTACCTTAATCACATGTGAAACACTCCTCTCCTCCCTTACACAACTCATTATAAGTAAGAATGTAAGTAAGTAATTTTTATTTATATAGCGCTTTTCCAGACCAGGGTCACAAAGCGCTTAAACAATCAAAACAATAATCAATAAAGTATATACTTTAAAGGTCAAGATAAAACTGATAACACAACAGGAGTTCCAGGAAATCAAGGAAAAGCCTGAACAAATATAAACGTCTTAAGATGTTTCTTGAAGGAGTCAGTAGACTCCATTAAACACAGAAAGAGAGGAAAATCGTTCCAAAGCTTAGGAGCAACAGCCTGGAAGGATTTCTCTCCTCTGGTCCTGAACCGTGTACGAGGAACCATCAGTAGATTCTGATCCACAGACCTCAGAGCCCGAGCTGGGGTGTAAGGCT
Source organism: Callionymus lyra (assembly GCF_982586985.1). Lineage (NCBI taxonomy): Eukaryota > Metazoa > Chordata > Actinopteri > Syngnathiformes > Callionymidae > Callionymus > Callionymus lyra. The sequence goes on from NC_141823.1 coordinate 19,852,465, forward strand.
GGATCAGATCAGTGATGTAAGGAGGAGCCTGACCATGAATAGACCTGAAAGTAAGAACCAGAATTTAAAAGTTGATCCTGAAAGAAACTGGAAGCCAGTGAAGAGTTTTAAGGATCGGAGAAATGTGAGTTATTCTACTAGAGCAGGTCAGAATTCTTGCTGCAGAGTTTTGTATCAACTGCAGGCGAGACAGCTCCTTCTAGTCCTTCTTATTATAGCATAACTGTTACATTACTGTCTGTTTTTTCTTCCTTTTTTATACTACCTTTAATCACAATGGTCTCAAATCAAATCATCCATCAAATCACACTTAAAAACTATTCAAACTGGCTTATTAGGACAAAGCCACGTCCAGTGTCCATCAGAGGCGACGAGGTGGAGATAGTGGACAACTATAAGTACCTCTGTGTGTGGCTGGACAGTAAACCGTGACTGGTCCTGCAACACAGACCATGTATATAAGAAGGTTCAGAGTAGGCTGTACTTTCTGAGGAGGCTTCGATCATTTAACATCTGCAAGAAGCTCCTCTGCATGTTCTACCAGTCTGTGGTGGCCAGTGTCATGTTCTATGCTGTTGTGTGTTGGGGTGGAAATGTGTCCAAGAGGAGTGTCAACAGGTTGGACAGGTTGATCAGGAGGGCTGGCTCTGTGGTTGGAATTAAGCTGGACTCACTGGTGACAGTTGCTGAGAGGAGATCATTGAACAAACTACTGTCCATCATGGATGATGACAGTCATCCTCTGAAAACTGTCATCAGTGAGCAGAGAAGCAGAATGAGGGCACGAATGCTCCAACCCAGGTGCAAAACAAATAGACTCAGGGACTCATTCATTCCTCGTGCTATTAAATTGTACAATTCTGAGTTCGGGGGCAGGAGTGCAGTGAGAGTATCTGGATGTTCTGTTCTATGTTAGTCTTTGTATCCTTTGTCTTTGTTGTTTTTCTTTGACCTATGTTCTTTGTCTTTATCTTTATACTTAGATTGTGTCATCTTGTTCTTCCTCTTATGTTCTTTTCTTATTTTATTTTTTATGTATTATTTTTTATTGTTTATGAAAAATTGCTGGCTACTGGAAAAAACAATTTCAATAAAGTTTTACCTTACCTTACCTTACCTTATTCTTTGTACTAATTTATCTGTATTTTACTGTATATTTACTGTGTATTTACAATGTTTTATTGTGTTGCTTTTATCTTCTGTAAGGCATCCTTGGGTGTCTTGAAAGGCACCATCAAATAAAATGTATTATTATTATTATTATTATTATCAAGGAGCGTGATGGAGGAGAATCACAGGTTTCAATAAACAACAGTAGGAACACAGAAGGAGCACACATTACTGTGTCTATTTTCAAGGAATACGCCAAAACATAATCGGTTTAAAGATTTTAAAGGTAAAACAAGGGTCACCGAAACGTTTTTATTAAATAAAAATAATAATAAAGGTTTTATGAATGGAGGCGTTACATCTCTTTGAACAGCAGGTGACGCTAAAACGTAGCCAGAAGTCAATGTTTGTCTCTTGAATTGTACTTGAATTATTGTTAAATAAAACAAATAATACGAAATATTTAGGTAGTTTAAACGAAAGCATCTGATTTAACCAACTTTAATTTGTGATGAATAATAAATAAGAAAAATTAAAATCGAGAAACGTATAAGTAGACAATAATATAAAGAAGGATTAATAATAGAAGGATTCAATTTAAAAATATAAAGAAGAAGTGAGCATGGTATGGAGAAAACAGTGTTAATAAAGTTTTTGATTCAAACATCTATTTGGTTGACATTTCGTTGTAAATAAAAATTGGGAGAAAATTAAAAATGACCGAACATCCTTGAACGCACCGCGCACGAACCAGCCAATCAGAAGCGAGGAGACAGTGGTGGTTTGAAGCGAGGAAGACCTGCTGCCGTCAGTGGCTCTGCCTCCTCCTCCTCCTCAGGCGGACCCGGTACCATGCTGGACTATATGTCGCCCCGCTGACTCACTTCTGCGAGAATGTAGACAGCGAGCTTGTTTTATAAAACACACACAACTCCATAACTCAACTTTTATCTTGTGAAGCTTGAAGGAGTCGCCAGGTTTGACCGAGGACTTCCGAGGACGAGCTCAGGTTAGTTAGCCACAACTTTTATCAAAACAAAGCTGAAAAGCTAATATTGGATGTTTAGCTTTTATTTACAGGTTTAAACAAATTTTACATTTAAATATTGCACTGGTATTTACTTGCAAATATTTTGCAAAAATATTGTTTATTTGATCTGTAACGTGATGATGCTATAACGTTATTATTAAAGGAAGTACGTCAATATTGACGTCCATCATCCAATGCTAATGTTAATAAAAACGACAGTAATAATGATAATTCTTACTTGGGTAGTCAGAATCCTGCGTATTTCACAGTGTTTTCTATTTCCTGGAATCTGTCACAGCAGCGTCTCTTTTTAATAAGATGTTTGAAAGCGGTTCCTGTGTGACATATCAAGTGACTCAACATGCAGGACATCTGGTTTTATTCCTGCACCCAGAGGTACACGTTTCCTGCCCTTTTTTTTTCCACAAACACAATCAATCCCAAATGTCCACAAACAGTGCCTGAAAGCACTGGACTGTTGTGTAAAACCACCTGTGAAAACAAAGGCAGAAATGCTCTCCTTTAACAAAAAAAAAAAAGCAGGACCATGGGATTATTTTAGGACTTTTCATGGAAAGTGTGATGTTATTGCAACTGTACTGTGATGTTGTCATAATTGAGTTACAATCCTGAGGTTGTGTTATTGCAGAAAAAAAGGCTGCTCAAATGTTCCGTTAGACTAGAATAAATGACAGGCTGAGAAGGGATGATCTTGCGACATTTACCACTGTGACCTGTGTCAACAGAGCAAAGCTCTCGGTAGAAAGCTGCGATTGCACAATTGAAATCCACTGTAGGAGTTGATGACACACCGAAACTATTTAAGGTTTAAATCAATCAATACGTTTGCAGTTTCATGAAGTTTTTAGGTTGTTTTTGCACGGTAAACACAATCTTTGCAGAGCATCTACAATGGACAGAGCTTCCACGGGGAGTGGCTCTTGTCTGGCTGTGTTGTTTCCTCTTCCACTCATGCCTCTTTCGTTGGATCTTTTAAAGACCCTAGACAAGGAGAGACAAGCGCTGCGTTGTTGTGAAGAGAAAGTGAATGTTGTAACGGTGTTAAGTGTTACAATACAGTCCACGGTGTTGCGCAGGCTCCGGAAGGTATCGTGTTACTGCTGGGATGGAATGAAGGAACGCACTGTGGTTCGGGGCTTTAATTGTAGAGACTTGTTGCTTTTTGTGCATCAACATGCTGGTGTAGATTTCTGCTCAAGATAGTTGGTGAATAGTCTACACAACACGGCCAACACACACCATGTTACTGTAGTCAAATAGCATGTTTAATTGGTTGGCCTGTTCTGCTTTTTCTTGAATAGCATATGTGAATAATCTTTAGATATTTTGCAGCTGTTGCCTATTTCATAGCAAAAGTAGTTGTGTGTCTATGAAATCCATCCCACTAGAAAATGATAAGAGGAAGCGTCAGATGGTTTAACCAAGACATTTACTATGAAGATCACATTAACAGTCTTAAAATGCTGTGCATTCAAGGTTTTTTTTTCTTTATTTTTTTTAGAAGATCTTGTGTGATATCAAATGCAACCCATGAGAGAAATAAGGTGGATATCTTTTTTTTATCGATACGGCTAGATTAAAGATTTATAGAAGAAAAGATTTGAGATTTTTAAATGCAAAATGAAACTCCCTGGAATAATAATAATAATAATAATAGTTTTATTTATATAGCACTTTTTAAACCAATGTTACAAAGTGCTTTACTTAAAAGCAAACAACTACAGTACAAATTACACAATCCATTAATACAGCACAGTAATAAAACAAGATAAAACAACATGCATTTCATTCATGGAAAATATTATTAAATAAGGGTTAAAAGGCGACATTACACGAAAGCCGGTCTGTAAAAGTGTGTTTTAAAAAGAGATTTAAAAGAAGGCACAGACTCGGATTATTTGTAAATATTTACAATATTTATTTCTAATGATAAAGGAAGCACTAGTTTACAAATACAGGTTCATGACATGTTGCAGACAAAGAAATCAAGTCAACTGTACTTTTACTGAGTTGGCAGTGTAGTAAAAAAAACTGTGCTTTCCTGATTTAATGTTCATCTGTTGTTGTTTAAATAATTTGTTCATCAGCAACATCAGATGTGGAATGAATTTTTCCAGCTCTTATTACTGGATCCCCTGACCACTAGGGTGGTGCATACGGTTTTGGTTGAATGTATTTTCGAAGAAATGTTGCAAATTTGTATCGGTGCATCAAAGCGACGTTCGATTCAATATAGTAAATATATCCAACACTGGTATTCAAGGAAAAATACCTCTCTTATTATCTTAAATAGTTGAACTTTATTTTCTTCAAACATCTGATCGATAATGAACATATAAGCTTTAGATGCTTCGGTAAATATAGATCCCAGTCTCGGTTAATCCTTTTATTTTCCATTATGAAGAACGTACGATGAAGGCCATATGCATTAACTTATTTGAACTTGTTTCATAGCCATATGAGCTATTTTCCTGATACAGTTAGGAATTTAATGTGACTTTTTTATGTGACAAACTCCCACTTCTGGAATCTGATTTACAAAGACACATGGATATATTAAAGTTAACTGGGTGGTCACTTGTCACTGGCCCTCTTTTTGTCACATGTTGCCTTCAAAAATTGTTAAATTTGATCATTTTCCAAAGTGTCCAGATTCTTTTCAGATTCTGTGTAATTGAACATCAAGTCCTTAATTTAGAATCTTAATTTAACTTCAAATTAAGACATCAGCAAAAGCCCTTAAGGTACTTATGAAGCAATTGTGATGATTTACAGTTTAGCCCAGACATGTGCTATAAACCTCTTTGAACTATGTTTTGCAGGTTTTATAAGCTATTCTATGTTGTGACATGTTCGATAATGAAGGCTAAATAAGATTTCTCACAATAAGTGAACCTCAGTGATCCTTCGATGATGAAAAACGCTAACATTGAAAATCTGATAATGGCCTGCAATATAAACATTTATTCACAAAACATGCGCTCTGTCAGTGTAAGCTATAGGGATCCTGCAGAAGAGTGTGAGGGGTTAACCTCATAGTATTCTTCTGCAAGACATATTTATATAACAACACTGGCATGCCCCTCGTTTGCACACCGCAATACTAACTACATGTGGTACGAAGCAGTACACTAACAGCCCACTTCAAAGGTTTCCCTGACCACAGTAATATTTTCATGGCACATATGGTGAAACTTAACAATCTAATTTAATCTGCAAAAACATTTCCAAGTCTATTTGCTTTCCTTGACTTTGACTGCTTTGAAATTCTAATGAGACACAAATACAGAAATGAACTAGAACCACATGACTGCATTTGGTCGTGATTCAGATCTAGTGAAGACCATCAGCACCAGTTTCAAATGTGGACATTTTTTCACATTGTGGAGTTTGTTTATTCTACTCATGCTCGCGAGAGTTTCCTCAGGGTACTTCTGGTTCCTCTCATGGACCAAAAAAACATGTAGAGGTTAAATGGTGACTCTTAATTGTCCTCCTTCAATAATGTGATCAAAATGTTCTTCTTGGTAAATACGAGCTACGGTTTATAATGATAATAATAATAATAATAATAATCTCTATTTATATAGCGCCTTTCTTTATAAAAGAAAAAGAAACCAAAAACCAAAAAGACTCGGGGCTATGATATTCTGTAAGTGTAGTTTATCAATGATTAAAGCATGTTTATTTTATAAGTACAGTTACAGTATCTATGTTTCAAAGCGAAAGGGCTTAATAGAATGCTTTAATGCATATTTAAATACTATCTGATGGATTATATCGTGTATAATGGATTTGGATCACGTAATGTAGAGTTTACCATTTGGTATTTATGTATTTTTTTCAGTTGTAGGGTTAAGTTGGTCTAGTATTAAGCACTATTACCATCCCCCCCCCCCAACAAGATACAAAACCCCTTAACACCCTTGCTCGGTAGCATTCCAGCTGACCAGATGGTATCTGGTCTTGATACTGGAAGTCAATGTGGGTTGATTAGGGAAAACCCCACGAGCAGGATTTTTTTTGGGGATGAAACATTCCATCCCTTGATCATCCCACAACGTGTATCCATTAATCTATTTTTTCAATTCTTTTCTGGGTTGGAAGCTAAGATAAATAAGGGAAACAAATCAGAGAATGTTTTGTTTAGCTAATACTAGTTTTCCAAAATAAAACAACATGAAACAATGAGCTCAAACATTCGATGGGTATATCACAATACAGAGACAACAATATTATATATTGCCATATATTGTGACGCTGCAGGAACAAGGATGTATTTGTAGTTTTGTTTGAGTACTTGACTCTGGTGTTGCAAAATGTACAGACCACATGAATCTTGATGAAGTTGTAAGTGGTTTCAATTGTTTTGAAACCAAAATATGTCCAAACGTCAGCTTTAAAAGCCGCTGGAGTCGACTGTATCCTCTCGTCCTCAGTCATCTCTGGGATCACAATTAATTTCATCGTTCCTTTAGCTGCAGAGTAAGTAATTTTTGCATGGAATTGTAAATAAAAACATTTAATTATTTTAAACACTCTTCATCGATATATAAACCCTAACAGAACTATGGTTTTATAAAAACTAAACATATTTTAAATCAAAATCAATACAGTGCCGTCATACACGATACAGTATCGTGAAATAAATATTGCAATACATTTCCTTATATATATTTACACCCCTATTAGTAACAATATTCATGCAGCACCAGTTGCACACTACATGCTCATGTAGATAATTGAGAGCAATATTTAAAGTAGACATTAGTGAGACAAAATAAACTAACTTCCTCTTTGCCACTACTGCATTTGTGTCATAGAACCTGTGTTTTCTGCTCCACATTTACTGTGTTGATATGCAGGTGTGTGTTTATGTGTAAGATCCCCCGCAAAGATAAACTCTCATAAACCCCGCCCTTCCCACTGCACAGTTTGTGTGATTGCAGCGCAGTCTGGAGCCTGTGTGTGTGGTTGTGTTTAGTTATTTGTGGTCTCATGAGTGTGTTCATCTCTGTTGTGTACTTTCCTTTACGTCACATTTTAATGGCTTTTTTTTTTTTTTTACTGCTGCAAACAGAAAGCAGGAAAGGAGGGCCAAAGAACCATCCTGTTTCAAAATACAGTTGACAATTCTTTGTCCAACTAAAAAAACCTGGTTTATTGTGTGGATTGCATGGGTTTGAGCTTCAAATCCATATGCAGCTGTACGTTATTTAGCGTCACCTAGAGCAGGTCAGGGCAGTTTTTACAGTGTCACTTACTAGGGCGCAGTGGAGTGCAGGCATGAGTAGCCACGGGGTTGTTATGTCAACTGCCTTACGGGTGGCTGCCTTCAGTCAGCAGGAGTTCTGGTAAAAGGGATTTGTGTCTGAGAGAGAGAGAATGTTCATGAAGGGAGGGAGAGATGGATGGATTAGTCCTTGACCCTGTTTTTCCCCCGTCTCATCCTCCGCCTCCTCCTTTCCAGATCCTTTGCCCCTGTACCACTAGATTTGGGCCTCTTTAGCACCCTAGAGACACATGCCCCACAGACAGAGCTATCTCCTCCACCCACACAAAAGCCCATTCACTCCACCCTTCTTTCCATCCTTTTTCCGCTCATCTGACCTCGGTGGTTGCTGCACTGAACCCTTTATAACCTCCTTTTTTATCCTACTTCCCCTGCTTTTCCCTGCTTTGTCGCTAAAACCATTCTGTTCCTTTCTATCATACTTTCAACCAGGGCCAGCAAAATGTCGGCTCACATGAATGAGGGGCTTTACTTGTCATGTTAGACAAACACTTCCCTTTGTAGTGCTCTGCTCGTAGAGGCTCTTTTCAACAGGATGAAGTGGTCCATCTTACAATAACCATTAAAACTCCATTCTCTTTCAGGTTGCCTGCAGGGTTCAGGAACACCTATGTATATACGTGCTGAGAAATTGCTCTTTAATGAGAAACACATTGGCCACTCAGTATGTGGTTAATGGCTACATTACAATGGTTTGAGTGTGGCTGTTTTCTGCTGCAGCCAATGGTTTAGGCTGATGGGTAACCAGTAGGGGTGTTGGAAAATATTGGCCTGGTGATATATATATCTATATAGATATATATATAGATATATATATCAATGTTGTATTGTATCGTTTTGTTTCTTATTTTCATTTATGGCTTCAAATCCTATTTTATTAGTTACCATATTTTGACGTCCTCCGCAGCCAAATGAACACTGAAATCCCACAAGATGCCAGCAATGACTGAGGATGAGAGGATACAGTCGACTCCAGCAGCTTTTCAAAACAAGTGAAAGCAGTTAAGACTTCGTCTGAAGTAATGCAGTCCGTAAATTCTGCCAACCAGGGTTGAATACTCTGACAATACTACGAATATATCCTTGTTCCTATAGCATCACAATATATCGTGTTGTTTCCCTTTTCTCTCGATACTTATTGTACGCCAGATTCTTGCCAATACACACCCCTGGTAACCAGTCAGTATTTGGTATGAAAAAAATGTATAGTCGTCTGACAATATTATAATTTATTAACAATTAATGAAAGGAAAAGTGTCTTTTTATTATTGTCATTGGAGCAGAAAAACTGTTTCTAGTACTTTACACACATATGGTAAATATAAGACTCGTTTTCAGCCATGAAAAGAAAAATACATTTTCTTCTCTACGTGAAGATAAGTTTCCATGGTCCAGTTTCTTCTCGGGGTAAGAGTATATGTTGCAATCTGGCATCATTTATAATGCTCTCACTCTATATTTGTGGTCTGCATAAAAAAAGTTGAGGTCTTAAATTTGTGTTATACTTGAGTTAGAGTTACGTGGATACTTGGAAGGGTCACAGTGGCTGACTCCAGACATCATAAATGTGCTGTTAAAAATATCCTGTAGGAAAAATAATGGGTTTCAATATTAAGCAGCATTTGAATGCCCTGTGTCGGCATCTGAAGATTTATATAAACATACCTTTAATCAGCTCCATTGATTTATCTGAAGGATAATGAACTTTAGCTTTAATAGACAATAAATGTTTTTTTTTCTTCCCTGTGGAACTGTTTTCATGAGCAGGGTGTGGGCTGGATTCCTGTTCCCTTCTCTTGTGTGGACATGCGGATTGTGAAGAAATATGCAACAGGTTTATACACTTCACTTGGAGACAGATGTCTGACCAGTCCTGATAGTCATCTGATATAATAAATACTTAACACATTTCAGTTTATATGTGTTTTGGTAAATAATCTTTTTAGTTGGAATAACTCTTAAAGAAATGTCAGGAAAGTAAAAGCGCAAATATTGAAATTGTATCTGTTGAACAGCCTCTTAACTGTAGCAGTGCTTTTACACTCTCTAGCCATCCTTGGATTGTTTGTCAATTTGTGGAATATTTTCCCTCCTCCAATTCCTTAATGTGAGAAATCTTGGGATGTGAGCCAAGTTTGCGTGGTACTCTTCTGGAAGAAAAATAACTTTTTTTGTGAACGAGGATGCAGAGCGTGCTAAGGAAGTGACCGATTTGTTTTTTGTTGCATTCTTTCATTGCCAACATCAACTCTCAAAGGGCCCAATAAGGCTAAAAACATCCTGGAAAATCAAAACTTTAGGATTAGTTTGTTTTCTCAGAGACTTTTGCCCATGAATGAACAGTTTCTTAGCAACATAAATGTACTGTCATCAGTCGAATGAGGTCATAGGCCAAAGATGTGTCCATTTACTACTAGACCAACAAAACCTTTTTGTAGCAAACATTAGCGGATATAAAAAACTTTCATTTGTATTTACTTTTATTTTTAGACATGTACTTGAAATTGAAATAAGAACAGTATATGTACTGTATGTAAAGTACAAAAAAAGAGTGTAATAAGTTTAGAGGCATTAATTCGTTATCAAACTTTGTTGGGTTTTTTTTGCAGCACAGACTAAAATGCGTAGATAGTACCAAGTATCAGAACATACTTATTCAAGTTTTGGTACCCACACTTGATCAAAACTAGATAATGTAATGTTGATTTTTCTGAATAAAGTAGAAAAATCACATAAGTGATGAAGAAGTGATGAAGGCATGGAACATAAGAGTGAATTATCACTTTTTTGCTAAATGTTCTTTGCACTGGAAATATTTATTTATTTTTAAAGTGTGAATTTGGCAAAGCAGAACATTTAAACTCTAGATTTTTATAATTTGGTGTGTAATTATCCTTTTGTTAGAATTGGTCTTATAAAATAGGCATTGAAAAAAGAGAATAATTTATCAACTGGTATCAAAGTTAAGGTACCGATATTGTAAATGTTACATCAATAGCCATCCTTGTACATGTATGATTGATGACATACATTTGGCTTAGTGGACTATAAAAACACAAATCAGAATTTAATTTATGCTTTATTTGTTTTAAGTCCACCAAATGAATTTCCCTAAAACATGGTTGTTGTTTTTTTTTTTACCACTTAACTTGCCTACCGTTGCAAATCTATTGTAACCTGATATCAATGTTGATCGTGTGTCAATGACATCACTTTGACTCCTATTTGTTGCTTAAAATAACAGCAGTACCCTCCAAACAAAGCAGTCTCGATGTTCTGGGTTTCTCAGACAGCGCTTAGTGTAGTGTTTAGCACTCCTTTTTTAGGTAATGAGCTAGGTGACTTATGTAAGCATGTGCGTACTCCTCAAATTGAGTTGCAGCCTCGGGATTTGTATGCCTTCTTAAGGCAATCGACAAAGACTGAAGTGGCCTGTTTAAATAAAAGTCATGTGCTGTTGATTTTTAGCTAAGCAGATGCATCGCTTTCACAATCGGAACCTGCTTCTTTTCTTAAAAGTTAGACAATCTTAGTTGTAAAATAAAAGGGTATGTTTGCAAGAAGTTGTGAGTTTACATGTATTTACATGCATGTGTGTTCATATTAGTAAGAGGCAAAGGTCTGTGTAATTTAATATCTATTGTCGGCCTGTTTTTCTTTTCGCACTGAACCCAATAATGCATATCTTTAGCATTTGGAACTAAAACCTAGACGTGTAGGTACATCTCAATTTGACCAGCTTGTTTTTTTCTCTTGACTTCTTTTGCAGAGTGTGCTTGCGTCATCCGTTGAGCTAATAACAAGGACCAGACAGCATCATCCTTCCCACCACTTACAGTTTATGAAGGGAAGGCACGGTGGGCCTCCTTGTTTATCCAGGCTGTTAAATTATGTGCAAGATGGTTGGAAAAGGTCAAGGACACAGTGACTCACACTTAAACAACCTTGCGCCGCTAACATATATACTTGTTTCCTGTGTGATATTTCAGAGCTTGTTTTTTTTCCTGCGTGCAAGGAATTTGGTTTCTGGTTTGTTTTTGTACCCAGCAGGTGCTCATGGGTCAGGCCTGGTGTCCCGCAGACTTGGTGGAGCTTGCCATCGTTACAGAAACGGTTCCTAACGAAAGCTCATTTATTTCAACCCATGGCCAGACTCTTCTCCTCCCCCCTCTTACCCCCCTGCTGGGACCTATTATATACTCTACCCTCTCTTCTGCTTACTCCTGACATTGTCCAGACAACACCTTCGTCCTATAAGCAGCATTTTCCACTCGTTGTATAAAGGCGAATGCTGATGATCGAAACCCTTAAATCGACACACCAATGCATTTACCTTTTCCCCTTTTTTTGGACTTCACAAACATTCTTCTACTGTTATGAATGTCTGGAGGAGACGGCTGAAGAAGTGCAGAAACCTCACACACATTAGTGTTTTTACTGCATTTGACAGCTGCAGATGCATTAAAGTCGGTGCAAAATTGAAATTGTGCCTAAAAGTCGTCATGTGGTTTTATGGGTTTTTCTTCAAGCAAAATGAGCTGGCTGTGATTTTCTGTTAGCCTGTTGTTAGCCTACTTGGATATAAACTGAAAAGGTTAATCGCCATATTTGGGCTGCTATGTATAAAGTGTAAATGTAAATAAACAAGAGGATGGAGGGTTGAAACTTTGTGAAAGTTACAAAAAAGGAATCCAAGGATGGATAAAGAGGAGAGTGCGGGCAGGATGGAATGGGTGTAGAAACTGTTGGGGCATAAAGAGTGAAAGGTTAAAGGGTGGTTTAGACCTGCCATGATGGAAAGATCAGCAGAGGGACAGCTTGTGTAGAAAAGTTTGGATACAAAGATGGGAAGATCAGATGGTTGTAGAAAAGGGACGGAAGACAAGAAGGTTAGTTATTAAAGAAAAAGACAACAATGAGCTACACATTTTTTCCACTTGCAACCAGTGCAAAGCTCAACCTCTCCAGTCCAAATCTATTATAGATTGTCAGCGAGAAAGTGAAGTAGTTCATTTGCTACATTTCATTTAATTACAAGCTATTGAGTTAAATGTCTTGGTTGAAAAAAAAAATGTAGTAAACAGATGTTTTCTTGTTTGTTTGGATTAATTTATCGCACCTTAAAAAAAATGGTATTCACCATTGATTTTTTCATGTGTGGCAAAGTCAGAAGGTTTCTCCTCTGGTTCCAAGCGGTTCCTACAAAACTGATAAAGTGGAGATTATGTGACACACTAAAATGCTGTGGTCGGCCTTCTTTGAGCGCTGTGACATCATTCTCACTGGGGGCTGTTGGATGGGGCAAAGGGCTGTTATTAGTGGCTGAACTTGGCTTTGAGTTCTGCTAGGGAGTAAATTGTAACCACATTTTCGTGTAAGCTGGATACGTACTGTATGTCACCAGTGATTCTGTTTGACATCGTAAACATGGCTCTTTATTGAAAAATGTGTCTTTTTCTTTTTCCGTAGGAGGGTGATGATGTTGATTGTGTGCGACAGAAGTCATTAGTCCATCGTCACATCTGGACCAGAGGGATTGGACAGGATCTGAGGAAACATCCCACTTCATTAACATCCAAGCGAGCGAAGCGATATGGACGCCATCGACACACTCCAAGGTTCAGGCCTTGAGACGAAAGCCGAGCGGATCGCTCGCTATAAAGCCGAGAGAAGGAGGGAGCTAGCTGAGCGCTATGGCACGACCGAAGACTACACTTCCAAATATGTCCGTAGGGAAAAGAAGTCTGCAGACTCTTCTGAGGCTGTGTCTTCGACAGCTAAAGAAACGAGGAATGAAGACAATGGATCCGAGCAATCGTACACCAGGAGGGGCCTCAGAAACACAGTTGCAGAGCCTGAGGATGAGCTTGTCAGCGAGAAAGAGACTTTCAACCGGCTCAAAACAGACACAACTTCATCTTCCATATCAGACACAGAGTCTTGCATAAAAACATCTTCTCAATTCAGGTGAGTAAAACCAGATTATAATAGAAGCTATAATCACAAAATCATGGCAGCAAATAATGTCAACAACACAATTAACAAAAATGGATCAGGAATTGTACTTCTATTGTGAATATTATTATAAAAAGAAAAGGCCCTGATTATTATTTCCATAAAAGTTTGTTGTGTTTACATCAGGCGTACATTATATTAGACCTGAACAAAGTGCGGTGAGTTCAGAGTCAAACTTAGTGTGTAGAAATGTTCCCGTTGTGATGTAAAAACAGTCCAGAAGTTAATGATTTGTAGTTGAGACTCATTTGCCCTATTTTTCTTTTATCTTTTTTTTCTTACATATATTTAGTTTTTCTTATATTCCAATTATTTTATTGTATATATTTGTTTTTTTTGTTTGTTTTTTTCAATTTTCCATCTCGTGTTTTGATTTATATTAACCATTTAAAATGTTTTATTTTCTGTATTTTATCTTTCTCTCTTCAGACACAATTCTAATTATTGTTTCATTGAATACTAACTACTAATGATACATTCTATATGTTTTTAAAAATCCACTTACTACTGCGTACATTGTTTTTTTCCCCGATTTGTTCATTTCGATTTAATATACAGTATTTTTTTTGTTTTTGGCCATATATATTTTATATAGGTTAAGAGCTTAATGATACTGTCTGAATAAGAGATATAAGTGAAATAATTGGTTGGAAATGTAAAGTAATGCTTTAGTTTTTTTTTATAAAATACTTGTGTCCAATATAAATAGTAGTTTTCAAACATTATTTATTACTGAGAAAAAGTCAAAGAAAAGCCATCTAATGAATTGTTTAGTCTTTGGAACTCCATGGAAATCAAGCTGGTCCTCAAAGTTGCCTCTAAGCTTTGTCCAGACTCTTTAGTAATGTGTGTATTATGATAGCAAATGAGTGTTGCTCAATGTGTTAGATGATGACAGCTCAGACTCTGAGTGGCTCATGGGAGTCCATCATGTTTGCACAATGGTCCAAAAGTATAACACAACGGTTTCCTTTTTCCAAGTCATGCATATTTCATGCTAGACCATGTGTGTGTGTGAAGTAAACATAGCAAAACATTTCCAAAATTGGCAGTTTGAGCAGTACAGACAACTCCCACATTTGTTTTGCCTTCCTATTATCTTGTAGGAGAATGCCTTTTTGAGTTAACTTGACACTCGACTTGCATGTGCAACTCATCTGGAAACAACAAACAAGACTTCAGAGGTCTCACAAAACATGTCCAGTCACGGGTCTGATTATGTTTAAGCTGCATTTAAGATGGGTATTCAACTCTGCACATATTCAGACGTGTCTGTTCCTGACTTACAGCCTGAGGGAAGGAGGATAAAGCCGAGACAGACAGAGGAGTATTGAGACGGAATAAGGAGGGTAAAGGGGGGGTCTAGTGTCATTCATCTGTGCCAAATCTTGTTGCCTTGTGCCTCATCGAGCAAGATTTACAGATAAGTGACTTATGAGGCTAAACCTTTAGGGGAAACTTGAGGTTGGAGAATAATATAGTAAACAAATATATCGATTTACTGGTCCGAAGAAACGGGAAAACTTTTTATTCTACTCAATATAATTGCAAGATATCAAAGATCTAAATGGGACAGCAGGTGGTAGTTTCTTTAATCTTCAAATTACTTGTGGATCCAGATGGTAATTCAGAAAACCAGCAAAATTGTATAACCTGATATCATAATTAATGTATACTAAACATTCTTTAAATCTGTCCATCTATTTTTTTTTTAGTTATTTGCTAAATTAAACGGGGAGCAATAAAAAGCTTGACCTAACTCAACCCATCTTTTATGTTTACATGACACCCCAAGACCGAAGCGGGCCGTTCTTTGCTGTCCAGATTGATTCATCGAAATGGCAAAGAAGTGGCTGATCTTGTTGAAGTGCTCGTCACACATGCCTCACATATTAGCGGCTAGTCGTGACATTCTCGACATTCTCTGTGTGTCACAGAGCTGTTGTCGCCTTTTGTTTGTATTAATATGGTGACAGTTTACCACAAAGGAATTTGCGCCTGAGTTTTAGTTGCACAGTATAGGTGACGTCTCAACATATTGGAGCAACTAGACTGTCAAGTCCAAGTATATGTTTTTGGACCTATCTGTCTCACATGGTCATGAGCGATGTGTTCCTGGTGCAGAAAATTCCCCCCCAGGACTGGATGACCTGCATGTGTTAGCAGTCGAGAGCTTTGCCCTAATTTGATGAACGTTCTTGTGGAGGGAGTTTGTCTGCTCTGGAAGGGACACAAAGGAAAAGGCTTTCACGCTGATAATGAAAACTGTCAGTCAACAACATGTTAATCCGACACAGACAGGAATACTTCTTCTCCGACACGGCGGGTTGAAAAGCGGAATTCCACATCACGAAAAGTACTTGAGATGTTGAAACAAAGTTCGCAGACTGATGCATGTTTGTGCTGACAAATTTGATAAAAACCCTTTAATCCTCCACACGAGAGGATTCTTTTTATGGCAAATATTTAACTTAATCTGCGCTCTGACGCCATTTTTTAGGATTTACTGATATAGAGTCTCATCCAATATGACATAATCTTCTCTCTCTGGCTGTCCATCAGCCCTTTGGCAGCTGCAACTTTCCACTGGGAACTCTGTCTATAATTATTGCTCATTTGTTATTTTTGAAATCACGCAACCTGAACTAATTTGTTCACCAGCATGCAAATAGATTTATTTTTTTTAATCGATGCTAACTCTTCAAATAAATATGTTGGAGATGTGTTAAATTAACTTGATTATATCACAATGTTAAATGATCTTGTAGCTGCCATTTACTCCTGGTATTTACAGCTGATGAAGTAAAGCTGGTTGAACTTGAGGAAATGGAACTTAAGTATAGAAGTGGTCCCCTTTATTAACCCTGCAAAGTGAAAGAGCGAATTGGAAATTCCTTTTTTTTTGCACTATGGAATGTTTTAACATGTACAGATGCATGTTTAAGTAAAAAGAATGTCTCACTGATCAATATCTTTTTTGGTGAGCAAAGGAATAATTGAAACCCTACTGAACCCCCTGAGAATATTTAAAATTAAAGGTTTAAATATTTTCTGATTGTAAGTGACAAACGGTGCCCGTGGAGGTTATTTTAGTTTTTAAATCAACACTGTTACATTTTCACGAGTTAAGTTGGAATTGCAAAATCTTCTATCTTCCACCAATCAAGAACCTGATCTCGCAGCTAATGCCTCTGGGTAGTCTCGCCTTCCCACTAACCCTTGACCCATCCCAGCTGCCCACCACCATCCTCCTTTGTATTAAAAACAGTGCTCTCCCCCTCCTCACTGTTACATCACCACTGTTTCCCCAAAGGCAGCTGCTGTTCCATCCATTTTTAACGCCCATTACTAAGAGATGAATGAGCATCTTCTATGCTTCTCAGCCCCTGCTGTTGGGTCGGTGTAAACATGAGTTTGGGGCAGCAGCATGAGTCGAATTAGTTCAGCATTTCCAGTTCCACGCTCGCGTATGTTAGACTCGTTTCTTCTTCTTTCTTTCAAATGGAATGCAGGAGTTAAACGTTCTTTCAATCGGCACCTGAATGTTTTGGTCTGATCTCATGTCTCGTTCTGTTTCCCAGGGTGCTGACAACTGATGACAACCAGGATCCAAAAGGTAGGAAGAATTTTCATTGCACTCTCGTCAATGATATGTGTAGGTCCGAGAAAACTGAGCTTGTGGCTGATGCCAGATCAACAACCTGGTTTGACGATCTGGCCGGTCAGTCTCAGACATCTGGCGTGCTTTACCTGGCGAAGGATTGTGAAAGGACCAAAAGGGGAATGATGTGTTGACAAATGACAGA
The DNA here is from genome assembly GCF_982586985.1 of Callionymus lyra. NCBI lineage: Eukaryota > Metazoa > Chordata > Actinopteri > Syngnathiformes > Callionymidae > Callionymus > Callionymus lyra. The sequence goes on from NC_141823.1 coordinate 19,869,740, forward strand.
TAGATGTGGAAATGTTCCGTGCAGCTTTCATTTCGGACCACCATCTGTGCTGATGTTAGATCAAGTTACCGTCACCAGTGACCTTTAAGAACTTCCTTTCTCTTCGACCACCAGCATCTATGAGCTCATCTGCACATATCTATTAGTGCATGTATGTTTACTGGTCAGTGTGTTTGCTGGTTTGCGGCTGAAGACGGAAAAATCATTTATTCACGTTAAGAGGTTTTTTCCAGTTCGTCAACATTTTTTTTTTTAATTTAGCCATAAGCCTTAGCAAAGTTATAAAAATTTAGACTAATGCAATGAAAGTGCAAAGATGTGTGTTTAAACCTGATTCTGTCCTCGCACAACTGCAAGATTGTTTGTATGTTTGATGTATGCAAACAGGCAACAGCCCTATTACCGTAAAGCTATGTAAACTCAATCAGTGGAAAGTGAATCTCTTTGAGCGTTAATGTTGCTTAATATAGAAACAACAAATGGTTGCCTAAGCTTCGTACACACAGAAACTGTTGCAGAAATTCCTCCAGTTTGATCTGTGTCTGTCTGTCTGTCTGTCCTAATCAACAAAGCAACAATCTAAACATGATTTGTATGAATTGCTAATGTACGTTATGTACATTGTTATAACTGGGAGTGCACAATTAATCGTCAAACTAATTATAACATTATTATTACAATAGAACTGCTAGTTAAATTGCTTTAGTTTATGCAAATCTAGAGAATTCTATACTTTCAAAATATACCCACATTTGTGAGTCTGTCCCTTGTTTGACACTGGATCTAAAAAGCCTAAGGGAGGTGCATAACTAAAGCCTTTGGTAAATTCCTGGACAATTCCCGCACTAAGTTGATCACTTGGCTAGAAAGTAAAATTGTTCTGGATATCCGCACATCAAGAGAACCATATTGGAACTTGTAAAAAGTAGCAAACTTGAGCATAGGTTACCATATAGAGTTTTTGATACTTAAAGGACAATTTATGTGTGGATTAAATGGATCTTGGACCTTTTTTTTGTACACATCAGTATGTGTCTGTTTGTACAAAACTCTTTTCATTGAGTTATTAATATAATATATATATATATATATATATATGGCATCAGGAATTTTTCACTGCATGTCATCAATCCACTTAGTCTCCAACTCCAAGGGTATCCTTGTATAAACAAAGCGGGGTGTGATTACAGCTGGCTGGAGGAGGAATAAAGCCATTATAACGTCACAATAGGCGTCACTCTCGTAACCTCTCGTTCGCCCAGTTTTCAGACGGGGGAGAACTTTTAAGTACCTTTTTAAGTAATAACTTCAAAACATCATCATGATGAGAGACTTACTACATCTTGGAGAGGAAGACATCAAGATTTGAAACATTTAAGTAGGTCCGGAAAGAGTTTTCACATTAGTTTCCCTTTAAATATGAGATACTATTATTATATTCTGGTGCATAACCTATTGAAAATGTGTTGTATTGCAAAGGTATATTCATTCCTCTTTCACAATATTGAATTGCTACAGCTCAGCAAATATCAGCAGTAATTTAATTTGCGAAACAAATCAAAATAGTGTTAGAGGAGCGTCTAAGTGGCAAATATTGGGCCATTTATCACTTCAAAGCTGAAGATAAAATAATGGTTTAACATAATGTTTCATACAGTTGAAGTTTACTGGACCATTTTTATTCCCGTCCAACAAAGTTGATATAAGCAGACAGAACAAACTGTTCAGTTGGCTTTGGATTGTTGGAAAGTTTAAAACAACTGTATGAAATACATTAGCATACACACATTTAACTTAACACAACTTAACATTTGATTATTATTCTTCATCGTGGTCATTTTGAAACATGCACAAAAAACACAAAGAGAAGAGGCATGCTACACATCTGTGCACTTGACATACAAACAAATGTTGAGTGGAATGCTTGATTTCATGAATGCAGAGATATTATTTAAAGTGATTTCCAGCTGCACAATATGAATCTCTTTAGAGACATTATCGGTCAGTTCCAGGTCAAGAGCCTCTCGATGAGCTCTGCAGAGACACGAGCAGTCAGGAAGAAACAAATGCAGACTAGTCCGTAAACCTAAGTGGGAGTTTCTCAAACACTTGACAGTTCCTTTATCCTCTTCCTCTTCTTTTTCGATAACCATTGATGTGAAAGAAGGATCGAGTTCAATCAAATGACTCAAACGCAATACTGTTTCATCTTCATCTGAGCCGCAGTGGAGCGGCAGAGTCATTTAAATCTAAAGTACCAGGGCTTTAATAGGATTTTGTCTTGTTTATTCTCTTTGTTTTTTTTTTCCGGGGCTTATTTCTTTCTATGCTATCTTTAGGGGGGGTGAGTGTTCTTACTGGGAAAAGTCAAAATGTCAAACAATTAAAGCTGTTTTGGGGAGGGAAAGACGCATTTACAGTGCTGACTTAAGAAACTTGTGCTGTTTTAGACCGGCATAAAATTTAATAGCCTCCAGTGCGATTGTTAGCAGTCGCACAGTCCTGACTCAGGTCTGTTTTTGGTTAGAGCTCGCAGGAGGAATTATATTTTTCCCGCTAGCACATATTTACACATACTCAATCAATTCAATTCTGTCAGAAAACAAATCCACGCTCTGTAGATTTCCTCTCTGAACCTTATCCTCATTGAATTAAAACCATTTGTGAAGGCTACACGATTAAACTCTGACAGGGAAGTGGTTTTTCTAAGCTATTGTCCCCGGGGACAACCACATGACCTCCAACGATAACTTCAAATGTGGGTATGTTCTAATGCATGTGTAGTTTGTTAAAGGAACTGTTACTCATCTCTTTCCATTTTTTTTTACATGAAGAAAATACCTAGATTTACTTTTATCATATTGGAATGATTCTTAAATATAAATGTATTCAATATGCGATCAAGAACTGCACCTTAATTCTGAAGTGAATAAGAGATTAAATATGCTGATATACATGGCATTTTAGCTCAGTGTTGTGAGAAGTTGAATCTTCTTCATTTCTCCAGTATTAGCAGGAGGCAGGCTTGCGACATAACTTGGACAAATCCCTCAACTTTTGAGCTGGGTTTCTTTAAATGATTTGAAAAGTATTTTATAACATCGAGTTCACAACAGGGCGACAATACTTTTGAAAGACCTTGAAATCCGCATGATGGGAATGTTTTAATATTAACATCTGGCTTTTCATTTCACTTTCATCTTTTTAGGTCACTTAAAGGATGTTGTTATAAAATGTAATATGCCAGATTACGTCATGATAAAATGATGAAGATAGTTTGTGTTTTTTGTCAATATCTGATATTTATTTGGGTATATTAAAGCGACAAAAGATGAAAACAATAATATATAAACGAGCAGGTGAAAAAGCAAGAATAAAACTCATATACAGTATGTATGAGAGTTATTCAATTCTTACGTGGCGCCATGTTTTGTAAATGCACGAATGTAGGACGATGTCTATTCATACGCTGTCATTTTCCATTTTGGTTGAGTCCGTTATTGTCTGCATGCCAAACACACAAAGTCCATCTTAAACTCCCATTGTTAAGGTTGCGCCCTTCCTGCTGACGTGTTATTAATTTGACAGAACGTGTATGACTGCACAGCAAAAAGGATCGTCTGACTGTGGATTATGTGCCTCTTTACTCTCTCCAGCTGTGGAGAAACCAGACTCGGGTCAGGGGGTCAAGAGCCGTGTTGGCTACAAGATGTCTCATTTTGAGGTAAGATTTGAATTATGCTTTCAAATGTTCGTGTTTTTTAGTTTTTTTATAAATACTGTATCCTTTTGTTGGCCCTGTACATTTGGGGCAGTACAAGAATGCTTCCCTCTAAACTATTCTATAATATACATTTTTACTTTGGCTTGGTTAAGCGGAACAAGGTCAGACAAACAAGCCCTCATAAATGTTTGACACTCCCCCAGACAATGTTTGTTCAGCGAACTATTGCGTTACGACTCGAACCCATAACATTGCCTCACAGCCAGTTTTCAATGGGAGTCTTTATTAAATGTCCATGTTGTTATGTTATATTATTTAATGAGACTTTAGATCTCACCTGTTGTCAAATACACCCTAATGTACTTGGATGTTTGACTTGTATAATAGTTGACTTGTGTAAATCCGTTGGAAAGGAGGATTCTTTCTCTATACAGACAACATGCTTTATAGCTTTTGTCACCGAATACATATTTGTGTCTAAATAACTGACTGCTGTGACTTAATGTGAGTTGTTGTCGTTTCACCTATGAAGAGAAATTAAAACATGTAGAAACAAAAATGTATAAAGTTTTATCTAAGCCTGCACCTGGATGGCCAAAGACATGACCTCATGCGCAGCAGATGTTCTTTTTCACATAGTCTTGATTTAATAGCAAGTTGAGCCTAGAAAATGATCAACTCTCCAAAAGATGGGAGGTAAAGAAAAAAAAAGAAAAAGGTATTCTGTGTGCCATCCCTTTTCAAGCTTTTTAAATCACACAAGTGGTTCAGTTTAACATCGCTGTAAGTAGCTGTCGTAATTCGGTCTTTGCACACCAGGAGGATTGCCAAGGTTAACCAAGTGAGCCCAGATGTTTGCACAAACCTATTTGGGGTTCAACAAAGAACACCTGATATCTTTCCTTCTATCTCTATACCTTTTGTTTTTGCAAGCTGATAAAGAAAGCAAGTTCTACCTGAGTGAGTCAGGGTCTCATGAGGATGAGTGAGGTATGTTTAAATAGAAATATATTTTTGACTTCAGCAAAGACGACTACTGTACCAGCGAATCCTGCGGAGTGTTTCGGGTAATTAAGAATTTGAATTTCCCCGACTTATTTCCAGAGTACGCATTAACTTTATATCAGTCGGTCAACCCCAATTACTTTGAAAGAAGCCTTTAATTCTCCTTCCTTCCTGCGGTATGTTTCTTTTGGAGAAGTTGGAAAAATGTTCCCCTCACAGCAGGAGATCAGTTTTTATCACCACACATTAGTGAACGTCTGATAATTCTACAGTTCAAAGAGGATTCTGTACAGAGATGGTTTATAACAAGAGATCTCGCCCAGCCTGTGTTCATCTACCACTACTACTACTTCTAATACTACTACCTTACAGAAGAGACATATTTTAAGATTGTTTATCTAGTGTATAGTGTTACACATTTACAATGTCACCTTTAAAAAGGGAACTGTTTAATATTGGTCAATGTTTATATTAGTAATAAACATGTTAAATAGGGCTGTTGGAGACTAGTTTAGGTTTTTACTACTATTTAAAATAAATTTTAAAAAAAACTATGTATAAAAAGTTTTCTGAAGAAACATGTTCACTTCTGTCAGCTGGATCTTCTAACTGCAGCTGGTTTCGTGCAGAACAACTGGAGGCAGTTTTGTTTGTGTCAAACTGTAGCACAATTTGTCAGTCTGCAAACCATCTTTTCTCTTATAGCAGGCTGTCAACATTATGTAGACAGTTTAGCCTTTTTCACTGTGAACATGGAAGCAATTGAAAATCATCAGCCAATATATCACTTGAGCATTTCTTTGATCTTAAAGTGAGCACACAAGATCTGAACCAAGTTCCCTTTTTCTCCACATGGAACATTATGCAACTTCCTCGATTGAACATACACAACTCCTCCCTATAGCTTTCATGTACTTGGGGGAAGAAAGAGTGTAGTACTTTAGAAACAAAAAATGCATACATTCCTAATCACATCCACACTTTCTGTTACATATTCTTGGCTTTGTTAGAATCCAAATCAAACTCATATTAAACACTCTCACTTTTCATCTTTCAACAGTTGAACATGCAAAGAGAAATAGATTAAGATGACTGTGTTTATTTTTCTGGCTTCAATGTTCAGCACTTGTCTTTTTTCTGTTGTCTATCACAATGACTGGTTGCATGTCATTGTTCCAATTATGGGAAACCTTCACTTAGATTTCGAAAAATATCTCTAGACTCCATATGATAAACTACTATGTCATTTGACTTACCTGGACTTACCTATAGTTATCTACGTCAACCTTGTGTACTATCTCCAGCTGAATAAATATTTGCTCAAGAACCTCCATAAATAAGAGCTCATTGCTGCTTCAGGGCTCTTTGTCTGAAGGTATAGGATGATAAAAACGTCTCTCGGGTCACTTATCTCCCGCGTTGTGTGGTTTTACAGTATGTGCTCAGGGTAGTACAGTACTTCTCCTTTGATTGCACAAGTTTCTCAATTTCGCTCGTACTTCAACTTTGCCCTATGAAGGACACATTGTCCACCCTGAGAACACAAGTTAATGTCTTTGCATTGTTTTGTGTTTCCTTCAGGACAGTGAAGCTTCACAGGAAGTACCGGAGCGAGACAGCTCCGATGATAACGTTCCCAGGTGAGCAACTTTAAAACCTAGGAACCAGGTCGGTGAAATTATGCAAACATTACAGCGTTTTCACAGTTTCATGTGGTTAAAACATTCAGCTGCAGATGAGATAAACTGATACACACTCACTGAAGGTTGAGCAAACTGAACCAGCATTAACAACCATTGTAGACCAATGATGTCAACAGCTGCAGACTAAACCAGATAAACCGGCAGAGCTGGCATCAGATGCCACACACTCTCTCACACGTACACAATAAACGCTATGCAGTCATAGTGACGCACACCACATTGAAGTTATTAGCAACAGTGAGAGCCAGACTGTACTCGGCTGTACTGTTACCACCAACGCTATGAACAAAAACCTTAGTTTTTCCGGGGTTTATTTATGGAAAACTAAAACATATTAGTTAGCACTATTGTCATGCAAATAATATTCAGAAACCCAACAAGCTAAAACTTTAAGTTCACCGGAACTTCCACTAAGGGTTGGGATTATTTTCAGAGTAATATGTTCCTTTTTAGAGTTATAGACAAAAATGTAGTGTAGACAATAGAGTGGAAGCGCTCACGATATTTACCCAATGTACTTTCTGTGTAGCATGTTAGCCTTTGAGCCCCAGAGGCTGAACAGCTTAGTCAATTGTTTGCTAGAAATCAAACAATGGCTGACTGAAAACACTTTGCAGCTAAATGTGGACAAAACTGAAACTTTGGTTATTGCTCCTGATGATAAGGTTCCAGGGTTGAGTCAGTACTTGGGTGACTTAGGTCAGTCTGTCAAACTGAGCCTGAGAAACCTGGGTGTTGTATTTGACAATGACATGTCTCTTGTTCAACACTGCAGAAGAAACATCTTTAGACATGTTTATTTGTTCAGGCTTTTCCTAGATTTTCTGGAACTCCTTTGTTGTTCTCAGTTTTATCTTGACCTTAAAGTATATATTTTAGTGAGTATTGTTTTGATTGTTTAAGCGCTTTGTGAGCCTGGTCTGGAAAAGCGTTATATAAATACAAATTATTTACTTACTTACTTATGCTACAAACAAGCTTAAAATAAAGATTTTGGATGAAGATGAAGACATTAAAATGAACAAACATTTTTGTCTATAACTCTAAAAAGAAACGTAATACTCTGAAAATAATCCCAACCCTTAGTCGACATGAGGGTGAGAAGAAAATTAGTGAAGTTTGAATTTTGAGGGAACTATAACTTTAAATTATAAAATAACTATAGTGTTTTGTTTTGGTTGTTTGTTTTCGTTTTAGTTTTTTCTGTTCTATATATACAAATGGTTACATATTTTATACACTTATATATTCCTTCATTCATTCAGATGGAAGTGAAGGGTTTTAAAGTGCAGTTGAATTATAAAAGAACCAAGAGTGAGAATTGTTGAAAATTCTGTAAATGTACAGAAGGTTTTGTAATGAAAAAGTTCAAAGTGACCTGTTGATTAATAGTGACACGAGAAAAAATAATCAAGCTTCGAACAGTTTTATTCGTAAACTGCGGGCATGAGATACTAAGCTCTAAAATAGGACACTTTTTCATGAAGTTTCATCAGCCCATTATTGGTCTTATTATTGCCCAGCATTCATTTGATCTCATTTAAAAATAGTTCAACCTGCTTGCACAGCACAAGCAGTAAAACCAAACAAGAACGGAAGCTGAGTCTGCAGCTCCATCTTCAAATGATTAGTGACCACCAAAATGTAGTAATCTGTTCCCTCTTTCTATTTTAACACTTTGAATTGGCTGTAAACGTTTGGAAAATCACTGATAACAATCCTCTGACTCATCAAAGAACAGATGAATGTATAAATTACGAAGATGAGGCACAGTTAAAGCTTTCTTATCATCAGGGTTGTGTTTATCAAGACTTTCAACACTGTTTGTATCTCCATCCGTTATTTTGACTATTCATGCGTACCATGTTTTTTTTCTCAAGCTCTGCTGACCTTGCAAAAAACAGGGACGAAGAAGAAAGAGTAACTTCAGATGGAACTTTTCAAAAGGATCTACACGATCATGATGATGTGGAAGAAACGAAGGTTGGTCCGAGATCTTTAACTGTGTAACATACTCTTATTCAGATGTATATGCTACAGATAAGGATAAAAAAACTTGTGTGGAATGGATTTTTAACCTGAACTTAAACGGTTGAATCTGTAAACGGTCACAGAGCTTCTCTGCAGCCTCAGCACGAGACAGGTGAACATCATAACAGAGCATTGGAGGAATGTGGCCTGTCGTGTGTGCGTTTCTTAAGTCAACATACCGCAAAACGTGCACCCCCGAGTTATTTTTGACTTGTTTCCGTGAGGACAAGCATCACATTTTTTGACAGTTTTAGCTCGGGATCAACATGTATTAATGTATTAATTAATTTATTCAAAAATAGAGAAAACTTTTTTTATACTTGAGTTCAATTATAAAAGAACCAATAGGGTTTAATCCCGGAAATGTGAAATAAGTCATTTATAACTAGAGCATTTTTAGTCAAGTTACATCTAAATATAGAAAAGTTAGGTACAGTAGTTTAGGTATATTTATGTTGCCCCACTGGTTTAATTTGAACTACTTAATGATTTAACTGTCTGTATTTTTGTTAACTGGTTATTATAATGTTTATATAAGTCACATGAACATGTCTGCAAATGAACCCATGACAACTTCTAAAAATGGAAATGTATCCAATATATCTTCTCTTAATTTCTCTTCACGGTTAATCTTATCTGCAAATATGTTTAAAAGTCCACCATGAAATTTCTGGGAAGCATCAACTTTGAGATCTTCAAGTCATTTTTACCCTTTATTTCACTTATTAAAGTCGTGTTCAAAGAAGAAGCAACGCTGCAATTTGTTATATTAACGTAATGGTTTCTTCCATAAGTATTTTTAAATATATGTTTATAAATTTGTGGTTATTTAGTAAAAAAGGTCTCCCTCTCTTTCCTGCCAGCCCGCCACGCTGCAGCGGCAAGACTCTGAGCCAAGAGGCATCAGGGGAATCCTTAAGAAAAACCGCTCCACAAGTGTGGAGTCGGACCAGAGTGAGACGTCAATGCCTGAAGTTACAACATCCAGACAGAGCAGCGTGGCCCTCAGCCATAATGAGAGTGAAGAGGAGGACGAGGGAGAGCAGGAGTTCCCGGAAGACTCCGATCCTGAAAGCGGCAGAGAAGATGAGTCTTCACCTGAAGATATCGCGGATGGCGCTAACTTCAGCTATGGAAGACAAGGTAGCTCCAGCGGCAGCAGCAGAGGAAGTTTGGAGGAGATGATGAGTCCTTCACCCGATGAGAGTCTGGAGAAGACTTCTACTGTGTCTGAGGACGTGGAGGAGCTGGACAGCAGTTTGGATGGAAGTGTGGGTTCTTCCATCAAACAGAGGTATTCGAAAACACACTTGGTTACATTTTCAGTTTAAAAAAAAAGTCTGGAAATATGTTTTTAAATATAGTATTCTCCATATGGGTGATCACCTAAGAAATTTAGCCTACGTTATTGTTAAATAGTTAACGTGAATGTCCAACGGCTGGTCAAATTCCACAAACCAATGTTTTATTTTCTTGTCTCAGAAGCGTCAACTAAGCCCTTGATAATGATATACTGTAGACTTGTGGTTTCATGAGGTCATCACTTTCAGGTGCAGCTCCCAGTTTAAAGAGGTTTAATAAAAAGTAGTAAGAGCCAAAGATTGTTGTTTAGTCTGTTTTAGTCTTTAGATTTCTTTTGACAATGAGGACACTGCATCATGAAACCTCATCTGTTTCATGAAACCTTATACACCCATCATGATGTGACATCATAAGTCATTTAGCAGACACTTTTATCTAAAATGACTTGGAAAAAAAAAATTCCATTGTGGTGGTTCAAGCCGAGAGCATCATGAATCAAGTTACTTACCTCAACAGGGACAATACAGTAACACAATTGCTTTTCTAACTTTTTTTTCAGCTGTTTCCAGACAGTTTGTCACGCTAAACGTTAATGATCTGAATCAAGGGAAAGTCAATGACACGATTCTCAAATGTAGCCGTGACCCAAGGTTCCATATATTAAATCATTAACTGATCATTTCCAATAACCTTCTGTAAATATGTCTGTTTTATACATTTTTGACGTTTTCCTACAACTGATTAACAAATTTTCCTTTTGTTCATTCTAGCCTTTTAGAGTTCGAAAGCAGCGAAAGTGAGAAGAAGGAAAGAGTCAGGAAGCCAAAGCCGTCGGATCAGATTCAGACATCGCTGGCCGATCGCTTCAGCCAACTTAATGATTCCGAAAACGCCTGGAAGAAAAAGGTGAGAACATTTTTTGGTAATCCTGTGCAAACTTTGGTTCTGTTAAGAGTTATTTATGCAGCTTGGTTGAATTAGTGTTATTTTTTCAATGTGGTTCAAGTTTGTTTTCAAATTTTGCTGAATCGGTTCATTTCTGGTTCAATATTAAGGTTCAAGGTTTAGAAAAGAGCGAAGGATTGTCGCACCCATCCTCCTGGCTAAACTAAACCAACACCTGCATGCCTTTCAAATCACCAGCTTCCTCTGTTGAGCTCTCCTTTTCAGCTCTCCTTTTCCTTCAAAACAACCTGCCAAGCTTTTATGTCAAATCCTTTTCTAATTCTGCCTCGATGGCTAACGTATATTTAAGTGCATGCGGGTTTGAACACGCTCTCGTGTTTCGCTGCTGTGAGAGCAAGACCACCAATGAGGATTCTTGGGCTAGAAAATCCAGCCATCATCTGCTCATTTAGTAATTTAGAGGCACAAGGGTCATTTGTTTATGATCCAATCCCAATATGACACAATCCAGGTCGCTCATATTTTCATTAGTTCCCCTGGGCTCTTGGTAAAGAAACGGTTCGTCTCATAATGACACACATTCTGCACACACGGTTTCTGGTGTCCACAATGTAACTCCAGTTTGCTGCTGTGGACGTGTTGCATTTTTATGTCACAGTATTGAAACGAAGCCCAAACAGATGTTGCAGGTATTTGGTTGAGGGAATGCAACGCTCATGGTACACACTTGGGTCGTCTCCAACCAGCTCCAGATGTTTTCTTTTACACCTCTTTTACGGTTTAATACAGCATCGCGGTGTTGTCAAGTAGCAACATGTTGTAAATCTACTTGAAGATAAACTTTTGGACGCGCATGTCATTAACAATCTGGTATTCATTTATTATTTATTATTTACTGACTCCAGTGAAAGATCTTTGTGTTCATAACTCTCATTGAATTTAAAATTATACAATAGACAATGGAAAGCTGCATAATCCCAGGAGATCCGTCAATTTTGTGGGTTTTGTATTCCAGCTATGACTCAATGACTTTGCTCCAGCAGTCCAAACACCACTCAGCTCCCACACTGATACTTGAGTCCATTAAGACTAATGATGGGTTGGATATCTGCCCTCGGTTGAATTGATTCTTGGAAAAATAATTCAAGACATAATCGACTGAAGATGATGAGATTATATTTCCCCCGAGTGTTGTAAATTAGAAATAAATATTGTAAAAAGAAAATATGATTGGAGTGTTTAAGTGATGAGTAATTGTGTCATCTGTAGAATAGTAATTGAGTTTGTATTGTTATTCTTGAGCAGTATTTTTTTAAGTGAGTGATTTAGAGGGTTAATAAAATAGTGGACTGAGTGGAAACTGCACATACCTTTTCTCTGTTTAAAATGTAATGCACTATTTTAGTATTAAAGAGTTTTCAAATAACTTTTAGAATTGATAACGATATTAAATATTTGTAAGGTTGCTCATGGCTATCATGAAATGCTTATGATTTACTCCTCCAGTGTATAAATGCGATGGCAAAACTAATATCTTAGCACTGATCGATATAACAACTGGTACAAGTTGTAGCTTCTCTTGCTAAATGAGCATGTGAACCTTTATTTAAATGTTTACGTACTTTTTATCCATTCATTCTTTCTTTCAAAGTGTTGGATTAAATGAAAACTTAAGTCCCCTCCTTTCTAACCCCTCCTTTCCTCCCTTTTGTAGTTTCTCCATTTCCTCGCTTCCTTAATAATTTTCCTACCTTTCCTCTTCTTCCTTTAATTAATAGTTCCTTCCTCTTTGGTCCAGACTGCACCCTTTTCTGACATCTGTCTACCTTTGCCAAATATCCTCAGGTGAGTGAGTGTTGCATTTTAATCATCATCCGTCCACATTTGTAGCAGTGCACTTGCAAACTTCTGATCTGTATTCAGGTGTTTTCTTCTTCTTCTACACATTCAATCTTTATTTGAACCTCTGACACTTGATTGTCACAGTATTATTAGGTCGTTTTTTGTGCATGTGGTTTGGCTTTGCCTTCACCATACAGTAACTCGGGGCTTCCTGTGGGAATCCGAGACCGAGGCCCTTTCCTCACCCCCTACCCCCTCTCAACCTCTCTGGGGTCCTGTCAGGCCAAGGTATTTCCCTCCCCTGATCGACTCCAGAGATGCTGTCTGAAGCAGCTGTGTCATCTGAAAGTCTATGAGAATCTCAGTTCAAACTTTTTGTTTTGGTGTGTTGACGAGAAATAAAGTCTGCATCTCAGTTCTGAATTCATACCGCAGCAGGTGATGCCATAAACACTTTGTACATCGACCGCTTGTCAGGAGATGGATCATAGTTGGATTATGAAATCAGCAGGGGGGGGGTCGGCTTTGATGTTCAGTCCAGCTCACAGTGGGTGTTTTGTTGTGATTGAATGTCTCAGAATTGATGTCCTGTCTCCGAGAACATTTGAACTCAACATCCACCTGTTTCATATCAGAGCCCCCAAATCGGTGACCTCTGTGACCCCTTACCTTCTCACCACAGGTCACTGGGTTTGTCGGAGACGATGGATCAGAAAACATGTGTTCCAGTAATGACGATGACTATGATCTCTACCGTTCCGCACTGAACATCTCGGTTTTATATCAAAGATATCTCTTGAACGTCTTCCGCCAAATAAAAAGGATCACAAGACATTCTCAGGGACATTATCACTTATAGATTCATTGGAGCCTGTTGAATTGCATGAAGATTACTTGATCTCTTGCATACTGGGAAAATACAGCTGTTTTTTATTCGTCTAATTCGAAAAAGTCTAATTCAATTTGGCAGTGAGATTCACAAATAACAGTTGGAAAGAACCTTTTTAAATTATCTGGACTGGCTGGGAAACTGCCCTTATCTTACTTGGATAAAGAAGGCAGAGATGGGACATCCAATGGATTAGAAGCACTTCAGCAGATCCCTAACAAGCTCTTGGATTCATCAACCGAGTTTGCAATATTTCAGAAGATAAAATCTTTGTGAATCATGAGATAGAATGAAGATTGGGATAATATTGGGATCCAGTTTCAACAGCATTTAATTGGAAACACCATTACTCCATGAATGAAGCTCTGTCTGTGGTAACACTCTGTAAAAGTCCTGTGTTGTCACTTTGAGATGTGACGGGCTGCAGCTGGTTGATATGAAACATGGCTCCACTGACATCTGTGAACACTTAGCTCTGACTCTTGTAAGTAAGATTATGTTGACGCGCAGTATGACAAGCACTGCATTGAAGCGTCAATCATGTCATCCAGATGTTCTCGTGACTATTTGTGTCTTTGCTTTTTTTATTTCCCTACTCTTTTTTTTGTATTTAAGGCTCTTATCTTACCTAGTTGTTCCTAGTTTTTGTTGTTTGTATCCAAGTGTTGGATTGTAGGTGTGAAGCGAGTGTGAAGGAAGTCACAGAGGTATATTACCAGCCATGAATCACTCCTTGTTAGCACGGAGAATGGGTTTTCTGCCAGTGGAAGCCCTGTCAAGGTGATTAAACGCCTGAAATATTTTGGAATGGAATATCATTAATTACCGCTTCACTGATCTCGGGGTCCGGCGGGAGCCGCGGGGCCAAGTTCGCATGGAAAAGTGGCAGCCGGAGTAAATCACAAACTTAAACTCTGCGCTGATGAATGGCCGCGGTCTTTTAACAGGGATTTGCGAGTTCTTCTGCTGGGACTCAACATATTTCATGGTGTTTTTGTTAGAAGACACTAAGCAGTGATCAGTAGAAGCTGCTGTGTTGCAGTTTGGACGCAGAGATGATCAGACTTTTACTAGGAGATATCTATCACTTAAAATCATTATAAAGGAAACGGATTGAAGTAGAAAACGAGATGATGAATAAAGATCTTGTGCTTGACTAATCGACTAATCTTGATTCCCCTCTGGAGCTCAGAGCCAACAAAACAACAACTTTGTGTTGTGAAACAGATTTATGGTCCATGATTAAGTTAGCTTTATCACTTTCCTACATCTGGTCAACTCATCTTACTCAGATGTAACTGGTTTGTTTCAGTATTTTTGTAGCTGTACTTGGGTTTCTACAAAATTCCCATTACTCATGATGAACATATTCAACGTGAAGTTTAGTTTTTTTAAGTTTTCCTGCAGCTACAGTATAACATTCTTGATGAATAACATCACAAAGCAAATGTTGAACTGAAATACTATTTCCATTACTGAAGAGGAAGTTACCACCTTTGAATCCCAGAACTTCTGTTTGAGTAGTTAATGTTTTAATAGTACATAGCAGTATTGCCTCATTATTTTTAATTTATGCTCTATAGAGCAACTAATGAGAAATCCCAACTTTCATGACTCACTCGCATGTTTCAAATGTGGAAGTCCCTCATCATGATGATGTTTTCAAGTTATTATAAAGGTCCTACCCAGTCGGAAATCTCAGCGAATGAGAGGTTACAGAGTGTCCATTATGAAATAATAATTGGTATCACTCCTCCTTCAGCCAGCTGTAATCATGCCTCAGTTTGTTTATACAACAAGTCTCTTGGAGGTGGAGACTTCTGGTATTGATGACCTGCTGTGGCAAACCTCGATGCTTGACCAAGCACAGCAGAGTTGGTGTGGTTATGGTAAACAAGATTTAATCTCCAGAAAAACAATTGTTTTCCGTGGGCGGAGCTTAAGCACATTTTCTAATGTAAGCATTTCAATGAAAAGAGAGTTTTTTACAAACGGATACATAATATGAAAACAAAAGTTTTGGTTAATTAAACAAAGATATAAGTGGAAAAACTACCAAGCTGTCCAAAAGTAAGTAAATGCATAAATACAATTGTTAAAAAGGTTAACAAGAAATGTTCACGTTAACATAATGAAATGTCTGTAAATTATGAATTAAGTTGATTTTCTAAAATGTAAAAAATCTGGAGGAAAAAAACAGACCCCCCTGAGTACAAGAAATGTCAAAGTTCAGGCCAGGCCATAATAATCTGAACACACTAGAATATCTTAATAGGTTTTGTCTTTCCATACTGTTTTCTGATATTACAAAATCTTTAAGAAAAAAAAACACCGCTGTCAAATCATTAAATCGTAGCCCAGTGATGAACGCAGCAATTAAAAATATGGCTTCTGTTTAAAATCCGAGGAATTACTAACATAAAAGCATTTTGACTTGTGCAGTCATTGATCCTCAGGATGAAGATGGAGCAGCCAGAAGAATCAAATACTTTGACGTCTTGACCACATGTATGATTACATTTATCCATCGTGGATCTTACATCATTGCTTGGATTTAAATGAGGAACCGTTTGAGTATATTTTATTAATTTGGGTAGATTTATTGGAAGATTCAACTGTAATCTCCTTCAATCTTTTCTTGAAGAAAAATATGTTTGAAAAAAGTTAAAAATCAGGCAGTTTTGATCATCTGTGCCACAGATCAAAGGAACCAATCATCAGAGATTTCCTCATCATAGACTTTCTGCAGCAGACCCACAATTTCACCCAAAAAAATGATCTGATGAAACATCCTTGTTGACTGCAGAAGTCCAACGTGGATCTGGGGCTCAAGACCTCGCTGGCTGATAGGATGAAGGTCCTCAAGGAAAAGGAGGAGCAGTGGAAGAACAAAGGGAAGGGAGCCGCAAACGACTCAAATCAGTTCACAGTAGCTGGTCGGATGGCCAAGAGAGGTAAAACTAGACCCAGTTTTACATTTTGTATTCGGTACCGAATGTGCAGTTTGATTGAAACATGTGGGAAATGACCTTAAATGACTTCGATACTCTTGTTTTGACAGGTCTTGTGACAGACATGGAGGAGTCTCCTCTGAAGTCCCACAAAAAGTCAAATGCCACACCTATAAAGCCACACGAAGGTATCAATGTCACTTGTTATTCTCCTTAAATTTGAGTTAGGAAATACCTTGTTTTTTATATCATGGGGAATTTATTCTGATGAGCATCTCACTATTAAATCGTCTTAAATGAGTGATTTTTAATGATTGGATTCTGTTTTATCAATCATTTGGCAATAATTAGTGTTTTGCTCTACTTAGCCCCGTTTTATTTTCCTACTATTTGTAAACAAAGCTCTGTGTGGCTTGTAATCTTGAAATGTTGAAATGATTTAAAGACGGCTTCTATTGTTGCATCTTTTTCTGACAGAGATCTCCAGTAGAACTGATGTCAAAGTGGAAGGAGATAAACGACTTGACAAGCTGGAGTCTTTTCTGGACAAACTTCACAATAAAGGTGATGCACGAAGAGAAGTTGTATAATTAAATTGTCTAGTAAAATAATCGTCTTGTTACCACATCCTTGTTTAGTTTACCAGAAGGCGAGTAAAGTTAAAATAAACATGACGTGGTGTCTGGATTTCAGGTGTCGGCAAAAACAAAACCTCCACCATTGAGGTCACGGCCGAGACGGAGAAAGAAGTGATGACACTGGATGACGAAGAGACTTTTGGAAACTTCTACAGATCCATCTCACCCTCGGCGCTGAGAAACCCTGATGTGATCGTGACTGACGAGGACCTGAGCCTGATCCAGGCAGCGACGCCCACGTGAGTTCAAACCGAGGTCACGATTTGAGAACACGGGCGAATAACATTTAAAGGAATTTGTTTTATGTTTGTATCGTAGACTCACCTCGAGCGTGGCGGAACACAAGAGGGCGGTGCGACCCGCTCGGAGGAACCAGGGCTCCAGAAACCCACTACGGGCTCTCGCTGCTCGTAAAGACATCCGCAAGGGCTACACCGAGCAGAGACTCAATGTCGCTAGTGTGGAGACAAAAAGGATCCAAGTCGAAAGAAGTAAGACTTGTATCGTTTTGTATCTTTTAAAAATCCAGGCACTGCTGGGTACTTTAGCTAGTGCAGTATTGTAAGAACATTACATCGTAGGTACACAAGTCCTGTAACCAGATGAAATACTTTTACTGAATGAAGGCAAAAGCCTGGAGAACGCACGTCTGTTACTGCAGCCGCAACACAACAAGTTCTAAAATAACAACGTTGAAACTGCCATTGGGGGGGGGGGTTTGAACCCTTGTCCTGGAGGTTGTTGTTTATTGGTGTTCTCTACCAGTTGAGATATTCGGGGTAAAACAGAAGTAGATTGTAATAAATACATTAAATCATTTAATGGAATTTTTGTTCATGTCCGAGGCTCCGTAATAACTGATTTAGGAGAAATTGTTTCCACAGCAGGTCAGCCTTTTCCACTAGATCATTCTTGCTAGTCTTACCCATTTACCATTTCCATGAGCCTCATAAGTGCTATTTCTCCTTTCATTTTTCCTGGTGTCACGTGGCCTCCCTAACTATGTCTCCTGGAATTATTTTTCCTAGTCTTCTCCTTTTCTATTTCCAATGAATCTTGATTCAATGATCTTCAACTTCACCTCTTCTTTCTCTGCGTCCTCTATTTCTACCGTCGCTGCTGAACTTGACATATACTTGTGGGGTAGATGTTCTTCAAAACGTTGTTGGCCAACTGTTTTGAATTCGGTTTAGAATGTTGCTCGAACTCCAATGCTGAGCTGTGTTAATGTGAGATCGATGTTTGATTGACATATCAATTTCCAATTATTTTAAAAGGCTGTTTTAAATCATTGGACAGTGTTTTCACTTTACTTTACCTCCCACTGATGACAAAAATCCTTTATTTTTGTGTTAAAACGGTCAATTAATTGGCTAAAATCGATGTGTGACAGCAATTTTAAGCAATAAAGTCTAAGTATCTCCGCTTTAATCATCAGGCCTCTAACGTATGACTCACAGGGGAGCTTTGGCTTTGTCTTTTTCTTTCTCATATTTGACCTCTGGGTTACTTTCCCTGCTTGTAAGAGCCCCTCGATACACGAGGGAGCCTCACAGTGCAGTTCCCTTCACAGATAAACAGAACAAGCAGGGATGCGCATGTGTTTGAAAGACAAAGGTTTATTTCAGCGCGGCTATAAAAACAGTGGATGTTGTTCAACTGCTCTTGGCTTATTCCCCCGTGTGCATCAGGGAAAAACTAAATGCATTAAGTGATACCAGACCCGTTTCCTTATCGTTCCCATATGGAGAGCATTTTATCAATTTGTGCCTAAAGCTTGCACAATGTTGAATGTGTCTGATATATTTAGACATGTAATTGCCAGATTTGTTTGCCAAGATTCTACAGTCTGACACTATATATACATGTATATATATATATATATATATATATATATATATATATATATACGTTACACTTCCTATGTAGAGAATACATTACGTTGTACATCTGCACGGTCTGGGATCAATCTATAGAACACAAAACCACTTTCTGAAAGTAATGTCTGACCTTCTGCTGTTTGTCAAAACAGTGGCCAAACACTCCAAACACAACCTGGCAGACGTGGCCTTGGCGGGTCTCGCCAGCAAGGAGAACTTTCGAAAGGTCAGCCTGCGAAGTGTGAAGTCGACTGATGTTGTCACCAACAACAGCGCTCTGCCGTTCAAGAAGCTCATGCTGATCCGGGTCAAAGGTCCGAACCACCATTGGATGTTTTTCCATAAATATTTGTATATGTGTGTTTCTAGATGAGCTTGTATGGTTTGCGTGTTGAGTCGGATCAAGCTTGAATAAAAAGAAGTGGGTCAATTGTGTGTTTTTTATCACTGCAGGGCGAAGGCATGTCCAGGTTCGTCTCATGGATCCGACAGCCAAGTCTCTCAACAGTGGAGACTGCTTCCTCCTGATAACTCCAAAACACTGCTTCATGTGGAGCGGAGAGTTTGCTAATGTCATCGAGAAAGCAAAGGTAAAAAAACATTTTAAGTATCATTTTTAATGCGACTCATGTGTTTAAGCAGCAAAACCAAAGATTGAAAATATTATTTCTGGCTCCCCTCAGTGTCAGAACAATCTAAGTGCAATGTTGTAGAAGCTCTGTTGCACAGTTGCCAAATTCCTCATGTGCATTTGTTTGAAAAACAAGATAAAGGTTCTTATTGCGTCATTTTCTGGTTTTAAGTTGAAAAAGTCTCTCAGTATTTCATATTAAAAGACTGTCTCTGACCCACTGGTGGTCACATGACTCTCTTCGCATCGGGTCGTGCAAACAAAGTTCCTTAGTGCAGATCATCTTTAAAATAATAACTAGGGTTCTATTACTACATATGTCATGATCGTTCACCTTGACCCAGACACTGCGCAAAGGCAAAAAAAAAAAAGTTCTTCCTCTCAAATTCTATTGGTATATGAACAGCAATCTGTGGATCACGGTTCATGATAACTCTCATGAATAATTTGACGTTGTCATTGAACTCTGTATAATAAAATGATCATTATTTTCACTAGCACTTCTATATTGAATTATTCCTCAGACTTGACCCCCAAACTCTCCACATATCAATGTTGCGTCCTGCCTAACAAAACAGTGTGACTCATGATCCACCTCCACGTTTGTCTCCGAGCATCTGCTGCTGGGTTTAGACACCTCCAGAGGTCGACTTTAGTCCATGTCTCAACTGGTCAGGAATGTTTTGGCAGGATTCTTCACAGTATTAGGCAAGAATCTCATAGTGACTCATGGAGCCATCAATATCGTTCTCCTCATTTGAGGTAATTAATGTATCCTCTGCTCTACCTTTCCTTGGAAGATATATCAGATCTTTCCTCAGTCAACGTTTTAGGAATGTAAATGAATTTATTAAGGTCAGATGTTATTTTTATCTTTTTACCTGCAAAGATCAGAATAGACTAAAAACAACTTGTGCCGTGTGTCATCAGGCGTCAGAAATGGCACAGTTCGTCCAGGCCAAGCGGGACCTCGGCTGCAAGGCCACTCAAGTGACGGTCCTGGAGGAGGGCATCAACACGGACAGCCGGTGGGCCAAAGAGTTCTGGGATCTCCTCGGAGGAAAAACTCCGTACAGAGGTCCGAACACTCCTTCATGCTTCTAACTTGGCGTCGCCGCCACCCTCTGATCCTGGGGAGCTTAGAGGCAGAAACTGTCTCATCCCCCCCCTTTTAATCTGCACATATGTTGACTTGTTGTGTGTGTGTGTGACAGGGGCGGGGGAGCCCGACGAGGACGAGCTGTACGAGAGCGGGGTGGTCGACTCCAACGGTGTGTACAGGCTGGAGGGCGACAAACTTGTGCCGCACGAAGACGCCTGGGCTTCTATTCCCAGTGTAACCTTGCTCGACTCCAAAGAGGTATCGAGCCACAGTTTTGCCTTTTTTTATTTTTTATTATTCAATCATTTTTATTGATTTTACATATATTTTTGCAAAGACAAAATTATTAGACACAAAAACACATTAACTTAATCAAGAAAAATAAACTAAATAAAAGAAAATATAATAAAAAGACATTAAAAATAATAAAAAATTCCATGTTTATTTTATTTAGAAGTAGTTAACTGTGCACCCTATTGTTTAACTAAATGTAGTAAAGGTTTCCACATTTCTTCAAACTACTCCATTAATAAAATCACATAGTTTTTTTTCAAGTGCAACACAACATGTAATTTTTTTTATCCATAGATTTTTTTAGGGATACATCAATTTTTTTTCTCCAGATTATGGCAAACATCCTGCTGGCCTGTAGGATTCCAAACTCTATAAATGTTGATTTATTTGGGCAGACAACAGAGTATTTTGGGCAGATCCTCAGTATAAAGGGTTCTGCATGGTGAGGTACAGCTTTAACAACTTAAGCAGGGGAAAAAAAAAAAGCTCACGGAAAATAAATACAAACCAATAAAACGCTTTCAGCTGTGCTACCAGTGTTCCGACTATAATAACCTGCGTTTTGTCTCTCCAGGTTTTGGTGTTTGATTTCGGAAGCGAGGTGTACGTGTGGCATGGGAAGGACGTGTCTTTGGGTGACAGAAAAGTTGCGGTGAAGTTGGGCAAACAGCTGTTCAGCGGAAGCTATGACTACACAAACTACAGCGTTAACCCTTTAGATGCTTCCTGCACCAACGAGGACGTGCCTGCGTGAGTGCTCACTCAACCTGGTGCAGATTTATAAACTGTTAAACCTAGTTATATGTAAATTAGACTAAATCTTCTCCGAAAAATGAAACCTTGATGAATACGTCCATCTAGTGGTAGAAGCTGGTTACTGCAGCCTCGTTTGGCACTATTAAGTGATGTGACAGGTTTTTTCTTTGTAACCATTCAGGCAGGGGGAGAGCCGCCCGAGTTGGGCGTTATTTGGTCGACTGTCCGAGCACAATGAGACGGCGCTGTTCAGAGAGAAGTTTCTTGACTGGGCTGAGAGAAAGAAAGAAGAAGCTGCAGCTTTCGAGGAGATCAAGGTATAATCGCAAAAAACTTGCTTTTTATTAATGTCAACTTTTTAAGTCGTGAATTGTTTGAGTTTGTTCTGTTTGTTCTTTACTTAGAGCCAAGAAAGTCATTATTTGAACATCTAGATTAGCAGGCTCCCAGTTTAAAATGTATTTAATCAACTCTTATTGAATATATTTCTATGAATAAAGATTCATGGAATATTTACAACCAAAGAAAAAGTTAATCTTGGATCTGTTCATGTCTGCATTCATTTGGGACTCCTGTGTTGGTTTAACTTTAACCAGGTTTGCCACAGATTAAAAAATAAATATTTAATTAATTAATCCAAAAATAAGACCTCGTTTGTCATTAAAATGTCTTGATCTGTTAACATTTAAAAAAAAAAAAAAAAATCCAGCATGACTTGCAATGGATGAACTAAGAAACACCGGATGTACCTCATTTTATGACAACACGATACATGTAGCAACTCTGTAAACAGATTTTTACTTTAAGCAACATTGAAGGGTGTACCTTCGGTTGATTGTGAAATTGGTCTTAAATTGAATTTAAAAAATGTATCAAATAAGTTTTGAATTTAACTTGCCTCGAGCTGCAAGAACCCTATTTATTAAAATTTATATCGGCTATAAATCACATTCTCAATTACTGGTTAACGTTTTCTTGAAGTTATATTTTAGCAACTGAAGTATCTAAAACGACTAGATGTTGCATTTGTACCTGGTCTCTGATACAGCAGTGGCTCCCGAAGTGGTTGTTGCGCCCCCGTGAGGGGACTTGGTTTAATGACAAGTAGGGCTCGAAAAGTTTGGTGAGGAAAAATATTGCAAAACACGATAAAAACATTATGAGATCCTCATATTTGACATGTTAAAATGATGCGATGAACTGTGGTTTATTTTTATTTTTTTTTTCTTATTTGAAAGGTGTCTTTGAACGTAGCACGGTTGTTTCTCTCCTTTTTATACAAACTGTTACGTCAAATACACAAACACACTCACTCACACACTAGTAAAAATATTTTAAAAAACATATTAAACTGATGTTTTTGTTCTCCAAGTATACAATCAATGTAACTCCATGTGTTGCTCACTCAGAGTCCAGTTCACACCAGCGTTCGATCTCCCCTGGAGTTGGAGCTGCAGCCGTGCGACGCCAAAGCTCTGCTGGACAACGAGCCTGACCCTGTGAAGACGGTTCTGGAGGGAGTGAACGTCCATCGGGGACACGGTGTGGTGAGGACGGAAGACGGGAGGCAGGCCGAGCTGGCGACGGTGGCCGTAGACGCCTGGCATATCAAGGAGCACGGCGAGGAGGAGGAGCCTCCCGAGAGGCTGGGTCAGCTGCACGAGGGCGACGCTTACATCGTCAGATGGAAATACTCCATCACCACTCTCGGTGAGTCGCCCTGGGAGATCTGGCTCCAAAAGAAGTGGCACGACGATGGAGTTTATCTCTGAGTGTGATCGTCCTGTTCTGACCCGTCAGTGGGGCGGAGGCAGAAACCCGGAGAGCTGAGTGCTGCCGCTTCTGGGCGAGAGAGGACGGCGTGTTTCTTCTGGCAGGGCCGTCACTCCAGCGTCAGCGAGAAAGGAACGTCGGCCCTGATGACTGTCGAGCTCGGCAACTTCAGGGGCGCTCAGGTAACTCATTTCTGCTGTGTCAGCGTGTTTTTTTTCGTTAGTTTCTTCTCCACTTTTAAAGATAATAATAATTTAATACAATTTAGATGCAATAAATAAATGAATTGTTACCTCTTTTTTTTTTTGCTTCCTCTTCTGTGAATATATTAAACTCATCCCAAAACTTTTGAAGCATATAAACTTAATTAACAGTTTTTTTTATGAAAACATTTATCAAGTAAGTAAAATCAATGAATATATGAACATTTCAACTAGTAGTTGAACTAAGTGACCACTAGGGAGCAGCAAAGCAAACGCATCAAGAAATAGTTAAACGAGTTTGTTGTTTTATCATTTCAGTGTTGAGTTTATAACCTATTATTTTAAATGCGTTTTGTCCAGGTGTTGGTGAGTCAAGGCAAAGAGCCTCCGTGCTTCCTGCAGCTGTTCCAGGGAGGTTTGATCATCCATAAAGGCAGCAGAGAGGACAGAGTTGAACCCACAGGTGCACCCAAAACACTTTTTACTAGAAACATTCACCTCAAGAAAACTGAAACTTTTTTACGTGTTTGATTCTTAATATTAAGGAAATGTTGCCTAAATAAAAATGTATCTTGACGAGCAACTTAAACTTAGAAATTAAATAGATTTTTGAATTTCTTTAGGGTCCATAATATATACTATGTATGTGTTTGTATTGAGGGGCCTTCAAGCCAATAGAAGAAAGGAAACCTTTAAGATAAAACATATTTAACTATGCCATGAAATTTGAGGCTAAATGTTTTTATTTAAAAATGTAATATAAATATGACAAAAGCCATGTTTTTATACATATATATATATATAATGTATGTTTTTTTTTATTTACACCAAAATGATTTTGAGGAAAAAATGAATACTCGCACAATCAAAAAAAATAAAACATGTAAAGGTGTTTTTATGGTAAATAAACTGTGCATTAATACTATGATCTCAATAAATACAATCATAATGTGTCCACATGTGGTCCAAGTGTTTGAGATGAAGACCGATAACTCGTCCATTTTTGTTCTTAAAACCCAGAAATAATAAGAAAATTCCTTGTTTCAAGCGTTTCATCTCCCCTGCAGGAGGCTGGAGGTTGTTCTGTGTCCGTGGCGAGGAGCCGGCCGAGGCGACGCTGGTGGAGGTGAACTGCTCGTGCGCCAGCCTGCGTTCTCGGACGGTCATGCTGCTCCTCAGCGCGTCAGAAGGTCGTCTCTTCATGTGGCAGGGATGCAAGTCGCACCCCAGCGCCAGACAAGTGGCCAAGAGAGCCCTGGAGCGACTGACCGACAGGTGAGTCTCAGGAGTCCCAGGAGACGACGTGACTTAAGAGGACGTCTGCGTTCAATGAAAGGTTACCCTCCGAGCTGGGCCTCAGCAGCTCCAGCAGACTGAAGGTGGAGGAGATAGAAGAAGGATCGGAGCCTGCAGAGTTCAAACAAGCCATCGGCATGAAGGACCGGAAAGCGTACGACTGCATGTTGCAGGGTGAGTCCGCCTTGAACCGGTCGGTCGAGCGTGAGCCCGTCTGTGAGCACCAGGATGTTTGTGTGTCTCACCTTCAGATCCAGGGAAGTACAACTACACCCCGAGACTCTTCCGGCTCAGTGCCAGCTCTGGTGTGTTCGAAGGAGAGGAGCGACTGTTTCCTGCCCGGGTCACCGAGGGCGTCATGGCCATGCCTTTCCTGCAGGAGAACCTGTACTCGGCGCAGCAACCAGGTGACGACAACGCACACACACACACACACACTATTGTATATGTTCATTATAGTGTCCAGTATACAATCATTGGACAACTATCCTTTAAAACACTGACCTGGAGTTGAACCCTCAGCCTTGTACCTGCTGGACAACCGTATGGAGGTGTACCTGTGGCAGGGCTGGACGCCCGACGACTCCCAGTGCACCGGCTCCGCAAAGATGCGCTGGGACAGCGAGAGGAAGTGCGCCATGGAGACGGTGCTGCATTACTGCAAAGGTCACAAAGACTCCCTCGTCATTCCTGCGAGGATCAAACGAGTATTTAATGATTGATTCTTACCTTTTCAGAGAAGAACCCTCGTCGCCCCCCGCAGGCCTACCTGGTCCTGGCAGGCTGTGAACCGCTGACCTTCACCAACATCTTCCCGTACTGGGAGAAGGACGCCACCATACCGAAGGTTCAACCTTTCACTTATGAACGCTTTATTACCTCCATATGATGGTACAGGTTACAGATAAGATTACAGATAAATCTCTCCTCCGGGACCAAAAGCGACACAACTATAAAATATTATATATTATTAATTATATGTAATATAAATGTGTGATTATAAACATTAAATAAAAGTGACATTAAATACCAGTAAATCTAAAATTAACATATTTATTTAACGAACAAAATTAAATGTAAAAAAAAATACTGAACATCATTAAATATATAAACATACATAATTAAATATATAAACATACACATGTAAGTAAATAGTTGAATATATAAATAGGTTATTAATACATTTATATACAAATGAATTGATTGAAACTTTATTTCATATTGTTTTTTTAATATATTTTCTGAACTGCAGCGCTTAATGAAATTTAATGTCACATTTATATATTTGAATACATTTATATTTTCATTAATGATGTATTTCTATAGTAGAAAAACCCGTCTGGTATCATTAAGAAACCGGTTTTAAAGTGACAACTTAATTGAATTTAGTGTATATTTCACCTCAACATTTGAGTATTAAATGTGTACTTTAAGTCCTCATTAGTTGAGTATAAATAGAATCTTAACTATACAATGATTTCCAGTCTTTACATTTACCCTTAAAAGTATTAAATTCACGTTGAGCAACCTGGAGTGAATATTTGCTCACGTTGATTTGAAATGTGTTCAGACTGAAAGCAACAAAAACAAGGTGATGCTGGTGAAGGAAGTTCTGTCCAAACTCAGCAAACTGCAATATTCCCTCGAGGAGCTCAGCAAGTCCCCGCTGCCGGACGGAGTGGACCCTCTACGTCTGGAGGAGTATCTCTCTGACCAGGACTTCAAGGTAGCGGCTCCTCAAAGTCTTGCTCTTCTTGTCGTGTCATTAAAAGTGTGATGTTTTTTTTTCAGAATCTGTTCGAGCGAACTCGTGTCGAGTTCAACGCCCTGCCCAACTGGAAGCAACAGAATCTAAAGAAAGCCAAGGGTCTCTTTTAAACCTGTTGTTTTACCTTCTTGTCGTCGTTGCCAACTATCATGTGCAATCGTTTATTCATGTTGGCATCAGATCTGTATGTACTAACAAAGAATGTCTTTTATCGTTTACTCCATCGTTTCTTTTGGGAAGAAAAAACCAACCAAACTTTGGATTGAAATCCATTTTGAAATGTCGACTGCATGTTGGTGAGTTTGAGGAAAAGCCGAACAAATCAAAGCGAAGAGAACAAACTGTAATCTCTGTCAGTTTGATGACAAAGAGTCTGTTCTCCACACGTGTGTACAAAGCTTTTATGATCAATACTGTAATTATTGTGTTTTTTTTATCTTTGTGTATCGGCCGCTGTGACAAAC
This sequence comes from Callionymus lyra, assembly GCF_982586985.1. Taxonomy (NCBI): domain Eukaryota; kingdom Metazoa; phylum Chordata; class Actinopteri; order Syngnathiformes; family Callionymidae; genus Callionymus; species Callionymus lyra. The sequence goes on from NC_141823.1 coordinate 19,896,898, forward strand.
TCATGCTGCCAAAACTCTGCAGAATTGATGATTTGCTGCGTCAGTGCTTGTTTGTTATTATTTCGACAGCTGCCAACTGAAAAACTGGCCGTTCGGGACCAAAAATGAAAATGTGAGCGACACTAGTGTTGAACATGTAGCCGCGGAAAGTGTTTCCAAGTGTATTGTTTTTAAAGTGTTACATTGAAAACTACTTTCTTCTAATGTTGCATGTTGTTTTAAAAAAAAAAAAGTTTAAAAAAACTTATTTGCAATATGATCACTATTAAGGGGGATGTTTTGCATTATAAATATAGTAGAAAAGTTTTTTATTCCTGGCACATAAATAAGATTAATGATGGTGGAGGAAGTAATACTTGTGCTCAGTATTCATATTTAATAAACCCTGTTTTTAACTAACTCTTTCATATACTGTAGCTTTTTTTTTTTTTTTTCTACAAAATAACCTTGGTCGTCTTAAAGTCATGTTCATGCACCCATACATGAATTCTTATGCCTTTCAATATAATCTAATATATATATAAAATTATTTCAATGTAGATCCACTCGTCTGCCTGTGACGTCACGTAACAGAGTGAAAACCCCAGGGTTATCTAATCATAACTGCAAGTTCTACGAATGGTGCACTAAACAAGAATAATATGTTCTACATCATGGTTCCATCCTATCTAGCCGAGTTTCGGTATTAGTTAATCCTCAAGGAATCTGTCGATAGTGAAGCTGTGTTAGAGGATTCCTCACCATTCGTAGAACCTAAATTCATGATTAGAAATCAGAGGTTTCATGGTGCTACGCCCTCTTACAAAGCTCAAGGATTAACCAATAGCGGAGCTCGGTTAGAGGGCGTAGCACCATGAGGTAGAATATATTCTTGTTTAGTCTTGGTTCCACCAGTTTGGCTTTATTATATCTATGATATTTTATTACGTATTATACAAACAACAGTGAGCTTGTGGGGTCATTGGAAAACATTTTGGAACTGAATGACAAGTGTCTTGTCCATGTTTCAAAGATTAAATATGTAAAAAATAATAATAAATGAGATCCTATAGAAATGAGTTGCTGCGAAATTAAACTGCTTCCTTGTTTTGGTCATCTCGCTTCTTGATTGGCTACATTAGGTTTTACAATTAAAATCGATGGTCGTCGTTAGTTTTTAATGTCGTATAAACTGAACACATTTGCCGTATATAGTTGTTGACCTAGATAATCGAATTTCCAGTATTTAATTTTATAATATGTACTTAATTTTCTACTCTTGTTAACTTAAAAAAAAAGATCAACAAACATGTGTTGCATGTAACAACTGCACATAAGTAAAAATAAATATATATAAAGTTGTAGTTAATGGAGTAAGAGTTGGTAGAAAAGCACATGGACACCTTTAATTAAGACTGTTATAGGACAATATGATAACAAGGCATTTTCTAACAACTGTTCAATGATTTGACTCAATCATTCTATAAAAACAGTAAAATACTTTCTTAATTCTGCACAAATACTAATTGCAGTGCAGATACTAAGCACAAGGGGGCGACATCCGTCCAATTTACCTTTAAAGCGGAGTTATCGGGTCATAAATGCAGCTTGTAATGGATTCTTGACGATGTAAAAGTAAGCAGAAACATTATAACTGTATAATAAAAAAGGTCATAACCCTCCATGAGCACCGGATGATGATGGTTCACAGGGCTGGGTCTAGGCAGGGGCAAGAGGGGGCCTGGCCCCCTCAAATAAATGTTGTGCCCCCTCAAACTTACATGTAAGCAAGTAAGTAACAGCACAATGCCCCCTCAAGATTTGTGGCTGCCCCCTCATACATGCCTGTCTAGACCCGGCCCTGATGGTTCATCTCTATGGATGACAGTCAGACTGAATATAACATTTATTGTCCATCAACACTCTTAGGAATGATCTGTGGCTCAGGTGACCAAACATGATTTTGACAGCAGTGACGTCATACAGATGAAACCAACCGGATGATGAAAAGGCTTTTGATCAGGACCCAGATACTGACTGAGGAGGATCCTCAAGAGTCCAAACATTTGTGGAATATTTCATGAAGTGAACTAAAAACACGAGCTCGTGCCTCCTTCACACGTGACACTTATGAGATGATCCTCAAGGTTGTTAAACATCAGAAACAAAACACTCTTGTTCTGTCTCCAGAGCTCAGAGAACAAAGGTGCAACATTTGAGCTGAAGACAAAGATTCTGAGCCTCTTCATTGTCAGTGAATTATAACTGTGGCTTCATATTCCAAAGAGCTTGAAACTTTAACATTGGTCGTTCAGACAAAGTTACGAAGCGAAGGCCATCGTCTTTGGACCTCATAATCCATGCGTTGGTGTCTTCTCGTTTAGACATCTGTAACAGTTTATTTTCGTGTCTAAAAAGAAGGAGCTGTCTCACCTGCAGTTAATACAAAACTCTGCAGCGAGAATTCTTCCCTGCTCTAGTAGAATAACTTACATTTCCCTGATACTTAAATCTCTTCATTGGCTGCCAGTTTCTTTCAGGATCAATTATAAAATTATGGTTCTTACTTTCAGAGCTATTCATGGTCAGGCTCCTCCTTACATCAGTGATCTGATCCAGCCTTACACCCCAGCTCGGGCTCTGAGGTCTGTGGATCAGAATCTACTGATGGTTCCTCGCACACTGTTCAGGACCAGAAGAGAGAAATCCTTCCAGTCTGTTGCTCCTAAGCTTTATCTTTTATATTTACGATCTTCCTCTCTCTGTGTGTTTGATTGATCTACTGACTCCTTCAAGAAACATTTTTATTTGTTCAGGCTTTTCCTTGATTTTCTGGAACTCATGTGTTGTTCTTACTATTATCTTGACCTTTAAAGTATATATTTTATTGAGTATTGTTTTGAATGTTTAAGCGCTTTGTGACCCTGGTCTGGTAAAGCGCTCTATAAATACAAATTACTTACTTACTTACTAACCCTGGTCTAGAAAGGCGCTTTACGAATAATTATTACTTACTTACTATTTAAAGACTGAAAAAATTAAACAATCATGAGCGAAAACATTGAATATAAAGATATATATTGTAATCAATCTTAGTCCAGATTAAAGGTGGAATCCTTCTTTCTATGGAGGACTTCAACTATCCAGGACCAATGAAAAGATTGCACTGGTGCAGTGAAGTCCTTCATGAAGAGCTGAGCCAAAAGAAAAGCTGTCAATTTACCCGCCAATATCTTCCTACTCTCACCTATGATCCCAAACTTTGAGAAGAGCAGGTTCGTACTTAGTTTTCTCCTCAGAGTATCTAGACTCTTCTTGAGAACCAGTGCCACGTGAGGCATTTAGCTTTCCTTGATACTATTGGCAGAAAACAACTGCTGAAAATTTATAAAAAATCCTCAACTTTTACAGTGTAGTTCCGCACTTTGATTCATTTTTTTAATATGTATTATGTGATTTCAGGGACTTGTGGCCGTTTATCTGTTGGTCTGTTGATGCAAACTTGATAAAAAATGTTGCCACATATTTTCAGATGAAGGCGAGAATTTTATTAGGAGCTGTTGGTCTATTTTGTGCTAACTAGCTAGTTGGCTAAGTACAAGCAACTTGATAACGGTCGCAAGGTTGACACAGAATAACTTTAGAATCCAAAGGAGAAGGCAGTGAAAAATGGTCAAAAAATATATCAAACCAAATTCAATTCTTCACTCTCCTTCAAAAATTGAATGACCTCAAGACGTCGTCTATTCACACGGTTTGTTTTATTCTCTTCGATCCTCTTCATCAGCCGGAGCTTCTTCCTCCGCAGGTGTGTCCTTCAAAGCTGTGGTGACGCCAGAGCATCCGTGCACGTTGAGAAGCTCTGAAGCTACACGTTGAGAAGCTCTGAAGCGACACGTTGAGAAGCTCTGAAGCGACACGTGTGAAGACCGAGGCCTTGAAAGACTAAATCAACTCTTGCTGCAGTGAAACGCTGTCGAGACAAAAACCCAGCCGACCTTGATGGTGTGTTAGTGTTGGAATATATGTGTGTGTTCCTGAATCAAAGTCAGGTGATAATACTGATGATCACTTTCCCTCTCTGGCGTTGGTCCCGGACCCCCTCGGCTCTGCTTCACGGCCTCTCGGTACATTTTTTTTCGCTGATGCTGCAGAAAACGCCTCGGTGGAATTTAAGCTCTATTTAGTGGAGCTGTTAGGAAAAAAACTTGATACTGCGATACATCATGTTATTTATCACGGTACTATCAATATATAACCTTTATCAAGGGTTTTTTCTAACATAATAAAAAAAATATATATATATAACAAAAGCTTTGAAATAACATGTTTCTTTTATGGTTTATATTTTAAAAATGTGTTAAATAAATATCTTTATTTACAATTAACATGCAAATATTACAGAAATATATTGCCATATTATTTCCACGACACAGTATGATAACTACTGTTATTGTTATAACTATCTGTTACAGTATGATAACCAAGGTTGACGGCACTGTATCAGTTTTATTTTTTCTTTAAATAGAAATTTTGTGGTTTTTTAACCCTTGCAGGAGAACAAATGTGTTTTTGGTATCCCTTGTGTTGTCTCTGGGACACTAAGATAACACAAGGGTTAAACCATGTTTTTTTTATAGTTCTTTTACATTTCAATAAAGTGTGTTTGAAATCAAATAATTTAGGTTTTTTTTTTAATTACAATTAACAAACAAATATTCGTAGCGTTAGTTTATTTTTTTGTTGCGATTTAACTCCTGAGCACTAGGTGGCAGCAGTCCCTATGCCCCAGCTAATGGAACAATTAAATCCAGCGAGATCCTGGCAAGGACTGAGGATGAGAGGATACAGTCGACTCCAGCAGCTTTTAAAGCTGATGTTTGGAAGTATTTTGGTTTCAAAACTAATGAAAGCAGTTAAGACTTCGTCAAGAGTCATGTGGTCTGTAAATTCTTCAACACCAGAGTCAAGTACTGGACAATACTACAAATATATCCTTGTTACTACAGTATCACAATATATCAGATCATAATCCCTGTATCCGATACATATGTGTATCATAGTATGCATCGCTTGATCGAGCTTCATTCATTTTTAGAATCCACTAGATGGCACTCTCCACTCAATGTTCCATCCATTTAAACCTGACATTATTTTTTTTAAACAAGGGCGCCACCTACTGAGCTCTTAAATCGTGATACTGCTTCATGAAGCGTCTACAGCTCATCATTACTGTTTAGGTCACATGTCACACGGATCGACTCTCACACACTTAATTGACACAATTAAGTGATTAGAGACGCTCAAAGAACTGCATCCATTGAACCATCAAGTGATGATGAAACTAATCCAGCGGTGCATTCAAGTACACTTTGTTATAGAGATGAAGTAGCTTATGATGTTGTCATGTTTATTTATTTCGACAACAAATAGAAGAAGCACCTGATCTTAAATGAAAACACTTTTCTGGAGATTAAATCTTGTTTTACCATAACCACACCCAGTCTGCTGTGATTGGTCAAACATCGATGTTTGTCACCAAACGTCACCAATCTTGGAAGTTGTCACCTACAAGGGATTAGTTGTATAAACTAAGCGGGGTGTGATTACAGCTGGCTGGAGGAGGAGTGAAGCCATTATTAGATCATTATAGACTTTGCTCTTGTAACCTCTCGTTTGCCGTGATTTCAGACGGAGGAGTACTTTCTAAAGTAATACATTCAAAACATGGTCATGATGAGGGTATTACTGCATCCTGGAGAGAAAGACTTCAATATTTGGAACATGTGAGTGAGTCAGGAGTTTTCACATTACAGTAGTTTAAGATAAAAAGCAGCAACACGCCATATAAAAAACATTGGGTGACTGCTTTGTTAAATCTCAGTTGCGCTGTTGCCAAAAACAATATGTACAATTAATGACAAAAAAATAGATTAAGATTAAAAAAGAAAACAAGTCTTTTATGTCAGTTTCTGGATTTATCTGGTTACTTTTTAAAAGTCTCTACATACTATTGTTACTTATTGCTGCTTTAATAATGACATTTTCAAACCTTTCTTTTCTTCCTCTTCTCTGATGTCACCAAATATAATCTAATTTATGTGTTTTCTAAAACACAATGTTCACTAAGAGCCATAATTCCAAGACAAAGAACAGTGATTTCACCCTAAAGTAAACCTTCCGCTGCCCACACTGGTGTCACATGTGACTTTAAATCAGACAAATGGATGCTATTGTTTCCACTCTGTACTAACTACCTGCATAACAAAGGGATTGTTGTTTGAGTCTGTTTTTTTCTCGTTAGACTTTAAGGAAAACGCAGCGTTGACGTGAATCGACGAAACGATAAAAGTGATAATTTAGTTGTTTCCTGACAGAGCACGAAGACACTGTACGCCGCACACATAAACAACTCCAGTGACACAACCTCGTCTCTATCGACCGCCACATCGCTTCCTCCAGATGTGGGAGGAAACCGCGGATGACAGATTGATTGAAAGATCTGTCTCGATCCCACATCCATCATTCAGAGCCATTTATCCTCCTCTCCACGTTCAGGAAAACTGACCAACAGCGGAACGAGATGAAGCTCCTCTTTTCTGCCAAGCTGGAATTTAAACTTGAAATCTTCTAGTTTTCCTTCGTTTCTTCTCCTCCAGGATAATATCGGCATCTTCTTTCTTTCAGGATAATGACGTGTTCAGCGTTTTGTTTGGTGGATCAGATTTACGATCATATCTGACCTGAAATGTTTTAAGTAAACATAATAAATAAGTGAACATAAAGGCCACTCGATTCATTTGTTAAATAGAAAAGCAAATTGAAAATGAACCATTTTTTAATACATTTCTACAAATGAGTGGATTTGAATATGCAGCAATGAATTCAACTTTTTCAAACTGCAGAAAAGTCACGACTTGTTGTTTGTCCGAATGTAGAACTGTTTCAAAACGATTTGTTTTTTCGCTTTTTAGTTGTTTTTACCAAGACTATCCAATTTATTTTTCCTATCTTCAGAAAAAACAATCCACTAGCACTGTGAACACTGTGAAAATACTGAAATTTGGTTTCCAATCAAATACAGGTGCAAAACTCAGATAACACAATGGATTCCGAAAAACACATTTGTTTTTGGACGTTCGGGTCATCTTGATCCTGAGATAACACAATGGATACCAAAAACACGTTTGTTTTTCAAAGTTCAGGTCATCTTGAACCTGAGATAACACAAGGGATAGCACAAACACATTTGTTTTTGGACGTTTGGGGCATCTTGACCCTGAGATAACACAATGGATTCCATTAAACACATTTTTGTTTTTGGACGTTCGGGTCATCTTGACCCTTAGATAAAACAATGGATACCACAAACACGTTTGTTTTTGGAAGTTCGGGTCATCTTGACCCTGAGATAACACAAGGGATACCACAAACACATTTGTTTTGGGAAGTTCGGGTCATCTTGACCCTTAGATAACACAATGGATACCACAAACATGTTTGTTTTTGGACGTTCGGGTCATCTTGACCCTGAGATAACACAAGGGATACCACAAACACATTTGTTTTGGGACGTTCGGGTCATCTTGACCCTGAGATAACACAAGGGATACCACAAACACATTTTTTTTGGGACGTTCGGGTCATCTTGACCCTTAGATAACACAATGGATACCACAAACACATTTGTTTTGGGACGTTCGGGTCATCTTGACCCTTAGATAACACAATGGATACCACAAACACGTTTGTTTTTGGAAGTTCGGGTCATCTTGACCCTGAAATAACACAATGGATTCCAAAAAACACATTTGTTTTGGGACGTTCGGGTCATCTTGACCCTTAGATAACACAATGGATACCACAAACACGTTTGTTTTTGGAAGTTCGGGTCATCTTGACCCTGAGATAACACAAGGGATACCCACACAACACATTTGTATTATGGTCATTGTTATTGTTTTGTATTCGTATAACTAACCAGTTATTAGAATATATAAATAAAGAACACCATCTATGCTCCCATCATGCACTGCAACAGTGATAAACATACACAAACATCACAACACAAACCACACAATCTCTTCTATGGTCTCATGTTACTGTAAAAGTTTTGTCTGAGTTGAAGCGGCTGCTGAGGCGCCGTTAATTGGAACATCCACAGGAAGATATCCTGCTCGGATCTCGTTGAGTCAGCGATTCCGGAAAGTTCTTGTGAGTCGCGAACAAGACAACAAGCCGTTCGTTCATGAATCATTGAAACAGTGAGACTTGAGAAACAAACACTTAAAAGAGCTCAGCGCTGGTAACGTCTCCGTGTCGGGAAGACGGTCAGAGGAGAATTTAACGACAAACTGTGTCGCGTATGAAGTTGGATTTCTGCAATTAAACCCTGGAGTGACGCCTGTTGGATGAAGAGACGACAGCCTTGTAATTGGACCGTCATCTCTGATGTTTGAGCTCGTTTCATCCACTGATCTTCTCCTTGTGCTCGGCATATAATCCCTCCTGAACCGCCGCGTTCCTCCGCACACCGTGGCGTGGACTGACCTTCTCCGGGTCCTCGGATCAGAACCAGGGACACGATGAGGGTCTCACTATAAAAGTGAGGTCCATTTAAATGCAAAGTTGTCGTCTCCTCCTTCGCGAGTCTTTTATATCTCTTTTATCTTCCACCATTCATTCCAGGACATCTTCTCAAATGGATCTATAGATCGGCTCTGATGGCGGGCATTGATTTTCTTCCTCCTCCTCCCTTCTTTCTTCCACTTCTACCCTCAACGCTAAACTGAAAGCGAGCAGATCGGAGTGTGCAGGTTGGAAGGATGAGTAATGGCGTCGCTGTCGCGTCTGTTGGATGAGTTGTCAGCCAGCTGCCGCTGCTTAACCTCTAATGTTCATTAATTCATACCGGGAGTTTGTTTTCCAGACGGAAGAAGACGCTTCCTGGAGCCGGCGGGGGTTGCGTGGCAACTCCTCCTGGCAGAGGAAGAGGCCCGACTCCAGGGCGCCATTTTCAACACATATCCAGGGTTTCCTCAAGTCAGGCAGGAAACAAAGTGTAGTGTTGGTTTAAACACACGTTATCACTCTAGAAGGTTGTTTATGGTTTTTAGTGCAGAATTCCTTTAAAATTCTAAATCCTTTTTATACATAATCACCAAAGATACTATATTCGTCCAAATTTTAAATCAATAAATGCAAGAATGCACCTTCTTAACTCAGAGTAGTTGAATTTATTGAGCTATTACAACATTATAGTAGCTTCGGTTGAACAAATATCAAGTGATAAACTAGAAAATGTTCATTTCCAGAAGAAGATACAGTGTGAATACTGAATCTGAATTCAAAGTAGTAGAAGTAGAATTAGTAGTAGAAGTAGAATTAGTACTAGTAGAAGTATAATTAGTAGTTGAACTAGTAAAATTAGTAGTAGAAGTAGAATAACTAGTAGTAGAACAAGCAGTAGTAGAATAATTAACAGTAGAAGTAGAACAAGTAGTAATAGAAAGATAAGTAGTAGTAGAAGTAGTAGAATTAGTAGTAGAGGTTGAATACGTAGCTGTAGAAGTAAAGAAAGTAGTAATAGAAGTAGTAGGATTAGTAGTAGAAGTAGTAGTAGAATAAGTAATAGAATTATAATTAGTTAAAGCAGTAGTAAGGAAGGAAGTAATTTACATTTGTAGACAGTAGGATTAGAAGTCGAATTAGTAGTAAAAGTATAAGTGGAATCAGTAGCCAAATAAGAAGAAGAAGTAGTAGTAGAATTAGTAGTAAAAGTATAAGTGGAATCAGCAGCAAAATAAGAAGTAGAAGTAGTAGTAGAATTAGTAGTAAAAGTATAAGTGGAATCAGTAGCCAAATAAGAAGTAGAAGTAGTAGTAGAATTAGTAGTAAAAGTATAAGTGGAATCAGCAGCAAAATAAGAAGTAGAAGTAGTAGTAGAATTAGTAGTAGAAGTAGTAGTAAATGTAGTAGTGGGATTAGAAGAAGAGGTAGAATAAGTAGTATAAGTAGTAGTAGAATTTGTTGTAGAAGTAGTAATTCCTAGTAAAAGTAGTAGTAGATGAAGTAGTATAAGTATAATAAGTAAAAGGATTCATAGGATTTGTAGTAGAATTAGTAGTAAAAATATAAGTGGAATAAGTAGTAAAAGAACATGTATAAATAGTAGCAAAATGAGTACTAGAAGTAGTAGTATTATTAGTAATAAGAAGACGTAAGTAAGAAGTTTTAGATCTGAGTGGATGAAAGTACCTGAAGGTCAAAGTGGAAGGAGTTGAAACATGGGTTGAAGATTCCCTTCAAGTGAATGGGAATAAAAGGAACAGAAGAATAAGTTGAAGAGATAAAAGAAATATAGAACATTCCCGCATTTTGAAATATTAAATAAATATTGATAGAAGTTTGAATGTTTCAAATGCGATAACATTTTTAGGAGGAGATGCTTTACAAAGTTTAGCTGAGAAGAGCAAAAGTGGATCTCAAAGGTTAGAGATGTCTTCAGCATTCACACAATAATCTGAATCCGAGGCTGCAGCCGCCGCTCTGTCTGAGTTCTTGGCAATAATCGAATGAAGGACATTAAAGATGATTCTAATAATTCAGTTTTTGTGTCCGAACAAACGGTTGGACTCGGATTGTCACAGTGGTCGAGTTTAACAAAAAAGAAAAGATGCATTAATATGTGTCTCACATATCGTTCTTCTATATTCTTCTGCTGCTGAGATCAGCATCAAGAAGAGAAACGTTCCCGTCAGGTTTTATTACGATGATTTTAAATCTTTCTTTATGTATAAATGTTGTTCATTCAATGAGTGTGAGAGAAACTCGACTCTCCTTTTTTTCTAAATGTTTTCACTTTAATTTGTTCGCTGATTAATTAATTTGGTTCGTAAGTTTATGGTGTTGGTTGATAATGATTTTTTTCTCTGGCACTCCATCAGTAAATGATTCCATCAGTTTTCCGTGTAGCTTTCAAAGAACTGATAAATCCTCTCACTTGTTTTTAACTTGCTATGTCATCACAATGTTTAGGTCCGACAACACAACTGTATGTACACAATCATGATTCTTTTGACCTTTTAGCCTCATAATACCACTTTGTATTTATTTATGTATTCATCTGAACTATTTATTTGTATATACAATACAGTCACAAAACCCTGGACTAACTGGACTCAAGTGTATGTTACAACACACAACAGTTTATGAACACAAAAAATGACAATAAGAAACAAAGCATGTGAGGAAATACACAATCAAAAACCAAAGGGCGACAACAGAATCAGACAAAAGACATAACAGATAGAAAAAGAAAGTAAAGAAATAACGCAACTTACATCACAAGCATATGATAGTAAATAAAGAGAATCTCGATGGTCAATAAGTTCAATATGAAGGAACAATTGTGAGTTCAACAACACAAGCACAGGAATATGACACCACGGACTGGAACCTGGAAGCTTAAGCAGCAGCTGCATGACTGATGAGTGCACGTTCTGGCCGGGTTTCATTAACCTGTCTTTTTTCTCTTCTCTCCTTCTCTCTCCATCCCCCTGTTTCTCTTCTCTCTCCCTCCCGGCCGGTCACAGCAGGAGACCGTTCAAACCGAGTCTGGCTCTGCTCGAGGTTTCTGCCTGCTCATAATATGTTTCTCCTCGCCACTGTCGCCCAAAGGGGTTTAACTGCAACATGTTTTTCTCTACTCTTATATAATGTGATTCAAACTGAAGCGTCTTAAAAAATAAACCAGTTATGATTCGATGCTATAAATGAAAACTCACAACAAAATAAAAAGAAACACAAAACAGATCAAGACATAAACATTTCTGCTCATTTTGAGTAGAAAAAGACTGTGAAAGACAACAAAGAAAGGTTGAAACATTCTATAGAATATTCGGTTACACTCTAGAATGAGCAAAATAGATGAACTATTATTAAGCTATTTATTCCATATTTATGTAACGTATTAACCATCATAAAGCACTAACTTACACCTTGTTTATTGTGACTATATTCTACTATAATAGCATGATATTAAGGTGCTCATGGTGAACCTCAATCAATGATCATTAACACCAATAGAGAGGTAATAAAGACAATAGCAGCAGTAATCGTTGTATCAATCTGTCGATATACAAGGATTTCTTCTTAAAAAACCGCTTTCTTTTCAAGTATAGCTAGTATTTCTATTTTCTCCCAAGATACCACTGAAAAAATAGATTCAAAACTCACAGTGTAGCGTTTAGCATTTTGATTATCTCATGTCTGATTTCATATAGTCACCTTAATGTACATGTAATGATGGAGTCTGATGAGCTTCTCCAACACCCTCCATAGACAGGGACGTTATCTCCGGGGTCTGCTTTGACATCGGGAGGATCCCCTGACCCTGGAATCACGGTGAAACATGGGATTCTGAGGTCCAGCGTTGGCTATTGGACCTGAACGAGGTCCCAGACATGTGATTGGAGCGACGCCTCTTCAAGTCCAATTGACACCACAGGCTGTCATTTGGGACAAAGTGAGGTCGTCTAACCTCTGAGTGTGTGTAGAGTCAAGTACACACAGTGTGTCTTTGGGCAGGTGTAAGTTGTAAGTGTAGTTCTTATGTTGAAATGAGCTCTTTAATGGTTTTTCTACGAGTTGGTACGTTTTCGTGTTCTTACCCAATGACCCGCATGGGTTTATTTAAACTCACACAAAGGCGCAAACGCTGTGAAATTGCTTCGCTGGTGGATCTCAGGCACAACCTTGAGAGGAGGATTGAAGCTGAGACGCTCATGAAAGGAGCTGCATTTTACCTCCGCTTTGTCTTTGAATCATACCCTCTGATTCTCCCTCTAATGCCCTTTTATCCCTTTCTTCTGTCTCCACCTCCCTCACTCCATCTGTCCATCAATCCATCTTTTCACTCAGCAACACCGGAGGGACTAACCACGACTCTGAAGACCTCTTGTTCGTCTTCTGGTCCAAAATGGGTTCTTCACGTGTGGAAGATAATTGCCGGCTTCTGTTTTCGCTGCAGACGACAGGATCTCTGCGGTCGTAATTGTGACGGATGTCACGTGTCACAGCATTAGATTCACGCCTAATGACCGACACACCCACGAGGAGGCCGGCAGAGAAAATGTGGCTCACATTTTCAAAGCCAAGACGCCTTAAAACTGGAGAGAACTCTGTGGAAAGTGGGGTCACATTGTGGCCCTTTTGACTGTATATAAGTGGCCCCTCAGGAGGCATAAGTATTTTTAAAAGATGGTATGGAATCTATTCTTTATAACAAACTAGTTTTTGTTCATTTTATGATGACTTTTTATTTTGTATTCATGTTGTTTAAGGATTATGCTTAATTTATTTTATGCTTTTCATGGGTACCTCTTAAAAATAAATGATAGACATTATAATATATTTATAAGGCTTAATATAAGATGTTATGATGATCTAAAGTGATGAAATGATGTTAAATACTTTATGATTGTAAAGGCCACATATTTCTTTTATACACGTATTTACATTTTGATGTACATTTATATATATACATGCATGTATACTTACAGTACATGTTATGATTAGAAATCTGTGGTCATGTCCTTACCGACAATTTGATTTTTATTTATGTTTGTGCTTTTTTTCGTCACTTTTTTCAATCATACTCAGGCTTTGGTCTTGTCAGCCCCTCACAACCGTCAGCGTTTATTCCGGAAATGTAATAGATATTGCAGTTGAGTTGTCATTCAGTCGTCAAATATTTCTTTAATTCAAAATGTCTTTTGTTTAAGGAGAGATGGAGTAAATCGGCAATAAAATAATTTAACTTTCCTAATGGTTTGTCTTTATTTCCTGATGGAGAAATCATTATTTTCGTCACGAAAGAATTGATTCATTGTTCCCGAGACAACATTTGAAGCTTTATTTTTCACTTCGCTTCTTCTTTTTCACTTCCCTGCACTATCATGGGAGTCTATTACGAGTGCAGAACGATCCCTTCATCATCGTGATTTTCCTCATGATGACAGGTATGTAACACGTTTCCTTGCTGTTTCACATCCTCCCCCGTGATTCCAGGCTGTGATTTGCGGCGTGCCTTTCATCCCCCTCAGCGCGACCCGGGGGTCGGCTGCACAGTATTACCATGATTCCAAACGAAAGCACAATCCTGGTGTTTGTTGTTTTATTTATGTTGGACTTGATGGACGGCGTGTTGGAGGGTTCTCATGATCCAGGTCACCACCAGGGGCTTTAAAGTCGTGTCTGAAACCGTTTTATATTCTTATCATTATACATAAGTAGGTAAGTAAGTATTTGTAAAGCACCTTTCTAGACCAGGGTCACAAAGTGCTTTAAAAATCATAAAACAATACACAGTTAAAATATATATTTAAAAGATCAAGACACATAAGACAAACACAGGAGTCCTAGAAAATCAGGGAAAAGTACAAATAACAACGTCTTAAGATGTTTCTTGAAGGAGTCAGTAGATCATCAAACACAGAGAGAGAGGAAGATCGTTCCAAAGCTTAGGAGCAACAGAAAAGATTTCTCTCCTCTGGTCCTGAACCGTGTGCGAGGAACCATCAGTAGATTCTGATACACAGACCTCAGAGCCCGAGCTGGGGTGTAAGGCTGGATCAGATCGCTGATGTAATATATAATATAGTGCAGATTTATTTTCTATTCTATTTAGATTTTCTTTCTTTTTCTTTTTATTATTTTTTTTTATTTCTGGGTGTTTGTTTTTTTTCTTGGTATATTACTCTGGCTGTTGTTGAACCGAATTTCCCCTCGCGGGACAAATAAAGGATTCTGATTCTGATTCTGATTCTGATGAGTCTGACCATGAATAGCTCTGAAAGTAAGAACCAGAATTTTAAAGTTGATCCTGAAAGAAACTGGAAACCATTGAAGAGATTTAAGGAAATGTGAGTTCTTCTACTAGAGCAGGTCAGAATTCTCGCTGCAGAGTTTTGTATCAACTGCAGGCGAGACAGCTCCTTCTTGTTAAGACACGCAAACAAACTGTTACAATAGTCCAGACGAGAAGAAACAAACACATGGATTACAAGCTCCAGATCATGTTGTGACAACATTTTCCTAAGTTTAGAGATTTTTCTCAGTTGAAGGAAACAGTTTATGGTCAGTTTTCTGCAGTTTGAACTAGAGACGAGTCTTTGTCAAATACAACACCCAGGTTTCTCAGGCTCAGTTTGACAGACTGACCTAAGTCACTCAAGTACTGACTCAACCCTGGAACCTTATCATCAGGAGCAATAAACGGAGTTTCAGTTTTAATTAACATAAGATTCATTCGTTTTTGGGCTGGTATTAAAAGCCTAAGTATAGATGCTTGAATTTGGTAATTCTATTTAGTTAATTGGTTTTATTAAATGGCTTAAACCAAACAAACGTTGAATTGTAATTTAAGTTAATTGTTTATTGATGAATTAAAAGTTTAAATGATTTGTTAAGTAGTTGATGCTTTTGTTCTCAATCGTCAATGCTAGACCCGGTTGTTATATGACCAAAAGTCTCGCTCCAAAAATAAATAAATACAAATATTTTTGGACAAATGAAAATGATTAGATGATAGTATAAACTTAAATTAATAATTTATTTTCTGAAGCTGAAGACGATGCATAAGTTATATACTTTTTTCCTATCCATCCATCCATCCATCCATCCATCCATCCATCCATCCATCCATCCATCCATCCATCCATCCATCCATCCATCCATCCATCCATCCATCCATCCATCCATCCATCCATCCATCCATCCATCCATCCATCCATCCACCCACCCACCCACCCATCCACCCACCCACCCACCCATCCATCCATCCATCCATCCATCCATCCATCCATCCATCCATCCATCCATCCATCCATCCATCCATCCATCCATCCATCCATCCATCCATCCATCCATCCATCCATCCATCCATCCATCCATCCATCCATCCATCCATCCATCCATCCATCCATCCATCCATCCACCCACCCACCCACCCATCCACCCACCCACCCACCCATCCATCCATCCATCCATCCATCCATCCATCCATCCATCCATCCATCCATCCATCCATCCATCCATCCATCCATCCATCCATCCATCCATCCATCCATCCATCCATCCATCCATCTATCCATCCATCCATCCATCCATCCATCCATCCATCCATCTATCTTATTAGAATCCTGCTGAATCTAGAGCTGAGGACTGAACAACACTCGAGTGCGGTGGAGGATCAGGCACTTTGATCACTCTGCTCTTGTTCATGTTCTTCGAGTGACTCTCAGAACAAAGTCATTCCCTTCCCGACCTTTTTTAGACATTCTATCTTTTACCATTAAGACACAGGATCGCTGCTTTCTGACTTCTCTGAAAAAACATGCTTTTTTTTTCTTTAAAGGTTTGTAAAAATATAGACAGAAATATTTGATGATCTTAGAAAGAGGACAAGGCGCAGGTGTTGTCTGCTTCAGGTGCTTTGATCAGCCTGAGTTTACCTCGGTCATGTTGCCGTGCAAGAGAATCACTTTGTAACTCAACAGTTTTTTATGTTTCCATGCTGCTCAAGATGAATAAAAGGATTTATTTTGGGGTCCGACATTGATTCAGGATGCATCTAACACAAACCATTTTCTAATCACTACTACCAAAGGGAGAAGCAGCGAAATGTATGGATAAAGGACAACAATCTCATGTTTTTTTAGGACATTAAAGGTTTTATTGTCATGTAAACATATTAACATATCATAAGAGAACATTAGCATCATTTTCCAACCTTAAAGTGCAACTAATGTGTTGATTTAAGTGTGTCTTAAATAGATGTTGGACTCATGTTGTATCATCAATATGTGTCTGTTTGTACAAAACTCTTTTTTCCTTGAAATATTTACATTAGAAAATTTCCTTAAGCCCCGCCCACTGAAAACTCTTGGAGATTAAATCTTATTTACCATGATCATATCCAATCTGCTGTGATTGGTCAAGTATCAAGGTGTGTCACCGCGTGTCATCAATCCCAAAACTCTCCACCTCAGACTCGTTGTATAGACAAAGCAGGTGTGATAACAGCTGGCTGGAGGAGGAGTGAGTGCCATTATTTCGTGGAATGGACTCCACTCTTGTAACCTCTCGTTCGCCAAGATTCTAGAAGAGGGAAAACTTTATAAAGTTATTACTTTAAAACATGTTCATGATGAGAGACTTTATGCATCTTGGAGAGGAAGACTTCAACATTTGAAACATGTGAGTCAGGAGAGTTGGGTTTTAACATTAGTTGACCTTTAAAATCACATTTGTGGGAATATTGTCATCATTTAAAAGTGACACAAATGCTCTCTCCCAATATTACGTCGCTATAAAAATGGTCCAAACATACACACATAACATACATTTTTAAACAGTATGGTTGCAGTGAAACAATAAATCTGACTTAATCTGTGACAAGACAAACATTGACACATATCGCATTAACCTGTATTCATGGTAATGTGACTGATCTGAATATTATCAAATGACGCTGAAATAAACCCATTTCAAACTCATCACGGGTTTGTTTGCTCTATACGCCGCACAGCCGTGTGGACGGCCTCTCCAGTAAATGTCACCTGTTCATGTGTATAATTCGGTCAAGCCTGGATTTCACTGACAGTTCTCCTGGACATGCTGTCCCCTGTGGTTTCCACTGATCCAGGCGCTGCAGAACCACTTGTGCTTGGAAACAATCGACACGTGAACACACCGGAATACACAAGGCACACTTCAGCGAACCCTTCTCTACCCCCCTGGGTTCGTCGCAGAGACTCGGCTCATCTTGAATTATAAATACTGTACATCCTTTGACATACGGGTTCAGAGTAGAAAGGGTAAGAACGCATACACAATGAACACTTTGAGGTGGAAGGTTTTTAAATTCATAGATGCTTGCTTTGTGCCTTAGAGACTCGGCTCTGTCATAGTTTCTGTATCGTAGTTTCCACATATTCTCATGGATAGACTTAAGAGTTACTGTGAGATGAGGTCACGCCCTGTCATTTATGTGCGCTCTTGTCTCACTTCCTGCTTTTATTGTGAAGCCCTGTGTCTGTCCTGTCAACTTCCTGTGACCTGATTAGTGTCACCTGAGGTGTTCGACTCACCTGTGCCATGTTCCTCTGTATGGGCCTTCGAGTCTTGTGACGTCCCATAATATCAGGTGTGTTTGACCTTTTTCTACTTCTGCAAGTGCTGAGTCGGCGTTGCTGAAACTGATTTGATGACCTAATATATACAAGTCATTGTATTTTATATTGTGGTATTTCATATCTTTATTGAAAGTTTAAATATCTAAGATATTTTTATAGTCAATAAAAAAAAAATTGTTAACATGATCTGATCATGTTGTTGAATGTTTTATGAATGCCTTTGGACTAGGTTTTTTTTTCTTTAAAGGTTTTCTTAAAAATTAAGTTAGTTTCTCTTTTCGATATAATTTCTCCTGCTGTGGAAAACAAACGCTCACATGGAAAAATGCCTCCGCATTGAGGAGGTGGAATAATTTTAAGAAGACAATCGAAAATGGCCATTTAACCTCAAGAAACAATATGAATAGTTGACTAAGATTCACTTTAAAATGAAATGGAAATTACAGCAAATGCCTTATTTTCCAATACAAGATCAAAATGGTCCATAATTCTTGTTTTGAAACGCAAATGATCTGCGATCCTTTTAGCTGAAGCATCCCGTTGACCTTATAAACACAGTTTGGCGCGTCTAAATCAGTTCGAAGTGGTCCCGGTATCGGTCACGTGACTTTCTCAACCAGCTCTTCCAAATGATCAGAAATGTTTTATAGGCATTTTAAACTGGTCCATCTCTTACAGGGCTGAATATTATAGAGTCAATGCATTCACAAGAAAAGCAGGATCTTTATTTGCCAAAATAAAACTTTTGTTTTTTCAATTCATACCGTGTGGGTGAGGTTAGAGACACTTTCTTTCCTCTTTGTGTGTGGCTCGAGGAATTGAAGTCTCCTCAATTTCCACTTCTGCCAGGGTGTTCTCTCGGTTCCAGAACTCCCGGAAGTGCTGTAGCGGGTGAACTGTATTCGAAGGGACTCCCACCTTCACCTTCCTCTTTGTTCCCTTCACTTTTACAGAACATATTTCTATTAATTGACAGTGTAGCGTTGTCTGCCCTTCCTCATATACAAAGGTTCAATGTACTCACAGTTGGATAGAAGAGAAAATCTTACCTGGTATGTTTATTATTCTCTTATTTGCCGCCAGCAGCCTTCACTACTCGAATAGAGTCGTTTTTCTCAACGTTGTTGTAGAGTGGTGGCCTCTCTTTGATCCTGTTGATCAGCTCCTCTTCAAGGAATTCCATCCAAAGGGTCATGATGCAGGTATTAACCAAGTTATCTTACTTGGATGCGAGTTTGCTCCTATCGTCTGTGCCATCGCTGCCCCTTATCTAGTGGTTACTATCGTCACTTCCGGTTTATAATCCTGCACTGATTGGCTAGTCAAAGGTAGCACCTGACCAAGTGGCGTCAGACGGCGTCCCACGGCCGATATTTGGGTTGGTGTGTCCCGGTCTTAAGAGGTGCTTATTACAAGAGGTTACATGATTTCCTGCCAATCAAAAGGTGTGTCCTCTTGCTTCATAGAACCAGGCTCTTGGTGTCCCGGAATTTACTGGAAAAAGAAGTCCTGGCTCGCTCCTCTCCAGAGATAGACTTCAGATATTTCTGGTCAGGAGTCAGAGGAGTGTGTGTTGTCTTTTTGGGGCAGCTCTTCTGCTGTTTCTTTTCAGATATCAATGAGTTTTCTCATGGCCCCATTCGTCACATGTACTTGCTCTTTTTGAGGCAGAAACACTCAATAATCTCCGACAGGCTTCAGTACATTAAGGTTTTTGCAGCCAAGCAGTATTGAGGTGTATGGATGTTTTTGGACAAGATGGACAAAGAAAATGAGCACCGGTTGCAACTGTCAGAAAGACTTATTTTACATTTTAACCTATAACTCCAAAAAACACAGATTACTCTTTGTAGTTCTGAACGTGTGGAATATGATGCACCTTTACTGTCAATACTTGAAACGGGTATTTCTTTGTCTCATTAAAGAGCTTTTCTTGTGTTTGAAAAAACCTC
Organism: Callionymus lyra; assembly: GCF_982586985.1. NCBI lineage: Eukaryota > Metazoa > Chordata > Actinopteri > Syngnathiformes > Callionymidae > Callionymus > Callionymus lyra. Next base: position 19,917,026 of record NC_141823.1, read on the forward strand.
GGCTTCATTTGAATCCCTCTTCATGTGATCTCCTGCTTACCATGTACAGCTCAGTGTATGTGTGATGAGCAACCATTAGAATATATCCCAGCGAAGGCTGGATTCTAACAAGAGCCTCTGACATCCACGAGGTGTGAGACGTTCTGTAGCCACATTGAAAACACGACCGCGATGTTGAGCAAACATAAACATTTTTCAAAAAAAACAGTGTTAGCAGGCGTTGGAACAAACGTTCGATTTTGGAGTGCGATCAGGATGACAGATGTCTGGGATCAACATGTGCAAACACACCCAATAGGTGCCTCGTGTTGTGAATGGCTGCTTTAATTAAAGTGGGACCGGAGCCAGCGTGCCCGAGCAAGAGTGTCGGGGTCTTCGGTGCCGCTGATGAAGCTGATTAATAGCTCGGATGTGTGAAACTGAGGAGCGTTTTTTTTTTTTTTTTTTTTTTTTCCCATCACAGTCCCTGATCCACAGCAAGGACATGCTGTGTATGTGTGTGTCGTCTCCGGTGTCACATGTCGAGCTTGTGACAATATATCAGGAAGGATGGGGGGGGGGGTGAAATAATGGTCCGCTACACTTCGTCCTTTAATCCAATAAAATGTGTCCCTCACGCCTCTACGGCACTAGATCGCATTCCAATCCTGCCATAGACGAACTTTGCATGTTCATTCAGGAGGATGTGCCCCCGTGTTTTACTCCTGCCGACCAGTTCAACAGTAAATCCAAGGCCTTTCCTTCTTGACAAATGACTCGTCGTCCTCTCAGAGGACTCCATTAAACCTTAAGGTGACCCTGGTTCCCTTTTTCCGCATCCATCCCGGATCAGCAGGAGCAACTAACTGAATACACAAATATGTAGATGGAACCTCTAGAGAGCAAAAGAGAGTCGAAAGAAAGTATGAAAAATGTGTCCTTAAAGTCCAAACTGCGGTTTGACCTTGAAGAATTGAAGGTGCTGCTGCCTGACTCGGTGAACTGGAATCTATTTGCTGACTCTTATGAATAAAGTATTCACCATCCAAGTTTAAATTCTTCAAAATGGGACCTTTGGTGCTTCAGTTTTGCATATATATGTGTGATAATTACTGCATTATACAAGTTTTTAACATTAAAAACACATTTCTTTTAACGCACCTTTTTTTCCAACCATGATGTGATGATCGCTGTCGATTTTTGAGCCACGGACACATTTTTCATCCATTATATCTGTTCTGAGCTCCTATTTTAAAGTAATGTCCCTGTATGTCACGGTGACACAGGCTACACGGCGCCTCGTTTTACTTCTCTTAAGCTGTCGAGGACAGTTCATCGTCTCTGTCCTTTTTTGTAACATTAAATCTCTTTATTTCTCTTTCTCAGACTTTCCTCTCCTCTAAAATCTATCCCAACTCTTCTGGGAGAAACATCAAGTCGTCCCCAGGCCCCGACTAGTAACAAAGTCTCTCCGATCTGTTCCGGGTCTGCCCTGAGGTCTCCTCCCAGGAGAAAGATGGATCTATAATTAGTGCCCGAAACACCTCAACTGGTTTCTGTGGAGCAGCACCAGGTCTACCTTGAGTCTCCCCATTAAAATGTAGCTTCTTGACTTGGTTCTTATGGAGAGCCAAGACTTTCTGTGAAGAAAATGTTGTCTTTTATTCTTGGTAAATACCTAGTTCACGATCAGGCTTCATTTTTTCCTTATTTTTGACAAGACATTCTACTTTTTTGTGACTTTGGACTGTGACCGGAGATTCAGAAAAGGTTAATTTCCCTCCAGCTGCTTCGTATCAAGCTGCAAAACTTCAATGTGAGGACAGATGGTCCTGACATCCAGAGATCCATGCTGGTGAGTGCAAGCATTTAATTTGTATTTTTGTATCGACAATTTTGATATCACATCGTTGTTGTCTTATATAACATAGTGATAATGCGCATTTTATTGGACAAACTAAATTAAACTTGCATATACTTTTGGTGGACTAAATGATTCATTAATCTCTTACAATCAGCTTTTATTTTCTTAATTGGAATATTCATCCGTGATCTTAGTTTCCTTCTCATTGTGGTGAATGTGAGCTCATTGATTGATTTGCTTTGAAAATAAAGTGTTTCTTGAATAGTATCTTGCCAGAGAGGTTTTCAAAATCATGCCATTGATGTCTATCATTAGCTCTTTGGTTGATCCAAAAGTTTATGTGGCATCATTTTCCAAGCAAGCCTGTAACATACACCAAGAATATTGTAGAATAAACCTCACAGTGGAAAAGCGCTTTCGTTTTTTTCCAACACTCTTTGACTGCTGTCACTTCTTCTCTCGCCAAAGTGCTATTAAAAAAGGACACAGTTCCACTGATTCAACTTGAAGAGGAAAATCAAAGTCTTCCTTCTGCTCAATTATGATTTATTATTGATTTCTTTCACACGTCCATCGGAAGCCAATTTCGACTCCATGACATTGTCGAGCTGACTGTGAGCGAATGATGTGTAATGACTCCAGGGAAGATGAAGTGCAGGAGGAGGTGGTGGTGGGATAGGGGGTGGGGGGTTCCATTAGGTTTAGATGTTGTGGGGCTGTGCAGGTAAATGAGAGGTGCTCTGCAGTAGGCGGCCTGGATGTGTCGGAGAGAGATGAGGGGCTGAATTGGATGGAGTTTGGTCAAAGTGGGCCGGTAGAAATGGAACCGCGTGGGAGCCTAGTGCCTTGTTGAGCACTTGCTTATCTCATCGTATGACGGCATGCGGGGACAATAAGCGAGTCAGCTTTGAGTGTGTGTGTGTGTGTGTGTGTGTGTGTGTGTGCAGATGATCCCAAACCAATTGTTCCACCGACATATGAAATCTATATTATTACCTGTGTGTTCTGACGACTCCCATCCGTTGTTACGATAATTGAGGGCACATTCCACGGATGTTTGTTGAAAGATTAAACTTTTTGATGCAAATGAACTGAGAGTGTTTGTGGTGGGAAGAGGACCATGAGAGCAGAGTAATTGCTGCTAGGACTCAACACAGCAGCTCCCACAGCAAACCATTCCCAGGTCAGCAGAGTTAAAGCACTCGCTCATGTGTCACAAAGTGCTTTAATTGCAGCTCAGTCACTTTTGTTCAACGAGCAAGTTTATAAAGTAAGACGCAGCACAGAAGTTAAATCACTCTTTGACTTAATAACATCTTCATCACACTCTTTGTGTCTTCTCGTTTGGAAGAATGTAACCGTTTATTTTCGTGTCTAAACAAGAAGGGGCTGTCTCGCCAGAAGTAAATACAAAACTGCGAAAATTCTGAGCAGCTCTAGTAGAAGAACTCACATTTCCCCGATCCTTAAAACTGGCTGCCAGTTTCTTTCAGGATCAATATTAAAACTTTGGTTCTTACTTTCAGCGATATTCATGGTCAGACTCCTTCTTACATCACTGATCTGATCCAGCCTTAGACCCCAGCTCGGGCTCTGAGGTCTGTGGATCAGAATCTACTGATGGTTCCTGAACACGGTTCAGGACCAGAGGAGAGAAATCCTTCCAGGCTGTTGCTCCTAAGCTTTGGAACGATTTTCCTCTCCTTCTGTGTTTGATGATCTACTGACTCCTTCAAGAAACACGTTGAGACCTTTTTATTTGTGCAGGCTTTTCCTTGATTTTCTGGGACTCCTATGTTTGTCTTATGTGTCTTGTCTTTTTAGATTTGTAGGTATTTTTTAATTGTTTATTGCTTTTGATTGTTCAAGAGCTTTGTGACACTGGTTTAGAAAAGCGCTCTACAAATAACCATTACTTACCTACTTACTCTTGCTGCCCAACATTCTCTAGTTGATTCAATGAATCAATTTTTAATCGAGTTTTCCAAGTCTTAAGAGTCAACCTATTGTTAAAGGGAAATAATGCTAAAATCTTAAGCAAATGTTTGTTTGTTCATTGTAGAGGGGCACTAGAGGAGAGAGAATCTGGCGTCCTGATTTGGAGTCGATGACTGCGCTTTTGTGGAGGGAGCTACTTGTATCTGGCGCTCAAGTTAAACAATCAGACATTTTTATTGCCAGTGTTGAAAACAGCATTTTCTGTGGTGTTTGTACAGAATAAAATAATGACATAAGATGCACAACACAAAGGAAAAACAGAACCAGGGCAGCCATTCTGCTGCAACTTTAGTGTCAATTAACAGCATGTTGGCAAATCTAAACCCAAACAGACACACTTATCGTTGCGGTTGCCAGTGTTATGAAGCTTTATGACCCAAAATGTCAGTTATATCGGGACAGAAAGATGAAAGAACGTCCTTGGGGGTGAGTCATTGCTAGTTCCAAGTGAGTTTTAACATTATTTTATTAATTTCATGGTATATAATCTTATGCGTCAGCTATAACGCTAAGTAGAGTGATACATACAGTATGTTAATATGGTGAAATATTTACATATCAAAACCAAACTCTCCTGACTCACTCACACTCTCCAAGATGCAGTAAGTCTCTCATCCTGACCATAAAGTCAAATAATATCGGCAAACTAGTGGTTACAACAGCGGAGTCCATTATGACGTAATAGTGGTCTTCATTCCTACTCTAGCTGTAATCACGCCCCGCTTTGTTTATACAACGAGTCCCTTAGAGGTGGAGACTTCTTGGATGGAAGATGTGCCGTGACAAACCTCAATGCTTGACCAATCACAACAGAGTGGGTGTGGTTATTGTAAACAAGATTTAATCTCCTTTTTTAGTGGGCGGGGCTTAAGCACATTTTCTAATGTAAATATTTCAATGAAAACAGAGTTTTGTACAAACAGACACATACTGATGATACAATAGAGTCCAACATATATTTAAGAGACACTTAAATCAACACATTAGTTGCACTTTAAAGGAGAAGAGGAACCAGAGAGAGCCCCGCCCCCCTGAGTGGACTGAGTAACTGCACCACGTCATTGGGACACCATTAGGAAATGAATGATCTGTCAATATCTATAAAAGGCGGAAGCCAATTGCAGGTAGAGAGTAACTCGCAGACACAATTTACAAGAGGAATAAAACACAACTTAATAAACAAAGTCAAATCAATGCATCGAGACTCCAATATCTCTAAATGTCCTAACGACCACACACCAAAGTGTCCATCGTATCAGGGCAGAAACAAAAGGATTGGAAACAAACAGGATAGAGCAGAGATCCTGGAACACAGAAAGAAAAAGGTTGAGGTCAGAACACTTGTGAATGAAGAGTGTGTTATGAAGTATACACTGGAGTGTGTGCACAGGAGTGTGTTATGAAGTATACACAGGAGTGTGTGCACAGGAGTGTGTTATGAAGTATACACAGGAGTGTGTGCACAGGAGTGTGTTATGAAGTATACACTGGAGTGTGTGCATAGGAGTGTGTTATGAAGTATACACTGGAGTGTGTGCACAGGAGTGTGTTATGAAGTATACACAGGAGTGTGTGCACAGGAGTGTGTTATGAAGTATACACAGGAGTGTGTTATGAAGTATACACAGGAGTGTGTGCACAGGAGTGTATTATGAAGTATACACTGGAGTGTGTGCATAGGAGTGTGTTATGAAGTATACACAGGAGTGTGTGCACAGGAGTGTATTATGAAGTATACACTGGAGTGTGTGCATAGGAGTGTGTTATGAAGTATACACTGGAGTGTGTGCACAGGAGTGTGTTATGAAGTATACACAGGAGTGTGTGCACAGGAGTGTGTTATGAAGTATACACAGGAGTGTGTGCACAGGAGTGTGTTATGAAGTATACACAGGAGTGTGTGCACAGGAGTGTGTTATGAAGTATACACAGGAGTGTGTGCACAGGAGTGTGTTATGAAGTATACACAGGAGTGTGTGCACAGGAGTGTATTATGAAGTATACACTGGAGTGTGTGCATAGGAGTGTGTTATGAAGTATACACTGGAGTGTGTGCACAGGAGTGTGTTATGAAGTATACACAGGAGTGTGTGCACAGGAGTGTGTTATGAAGTATACACAGGAGTGTGTGCACAGGAGTGTGTTATGAAGTATACACAGGAGTGTGTGCACAGGAGTGTATTATGAAGTATACACTGGAGTGTGTGCATAGGAGTGTGTTATGAAGTATACACAGGAGTGTGTGCACAGGAGTGTATTATGAAGTATACACTGGAGTGTGTGCATAGGAGTGTGTTATGAAGTATACACTGGAGTGTGTGCATAGGAGTGTGTTATGAAGTATACACTGGAGTGTGTGCATAGGAGTGTGTTATTAAGTATACACTGGAGTGTGTGCACAAGAGTGTGTTATGAAGTATACACTGGAGTGTGTGCACAGGAGTGTATTATGAAGTATACACAGGAGTGTGTGCACAGGAGTGTGTTATGAAGTATACACTGGAGTGTGTGCACAGGAGTGTGTTATGAAGTATACACAGGAGTGTGTGCACAGGAGTGTATTATGAAGTATACACTGGAGTGTGTGCATAGGAGTGTGTTATGAAGTATACACTGGAGTGTGTGCAAAGGAGTGTGTTATGAAGTATACACAGGAGTGTGTGCACAGGAGTGTATTATGAAGTATACACTGGAGTGTGTGCATAGGAGTGTGTTATGAAGTATACACTGGAGTGTGTGCAAAGGAGTGTGTTATGAAGTATACACTGGAGTGTGTGCATAGGAGTGTGTTATGAAGTATACACTGGAGTGTGTGCATAGGAGTGTGTTATGAAGTATACACTGGAGTGTGTGCACAAGAGTGTGTTATGAAGTATACACTGGAGTGTGTGCACAGGAGTGTGTTATGAAGTATACACTGGAGTGTGTGCAAAGGAGTGTGTTATGAAGTATACACAGGAGTGTGTGCACAGGAGTGTATTATGAAGTATACACTGGAGTGTGTGCATAGGAGTGTGTTATGAAGTATACACTGGAGTGTGTGCAAAGGAGTGTGTTATGAAGTATACACAGGAGTGTGTGCACAGGAGTGTATTATGAAGTATACACTGGAGTGTGTGCAAAGGAGTGTGTTATGAAGTATACACAGGAGTGTGTGCACAGGAGTGTATTATGAAGTATACACTGGAGTGTGTGCATAGGAGTGTGTTATGAAGTATACACTGGAGTGTGTGCAAAGGAGTGTGTTATGAAGTATACACTGGAGTATGTGCACAGGAGTGTATTATGAAGTATACACAGGAGTGTGTGCACAGGAGTGTATTATGAAGTATACACTGGAGTGTGTGCATATGAGTGTGTTATGAAGTATACACTGGAGTGTGTGCAAAGGAGTGTGTTATGAAGTATACACTGGAGTATGTGCACAGGAGTGTATTATGAAGTATACACAGGAGTGTGTGCACAGGAGTGTATTATGAAGTATACACTGGAGTGTGTGCATAGGAGTGTGTTATGAAGTATACACTGGAGTGTGTGCAAAGGAGTGTGTTATGAAGTATACACTGGAGTATGTGCACAGGAGTGTGTTATGAAGTATACACAGGAGTGTGTGCACAAGAGTGTGTTATGAAGTATACACGGGAGTGTGTGCACAGGAGTGTGTTATGAAGTATACACTGGAGTGTGTGCACAAGAGTGTGTTATGAAGTATACACTGGAGTGTGTGCACAGGAGTGTGTTATGAAGTATACACTGGAGTGTGTGCACAGGAGTGTGTTATGAAGTATAAACTGGAGTGTGTGCACAGGAGTGTGTTATGAAGTATACACGGGAGTGTGTGCACAGGAGTGTGTTATGAAGTATACACTGGAGTGTGTGCACAAGAGTGTGTTATGAAGTATACACTGGAGTGTGTGCACAAGAGTGTGTTATGAAGTATAAACTGGAGTGTGTGCACAAGAGTGTGTTATGAAGTATAAACTGGAGTGTGTGCACAGGAGTGTGTTATGAAGTATAAACTGGAGTGTGTGCACAGGAGTGTGTTATGAAGTATACACTGGAGTGTGTGCACAAGAGTGTGTTATGAAGTATAAACTGGAGTGTGTGCACAGGAGTGTGTTATGAAGTATAAACTGGAGTATGTGCACAGGAGTGTGTTATGAAGTATACACTGGAGTGTGTGCACAAGAGTGTGTTATGAAGTATACACTGGAGTGTGTGCACAAGAGTGTGTTATGAAGTATAAACTGGAGTGTGTGCACAGGAGTGTGTTATGAAGTATAAACTGGAGTGTGTGCACAGGAGTGTGTTATGAAGTATAAACTGGAGTGTGTGCACAGGAGTGTGTTATGAAGTATACACTGGAGTGTGTGCACAAGAGTGTGTTATGAAGTATAAACTGGAGTGTGTGCACAGGAGTGTGTTATGAAGTATAAACTGGAGTGTGTGCACAAGAGTGTGTTATGAAGTATAAACTGGAGTGTGTGCACAGGAGTGTGTTATGAAGTATAAACTGGAGTGTGTGCACAGGAGTGTGTTATGAAGTATACACTGGAGTGTGTGCACAAGAGTGTGTTATGAAGTATAAACTGGAGTGTGTGCACAGGAGTGTGTTATGAAGTATAAACTGGAGTGTGTGCACAGGAGTGTGTTATGAAGTATACACTGGAGTATGTGCACAGGAGTGTGTTATGAAGTATACACAGGAGTGTGTGCACAAGAGTGTGTTATGAAGTATACACGGGAGTGTGTGCACAGGAGTGTGTTATGAAGTATACACTGGAGTGTGTGCACAAGAGTGTGTTATGAAGTATACACTGGAGTGTGTGCACAGGAGTGTGTTATGAAGTATACACTGGAGTGTGTGCACAGGAGTGTGTTATGAAGTATAAACTGGAGTGTGTGCACAGGAGTGTGTTATGAAGTATACACGGGAGTGTGTGCACAGGAGTGTGTTATGAAGTATACACTGGAGTGTGTGCACAAGAGTGTGTTATGAAGTATACACTGGAGTGTGTGCACAAGAGTGTGTTATGAAGTATAAACTGGAGTGTGTGCACAAGAGTGTGTTTTGAAGTATAAACTGGAGTGTGTGCACAGGAGTGTGTTATGAAGTATAAACTGGAGTGTGTGCACAGGAGTGTGTTATGAAGTATACACTGGAGTGTGTGCACAAGAGTGTGTTATGAAGTATAAACTGGAGTGTGTGCACAGGAGTGTGTTATGAAGTATAAACTGGAGTATGTGCACAGGAGTGTGTTATGAAGTATACACTGGAGTGTGTGCACAAGAGTGTGTTATGAAGTATACACTGGAGTGTGTGCACAAGAGTGTGTTATGAAGTATAAACTGGAGTGTGTGCACAGGAGTGTGTTATGAAGTATAAACTGGAGTGTGTGCACAGGAGTGTGTTATGAAGTATAAACTGGAGTGTGTGCACAGGAGTGTGTTATGAAGTATACACTGGAGTGTGTGCACAAGAGTGTGTTATGAAGTATAAACTGGAGTGTGTGCACAGGAGTGTGTTATGAAGTATAAACTGGAGTGTGTGCACAAGAGTGTGTTATGAAGTATAAACTGGAGTGTGTGCACAGGAGTGTGTTATGAAGTATAAACTGGAGTGTGTGCACAGGAGTGTGTTATGAAGTATACACTGGAGTGTGTGCACAAGAGTGTGTTATGAAGTATAAACTGGAGTGTGTGCACAGGAGTGTGTTATGAAGTATAAACTGGAGTGTGTGCACAGGAGTGTGTTATGAAGTATACACTGGAGTGTGTGCACAGGAGTGTGTTATGAAGTATACACTGGAGTGTGTGCACAAGAGTGTGTTATGAAGTATAAACTGGAGTGTGTGCACAGGAGTGTGTTATGAAGTATAAACTGGAGTGTGTGCACAGGAGTGTGTTATGAAGTATACACTGGAGTGTGTGCACAGGAGTGTGTTATGAAGTATACACTGGAGTGTGTGCACAGGAGTGTGTTATGAAGTATACACTGGAGTGTGTGCACAGGAGTGTGTTATGAAGTATACACTGGAGTGTGTGCACAAGAGTGTGTTATGAAGTATACACTGGAGTGTGTGCACAGGAGTGTGTTATGAAGTATACACTGGAGTGTGTGCACAGGAGTGTGTTATGAAGTATACACTAAAGGCTTCACCGGGTCCCCCGACACGCTGCTTCTTCAGGCCCCGCCTTCAGCACTACGATGTTGTCAGGGGCCGGTTCAGTTGAGCCCCTCGCTCTGCTGGATTATTTACCTTTGAGACCAAACATGAGCCAGTTGTCTTATGAAGCTCTTACACGGAGCCTGCAGCGTAGATTTGACGAGAGAAATTAAAACCTGCTCAGTTCATGTTTGATTCATGACCATCACGAAGGCTGACGGTAATTCATGAGACCAGGTGTGTGAACATGTCAGATGTGCATGCATGTGTGTCGTGCCTCAGAGAATAAATTCCCTCACATGTGCATGAGTGAGTAGCGTTCCACAGGCAAACACCCCCAGAGTCAAGTCTACGTGTGTGGGCAGAGTTATGTGTATTTGCGTGTGTTTACATCAAAATGAACACAAATGAGGTCATGCCTCAGATCCACAACAGGCGTGACTAACCTTTGAGACAAAAGCATCAGTGATTCTACGAAATGGATCTTCTTCTACTGACACATTGACTCTAAGTGGGCGGGGCTTAAATATGTTGAATATTTCAATGAAAAGAGTTTTGTACAAACAGACACATACTGATGATACAATAGTGGTCCAAGATTGATATAAAGACACACTAAATCAACACATTAGTTGAACTTCAAGCTGAAATAATTTGGCTCCACCCTCTTTTTAAACTTGTTAATGTGAGCAACTGAACAAACTTTACTTCACCCATATTTGTGCTCTGGTCCAGCAAACTTTCATTTGAATCACAGCCTCCATGACTACTAGCATAATGCCATATTAAGATTGACAGGTTATCCTTATGCACACGCACGTGATTTATATCCACACCAACCTTGGGCGATCTTCTCCTCTGGTGCGTACATACACAATGAGCTGTTCATGTCATAAATTATCCAGAAACACGGGAAGCAGATCCCTTGTGTTTTTATTTAGTCTAATGTACTTCACATTGTTTGTTTTTTCTGATTTCTACGTTGTTCTATTAATGTCTTCACCAAACTTCTATCGATCTGTTGAGCTCATAACACTCGCTACAATGACAAGATCCTGAAAAATGTACCATTATGTTTAAAATGTAATGATAAAAAAAAAGTCAACGCAGCAGACTTTGGATCTACACGACAAACCGAAGAAGGTTCTGAATTGACTCCTAAATAAATAAATAGAATAAAAGTAGAACATGTAACATAAAGGTGGAATCAAATCAACTCCGGTGGCAGCTGCTGCAGTCCAAATGTATAAATCCGCGAGGGCTTGTGCTGCTGGTGAGATTATTTAATAGATGTCATGAAGACAAATGATCTGTACAGGGAAGTAGTGCTACTCGTACCAGTGAGGAAAGTAAGGTAAGACCCACGGGGAGTCAGGGAAATGACACTTTAAGAGATTACAAATTAGAATTGTAGGACCTATTTCACTTGGTGTAAAGTGATCTACTGATAAATCAGGCTTGTTTAATACATTTTTTTCTGAATAAACTTTTTATTTCTATTCTCCCTCAGTTCTTACTGAAGTATCACGTCGTGTGAATTTGACTTGTACAGACAGAAATTCTGACCACATGAGTGCTGTGAGTTGAATAATAATGTTCGATTGCATAATTAATAAATGAGAGGAATTAGAAATGCCCAACTTGACACCTTTAAATGATTAAACACTTAAACGTTTCATTTGAATTTGAGTGTATTTTAATTGGGATGAGGTCAAAAAGATTTACTTCTCCGGGTCATTGAGCTGATCTGTGTTCTACGTTCCATTTTCGTCTGTATCCCGGGTAAATTAACACCTAACAACTTTTTTTGGGGGGGGGATTGTGACATTTCTGTGTGGAGTTTGTATGTTCTCCCTGTGCTTTTGGGGTTTACTCCGGGGACTCTGATTTCCTCCCACAGTCCAAAAAATACAGAGGTTGATTGGCAACTTGGGTAATTATCTGTAGTTATTAGTGTGTGTGTCTGAATGTTTGTATGTCTCTGTGTGCCCTGTGAAAGCCTGGGGTCCTGTCCAGGGTGTCCCCTGCCTCTCGACCATAGAATCACAGAGAGGCTTTTTTTACAGCTTAAAAACATTTGTATTGCTTAAAGGTTAAGTGGTAGATTCAACACCTTTTACTTAAAAAACAAAACTCAAAGACACAATCCAATAATGGTCAATGAAATAAACGCTTGAACACAAAAATGAAAACTTTTCGTCACCATTGGAACATACAGTACTCTTGTCATAAGTGACCGCTTCAGATTGGACGGAGTTATTGATAGAGACGTAACTTCCATTTTTTCCTCCTCTCTCTGTGATGTGTGAAAGATCTTTGAGGAAAATATGTAACATTGGAGATGTGGTTTCCGGGACTAATTCTGAATAGACTCGGTTGAACTTTTGAATTCAAAATGCAGCGAGCTCACCCCACTTTCAAGGTCACCTAACACACCTTAAAGTAAGGTTGCATTTATAATGTAGACAACTTCAACTGTTGGACGCTCATAATAAAAAATATGTATATTTACCCAATCATTGGGATTAACTTTGTGTAAATCCTGGATCATCAGAAGATGGTCTGGTAGTCATGGAGATGCCTGAGATCTAAGGACACAGGAAGTCAAGGACTCTTTAGAAAAGAGAGGATTTGAACTTGATTTGAAGTATTGTTAGCCATGCTCTTCCTGCACCTCTATGATGCTGTCATGTAACGAACTGAACCAAAGCTACCATGTTTAATTTATCAATCGTGTAGTGAGATCGTGGGTTTATGTTAAAGTTAGATAATGCAGGGGGATTTTAAAATGATAAAAACATGCTTATGAGAAGAAGGTAAAAGCATGGAGGTTGATCCAGGTAAAGGTGACCTTCACAAAGATGATACATTTGTTCATGCATGAGACCGAAAGTGGCGTCTAACATGGATCCTATTTCAGCGCTGCTATACACGCATGATGAGGAATTTTACTTTAGAAAAAGACTCCAGGCAGAAGGATTTACAGGACAAAACACCAAGATTCAAGTTAAATCTTCTGGACTTCTTTCCTCCAAATCCTTTGAAATGAAATCCAGCCTGAGATGGAATCAGAAAAGGCGGCACTTTTGCTTTGGAATCGAACTACCTGGAAATTGCAAAAAATAATAATAAAAACTGAAAGCTATCTTTTCAGAAAAGTAGCTCAGGGCGAGCGACGGAGAAGATAGTGCATGATGCTATTAGAACTCGCACAGAAATGTGCTGACAGGCCTTTTTTTTTTAGGATTATCTGGAGCAACAGAAATGTGGTTGACGGACGACTAAGGGAACATTAGCTGAGGTCTTCTGTAGGGATTCATATCTAACAAGCAAGTGAAAGTGAAACTTTGAATCCGCTGTAATGAAAATAAAAAAAGAGTTCAGTGTGACTCATCAAATAGTTTTTTGAGTTGAAACTCGTAAACTGATGTTGTGTTTTTGTCAACTAATGAATGCATCGGCACGTCAAACATTGACGACAAATACCTTTTATTCAAGGCTGATCAAAGTGTGTGTTTGTGTGCACAGTAATGTTCTGTTTTTGTCTTTCATTTTCATGTTGCTTTCCCATCACGTTGCTTTTATTTCGTTGAACAGTTTGCCTTGAAACTAGCCTGCGGAGCAGCTCTCTTCACATACACCAAAATAAAGGTTTTTTTCAAATAGATTTCTGACAGATTGAGACTGAACCGGTGTCGGCTGAAATGTGTTGCTGCCAATTTTTGCTGTTATCTCTTGCTGAGCACCAAATGTACTGCTAGAAAAACAAGCTGCTTGTGTATCAAGAATATGTTTAACCATTATGACTGTTTACATTTTTAACTAACCCTCCTGATTATAAATTTACTTTTTTTTAATCCACTAAATAAAATATTAAACTTCTATAAAGCATGGCAGCTAGAAAATCTAACTATTCTGCCTGTAGCTTGATTTAACATTAGCATCTGCGTGGATGGACTTCTGGGAGTAAACAGTTGTGCCGTGAAACAAATGATGTGTGTGCATAACCAGTGATGTGCTGATGAAGCTAATGGAGCTGCGTCCTATTTCATAGGGCTCAGTAAACAGGAAATACAGCTCGTATGGGGAGTTTGTTGAATGTGATAGTGAAAATAAAAGAAGGTGCATTTAAAAGTACGAGGATCTGCTATTCAGAGCAGATCAGAAAAGTTGAGAATTCAGGCTACTGGGCCCCAATAATAATTAAATTGAAATTAAAAACATCAGCCAAAGAATGGTAGAGGTGACCAAGAATATTACTAAATAAATCAATGAATGGATTTTAATAATTACTTTATCCTAGAAGTGTTTGGTTTGGTTGGATTGGTTTGTACACTTGGATCCTTGAAAAACATTTTTCTTTTTACTTTTGTTTGGCTGTTGTGAATAAATATTTTGACAGTAGCATGAATTGAAGTACTTTTGAAATCAAGGGCACTGGAGACACATGGTTTAAACTCTGCACCTGAAACACACAATTTCAAAGGAATAAAAAAATATATGTATTTGTTGCTACAACCAAAACAATGAAGTTGTTTTTTATCAATTTGAATATATGATATGTTTCTATTAAGTCTCTTAGTTCTTGTATAACTAAGAGTAATCTGTTCTTTTTAGAGTTATAGAAGAAAATGTGAGTTCATTTGAGCTCAGTCATCTTCCTCCAAAAAGGCACAACTAAAAACATCATGGTGCTCGTCTGTAATGTCTCTCTTGTATTAAAGCTTTGACGAAATGTTAATTGATGTTAAAGTGATGTTAAATATCGCGAGCGCTTCCATTGTAGACCATAGACTGTATGAGCTGTAGAGTAACAGACATGAGGGTGAGTAGAAAATTAGTGAAGTTTAGGGCGAACTATCAATTTAAAAAACTTTGTGTTGCTATTTTAATTTGTCACAGTGAATTTTAAAACACTTACAGCTGATATTACCGAGGGAGAGCCACGAATGCATTTTGTGTTTCAATTTATTTGCTCCAGGATTCAAGGATATCTACATCGAAAAAATGTGGAATATTGTAAATGCAGGAAGAAAGTAATTTTCACAGAGTAAGAAGAAAAGTGTGCGCAGCAAACGGCAGCTGAAGGTAACCTGCCCCGGAGGATACAAGCATTCCTGGAAATCTAATTGCATTGCTCATAAAACATCCTCAAAGATGAGCTCCTGTCGGTCTCGGCTTGCGTCTAATTTCCAGCGGGCTCCGAGCAAGGTCACCGAGTCTTAATAAGAGACGAGAGAAGCCGTCACAATGACAAGATGTTCTCCAACGGTGCTTCAGAGAATAACAACAGAATCCTCAGTCCCTGCAGTTCAGCCCTGATGATGATGATGAACCACTGATGACATCAGCTTATATTACCGCACAATACGGAACATAGCCATGAATAATGCAAATTAAACCTGTTGCAGTGACCTCTTCCAACATGGCAGCAGTGGAGAGACGGAGAGTTTTTCATCACTCTAATCTATTTGGAAACAGAAGTGTACGCTGACACTGGAGAAAAAATACAAGGACGTCTCCGAAAAATGGACTCGCTTGGATTCATAAATCAAATGAAACAATATTTGCAACAATGTAATTTTTCAGAGCATGTTGTGCATTCTTCCATCTTTAAATATCCAGCTCAGTCTGTGTTTGTCATCTAGTCTCATCACCTTTGCACTTTTAACTTTCTCTCTTCTCCTCCCAGCTGAGTCTGGTTCTACTCCAGGTTTCTGCCTTTTATAAGGGCGATTTTCCCCTCAACTCGCCTGCAGTTCATACAAAACTCTGCAGCGAGAATTCTAACCCGCTCTAGTAGAAGAACTGACATTTCTCCAAACCTTAAATCTCTTCACTGGCAGTTTCTTTCAGGATCAACTTTAAAATTCTGGTTCTTACTTTCAGATCTATTCATGGTCAGACTCCTCCTTACATCAGTGATCTGATCCAGCCTTACACCCCAGCTCGGGCTCTGAGGTCTGTGGATCAGAATCTACTGATGGTTCCTCACACTTGGTTCAGAGGAGAGAAATGCTTCCAGCCTGCTGCTCCTAAGCTTTGGAATGTAAGTAAGTAAGTAAGTAAGTAATATTTATTTATATAGCGCTTTTCGAGACCAGGGTCACAAAGCGCTTAAACAATCAAAACAATACTCAAAAAAGTACATACTTTAAAGATCAAGATAATACTGAGAACACAACAGGAGTTCGAGAAATTCAAGGAAAAGCCTGAACAAATAGAAACGTCTTAAGATGTTTCTTAAAGGAGTCAGTAGACTCCATCAAGCGCAAAGAGAGCGGAAGATCGTTCCAAAGCTTAGGAGCAACAGCCTGAAAAGATTTCTCTCCTCTGGTCCTGAGCCGTGTGCGTGGAACCATAAGTAGATTCTGATCCACAGACCTCGGAGCCCGAGCTGGCTGAGTGATCTTCCTCTCCCTTTGTGCTTGAAACATCTGAAGACATTTTTATTCATGCAGGCCTTTTCTTGATTCTCTGAGATTCATGTGTTTGTGTCGGTTTGACCTTTTAAGCATATATTTTATTGAATATTGTTTCGATTGTTTAAGCGCTTTGTGACCCTGGTCTGGAAAAGCGCTCAACAAATATTAATTACTTACTTATATAGAGTGAGTTAAACTTTAAAGTGTCTTGAGATAACTTTGATATGATTTGACGCCTTCAATGAAATTGAATGTCTTCGGCCTCAGAGAGACGACATGTATTCTCTGGGATCTGCCTTAGAATGTTGTATTTTCAGACCCTGCAATGTGACCCGTCACCAAAAAAAATGAAATCCAATTTGGATTAGATTAATGAACCATGTCTGGAAACGTGTGCAATGTTATAAATAAAAGCACTAAATTCCTCTGAAGACTCTGCAGTGACCCTGGCAGCCGAGCTTTGTATTGGTCATGGTTCTGAAACAGCCGCCATGGGCAAAAGCAGAGTATAATTCACACGCACACAATATCACAGTACACACACAGGAATGAAGTGACCACATCAGCACTTACACTCCTTTTTCAAGTGTACTTCAGTGCTAAATACTAATACGCTGAGGGAAGATGATAACTACGTCTCAGCTCCATGTTAAATTATTTGTCCTGCAGAACATACAAATGTACAGACATGTGGACAGTGCAGTCACAAGTGTGTTGCCATGAAAACCAATGTTGATCAAAAACTCGAGCTTTATTCCTGATGGTGATGATTCTCTGACTGATGATCAGCCCGGATATGAAACCACTGGTGCATGGTTGGTTGAACACTCTTCCAAAGACGCATCTTACAGACATATCGACTGATACAGAAGCAAAGTTGATTATTCAAAATGAAAGTTTACCGATGTGTGCTTAAAGAACCACTGCAAGGATGAGACTTGAATGGATTGATTTTTAATACAGATAAAAGGCCAAAAAAGAGAAGTGATTTAATCTTTTTTAATTAATTTAAAGAAATGTATTTGGACTAAAGCGACAAATAGACTATTGTGGTCTGGAAACTTATTTATTATTATTTTAAAACGGATACGTTTTTTATCTAATCAATCATTGTTTTTTTAACATGAATAATGTAAATGAACCTTAAAACAATCAGATCAACTAAATAAAAAAAACCAAAGCCTTGTGTAAAGAAGGACTTACCACCAAATAATCTTACTGGATTTCTCTTTCCAAATATCTGAGGATTTGAGTATTTAAATTATTTTGGCAGGACTTTATAAAAGTCTTTTGGACGAGGGACAATTTTGATGATGTGAAAAAGAACTAAGAACTTCTGACAGTAAAAGTGGAAACATTTTAAGCATTAGCATCCACACTTACTACTACAGTTACTTCACTTCCTGGTGGTGAAAAGCTTTCATGACATTTAAAAAGTTTTATTTTGACTATTTTAGCAAGTTTTGTTTTTTACTACTCTAGCATTTTAGTAAGTTTTGTATCTTGCGTTCTCTGGTTGAATAAAACCTTTTAACTTCTACAAACGATCTACAAATGGGTCTCAGAGGAACTGCAACCAAAAACCTTTGAAAATGAAAACATAAATGAGTGATGAATCACTTTCTCAGGCCATAAATGAATAAATCATGTTCAGTATTTCAACTTCTTATCAATGATTTTTCTCCTCCTGTGCTGTCGAGTTGTCAGCATTTTATAAGACAGGTCTTAATAAGACAGTTTGAAATGCATGTGAATAAATGTTTATTGTAGATGCTCTGCTGACGTCTGTTGTTACTCCGATTCTACGCAGGGAATTGTTTACAGTAGCTAGAATCCCCATAAACTTCCCAAATGACTCTCCTGGTGAACACAGTGTAAACACCATGTATATTTAATGCCACACATTATGGAGTAAATTCAGTCGAACAGCTCCAGGCGTTTATGTTCAGGAATAATTGCCTCGCAGCGACACGGCTTTTTGTCACAGAGTTGAAGAGGTCAAGACTGAAAAACTTATTTTGAGGAGATTATTGATTTGTCATGGGAGTGACAGTGTGGGGGCTGAATTTATCCGCCTGATTTCCCAGCAAGTCAAATTACAGCGTGACCAGATTTATCAGCAGAATTTGAGGATGTGAGCCTCCAGGAATACTGATGCTGCCAGAAGAGGAGGAGCTCTGCTCAGAAAAAGAACAAAAGCTGGGTCAATAAAAAATGATCAGAATCCTCGCTGGCCACGTTGATGTTTGTTCAGTTGTTTTCCGAAGAGAACTTGAAGATGCAAACACACATTTTAACTTCACCATGTCTGGCTTCTTTGAACTCTCAACCGTGACTGCAGGATGACATCGTCGGCAAACATGTGGGAATAGAACCGTCTTCGGAAGTCATTGAATTCCTGTCAAACATGGAACAAGATCTCTGATGGTCTACCTTCATCACGAGGATGCAACCAACCACCATGTCGGGTATATGTTAGGTTGAACCCACAAAGACAGACATAGTTCAAATATATTTTTTATAACTACACATTCAGTCCAAACTCTTCAATAGCAGTGCGTCTCCATTAGTTTGCATTTCATCTTAGTACATGACCTGCAATCCATGGTTAAGCCAGGTTCTACTGTGCTTTATATGCAATAGTTTGATCCTTCATATTTCTATGTCAACCAAATTTGGACAGAAAATCTAGTGTACACATCATCTATGTCCTCCAGGTACAGTGGAGCAAGGCAAAGGATTTTCCATTCATTCCAACTGTCCAGGGTGTATCCGGATATAAAGGTCCCGTCCGGGCAAGGACGCTCCCTCAATCCAGCACATCGTGCTGAAAACACTCCATCAATGGCATTCAGTGACCAGCTATGAAGATCCATCTTGTATCAGCAGAATTCTCTTAGTGTTTCAGGCCTCAGGGAAAATGTCTGTCTTCAGACAGCTCGGACACAGTCTGATAAGGCTCATTTTGTCTCGATTGTTATGTAAACACATTTTTTGTCACATCCTTCACATGCACGTCTTTGAGTCCCAAAGAGTTAATTCTTTGAAAAATTAATAGATTAAACAAATTTTTGTGGCTTTACCCTCTAGTGTTGAAAATTAAAATGACTATCAAGCCTTTCCAGGAAAAGATTTTTGTTGTTTGAGTTTACAGGAAATCATGTGGTGCGTCCCAAATCGTGCACTTCTGCACTTACACTTAATATCTTGAGTGCACAAGTGCGTTCCCACTGAGCAGTTTGCAAAAATGTTGTGCGCATATACATTGGCGCACTTAAAGGGAGAGAAAATTGAGTGTGGATCGATGGACACTTTCCACCGCCATCTTAGTGACGTAGATTGCGCTACGTCTAGAACTACATCCCTAAACCGAAGACGCGTCATGTAAATGTCTCGGGAAACACTCATCTTATAACAAAACAACACAACTTAATAACTTGTTTGAATTGGTGAAAATCGATGATGCATTCAGCGTTAAAAGGTAGTAGAAGAAGAAGCTGTCATGTCACGTGTGTAGCAGCAGTGTTTGATTTGAGACGGTACTACCCTGTCGAAATTTGCACACTGTGCAAGTAATTGTACTTTTTTTTACAGTGTGAGCTTCAAAGTGTGTAGTTTGTATCGAGCATTGTGGTAAAAGAGTTTTCCCTGGTTCTTTTTGGAAGCTCCGAGTTCATCAAAGGTTGATCGTAGAAGATGAAACGTCCTGATGTAAATATACACAGACTACATTATTCGTTTTCCTTTTAATCTTTCATAAAATTGATGCTTTCAGAATCGAAGCAACACTACATTGTCAGTTATATAAATATAATTCTGTTTTTAAAAGCAACACACATGCATACAAATGAATCACTGATGATTTCCCATATCATGCACTTTTATGCAGTACTCGGTCTTTGTCCGAATCAGTTTGCCATGAAAACATGGCGAATCGAAACAGGCCATTAATCATGATTACCCCGATCTCGTAGATTTTCATGATCATTTACTGACACTATCGCAATTTTGCACGTCTATTTTAATTAATACTTCTATACTATTCATCAATTTTTCTCAAACTCCACTGTCTAATTATTTTATTTTAATATTAGCTTCACCACAAGATACACGTGAATATACTTATTATCTTGTTTAAACGTTAAAGCGTGTCACTTTAGTCAGTTAACAACATTTATGAGCTGTCGTTCCAATTTCTATTACTGTCACAGATTCAGAGCTCCCTTCTCTCCCTGTGCTTTGTACTAATTCCCCTGCCAAGAGAAAAGTGAAGCAACAAATAAGCAGGTGGTGAAGCTTGTCTCCCAGCTGGGGAGTCCGTGCTGACAAGAAAGTGACAGGAGTCGACTTTACCTGGTGGTCTGGCACGATCAGACGCAAGTAATCCCATCTGGCCTAAAAGAAGGAATGAATTGATAATCAACACAGAAAGAATCTGAAGACAGATGAAAGTCAGCCAAATTATCGTAAATATAATCTTTAATTCATGATCAACCAGGTTAGGCAGTTTCAGTGGGATGTGATTTAACAATCAATTCATTTTTATTTTGACATTATTAAGGAAATCACTTGTTTAATGGTATGCAACTTAAAATAAGAGTTGTTTTACAACTGGTTAACACAGAGGAGCTTGATTTGTCCACCACAGTAGGTGAATGAGCTTATGTAATTATTCTTGAATGCAGTTTTTATTGCTCTTTTGTCCAGTATTTTCAAAGACACCAACTAAATGATCATCTGGATTCCACACACAATATTCTTACCTAAAATTCTTGGCAGTTGTGCTGTATATTAATAATATTTGTGGTGTCAGGACGACCATATATGAACATACAACACTAATTTGTTAGTAATAGAGATTAAAAACCTTGGCTATTTTTTGCAGACTCATTTTCAATGAAGGAAGAAAAGACAATTGATGAGAAAAAATGATGTTAAACTGGCATTGGGATGCATGAGTTATACCAGGGATGTTCGGTCAGGGTAGGCAGTGCCTCACCTACCAACGGCAATCCATCACAATCTGCGTTGATACATTCTATTGACGCGCGCCGGTTGCCGTATCTCTGAATGTAACGCCAATATAATGCTCACAGATACGATTATTTGCCTTCGTTTTCCACAGCTTGGCTGTAAAAAAGAGATAAGACTAAGAAAAATACAATAGAATATTTAAACTCTATATTTTGGCCTTAAATAATAATAATAAAAAAAAATTTCTCACGCTTATATTGACTCATTTAATACTCAATATTTATCTTTTTATGATAATAAACTTTAGTCCTTTTGCGTAAATCTAGCAGATCCCAGAAGCCCCCACGACATATTATAACCAATCAAAAGCAACAAAAGGCGGGTCTATCTTTCCTGACAGCGATGCATCTAAGAGCGTGTAATCGAGTCATCGTTAATTTACAGAGAGTTTACGCTAGTATTTAATCAGCAGCGTCTTCCTTGTAATCCTTTATTATCACAGTCATACACTATACTGTTGAAATCCACGTTTGCTAATCCTTTTTTAAATATTTTATTAGTTTATTTTTTTTTTTCTATATCCATTGATTGTTTAAAACAAATTTAGATTTTCAGCAAATTGAAAGTTCTCAGATCATTATCATCATAATATGGCAGGTCAAAGATTTTGAATACATAACTTTAAATTCATTGAAAATTAAAACGTAATATTTCAGCTATGGCTCTTAAGTCAATGTTAAAGATGACAGGTTTATGACTCTATAAATCAATATTTATACACAATCGAATACTGCCATAGATCTAGAGGATGTAGACTAATATCCCCCAAAAAATCACAACAATTCAATATAGACTTTTGGAGAAATTCTTGATTAAATTATATTTTTTTAAACATCTTAGTCATATGATATTGTCAAAGTTGAGAGATTTATGCTGTAACTGGCATGGAGGTGAGGACGTGAGTCTAATATAATAACAATGACTCTGATATAATAACAATAATATAATAATAATAACTGTCTCGTCTGCAGTTGATTCAGAACTCTGCAGCGAGAATTCTAACCCCTTCAAGTAGAAGAACTCACATTTCTCCGATCCTTAAAACTCTTCACTGGCTTCCAGTTTCTTTCAGGATCAACTTTAAAATTCTGGTTCTTACTTTCAGAACTATTCATGGTCAGGCTCCTCCTTACATCACTGATCTGATCCAGCCTTACACCCCAGCTCGGGCTCTGAGGTCTGTGGATCAGAATCTACTTATGGTTCCACGCACACGGCTCAGGACCAGAGGAGAGAAATCTTTTCTGGCTGTTGCTCCTAAGCTTTGGAACAATCTTCCTCTCTCTTTGCGCTTGATGGAATCTACTGACTCCTTTAAGAAACATCTTAAGACGTTTCTATTTGTTCAGGCTTTTCCTTGAATTTCTCGAACTCCTGTGTTGTTCTCAGTATTATCTTGATCTTTAAAATATGTACTTTTTTGAGTATTGTTTTGATTGTCTAAGCGCTTTGTGACCCTGGTCTCGAAAAGCGCTATATAAATAAATATTACTTACTTACTTACTTACTTACTAATAAAATCATAGAAATCAGCTTTTAAAAATTTCACCCAATACACAATGTGTATGCGTGCCTGTGTGCATGTGTGTGTGACGAATGCTGTTGAAATAACCAGTAGCCAATTGAATAAGTTACCCTTTTGGGTTTATATACTTGTAAATCTGACACTAAATGAGTCAGTGCCTCACCAACCATGAACCTCACCGTTCATCACTGAGTTATACATATATAAGATAGAGCGTTGGCCAGACTTGTACTCAATTTATTGAGCAGCATAAGATTTATTTTGTTGAGGCTTAAGTTACTACTTCACGGAGGAGTAAAGGTGAAAAAAAACATTATTTTGGAGTCTATTAGAACCTCAACATCATTTTTCATCAAAAATAGAAACGGTGCTCCATGAAGCTGGATCGAGGGTATTGAAAAAAGTAGAATACTACTGTTACAGAGAGATGAAAACGCTGTCCGACAGAATGGGGGGGTCACACCTCATAAAACTGGAGGGAAACTAGAGCGAATCTTCATTTCATTTTGTCACGGAACGACAAACCGCTGCAAAAAGAATCTCTCTCTCACCCACACGGACGGACGCACGACTAATCGCAACATAGGCGTGGTAAGACTTCTGGTGGGTGAAGAAATCTTTGTTGTATATTGAAAAACATAATTTGAAAACCAACCTATGAAAGTGATTCACTTCATGTAATTTTTTAAAGCCGCTGAAATGAGCCATATAGTGCAAATTTTGAGTACTTAATCCAACAAGGTCGGACCTGGAGAGACGGCAGGAAAACACCTGCTTAGTAAATAGGCCAGTCTCTTAATCCTTTGATGGCCCCGGGTGACATCGCCCGGCATACAGGACTTAAATCAACCGCCAGGGAATTAATGCTGTGCACTTCCCATTTCTTACATAATCTTGTTATCTCCATTCACGCCTCCTTGATTACACCCTCGCTTCGACCGGAGAGTCTTGTTGTCTATTAGCGCCGCACATCTCCATTTCCTCCCGCTTTCACCTGCAATGAAATATATTTTTTGTTGCTCTAAAAGCAGGAACACACATTTCGTCGCACAGCAATGAGACAAGAGGGTAAATGAGAGGATGAATATGAACTCAAAAGTACTTTTTTTACACTGTTCATTTTTATTAGATCCACACTATCATCCATCATTAATTTCCCACTTAAATGTGTGAGAGACTTATTTTCATTTTGCTCAATTTCTTTTCTATTTTATTGTTCTGTTTATATTTGCTGGCAACAACGTTTTAAAAACCTGCAGGTGGATCATCTGCTTCACATGATAAGAAGGTTTTATAGACGCTGGTTTTCCACTGCAGTTGCCCTTAAAAATATTATTCCCAGGATGCAACATGTCTGTACAAAGGAAGCGAGACAGGTGCCATTTACATCAGTCATCATTGCAAGCCTCCATCTCTCCCTGTGCACTTTAAATGTGTTTGGAAACAACCGATCTTAATCTGCTCCAGATACGTCTTGGCTGCCGTTGCAAAAGATCCGAGTTGATTTATTTGTCATGTATTGTGTGACACGTTACAACAGATGGATGCTGGTGCGACGGCTTCACATCTGTTTTTTCTTAGTGACATGTGTTTACTGTGTGTTTTTCAAGTATCATCACTCAAATTACTCGGATCTCTTCAGTCATGCGAGGGGAAATTACAGGTTTTTCATGATGTTTCTGGATTCATTTTTTACTTCATTCTAGTTTTATACGACGAGTCCAGAATGTCTGATTTAATTGTTGTGAGCTTTCTTTGTTCCAAAATCAGCAGACTGTCGGTTTATATTTTGGAGCGGAGGAGAGCAATCTCTATCTCCTGACCCAGCTGTCCACCCGGGAAGTCGTTCCAAACACAAGACTTACAATCTGCAGAGAGAGAAGCCAGAAAGCCTGGTGTCAGCAAATTGAAAAACATTTGGGAAAAAATGATTGACAAAGTAATTCATAATTTATTGACAATTGTTCATAAACAATAACAATTGTTTGTTTAGTTTTCGTTGTATTTATTGCGGCCCTTTCATTCACAAGGTATCGTTGTACAAAGAAACTGAGTCTCCAGAACGTTTGCTCAAATGAACTTTCAGCCACGTCTGGGTTTAGACCAAAAGGGAACAAAGGCTAGATGTCATGTTGGGATCCACAGAAGTTTAGGAAAAACGTAAAATAAAATCAATCTCCAAAAAAGTTGTAAAACTGTTGTAAAACTACCTTAGCAAACTATAGTGAGGGACGCTTTTTCATAAAACATGTGGGATGACCCTTCTTAGAACTGACCACCAAAAAGTATGACCTCAAAAAAGAACCCATTGATAACATCCACTTTCTTTTTTTAGAATAGAATAGAATAGAAAATGTTTATTCAACCCCAGAGGGGAAACACACTTTTACAACAGCACAGTTGAAAAAAATAAAGTGCAAGGAAAAAAGAAATAATAAAAGAGATAATAAAAAAAATAAAATAAAACGATCTTAAAAATATACAGATTATTTACAATATTAGACATTTAACACTATTTACAAAATAAAATAGAATAAAATTAAAATAAAATAAAATAAAATAAAACACACGAGAAGAAAAACACAATACGGATTAGCATCAGGATATTTAAAGTAGAGAGTTAAATATCCTGACACCAGTTGGGATGAAAGATATTTTCTCTAAAAGGGTTAGTTCACCAAATAAAACTCATTGTCTGTTCACCCTTCCATTTATATCGCTTGAATTCTTGAAACGTCTGCCACAAACGAACGGAAAATACATACTTTTTATTTTTCCAAAACACTTCTCGTCGAGGCTTCAATACAAGATGTACATCACAGATGAGCATTATGGAGGTATTTGGATGTTTTTAAGTGTTTTTTGGAGGAAGTTCGCACACTGAGCTCCAGTCGCTACATTAAAATGAACAAACATTTTTGTCTATAACTCTAAAAAAGGAACTGATTACTCTGAAAATAATCCCAACCCTTAGTCGACATGATTGTGAGTAGAAAATAAGTTTGAATTTTGGGTGAAATATCACTTAAACAAACATTAATTTTAAAATTGAATTTTAGTGTCCAATTTTGTTATCTTTGATTAAAATTAAAATGTATTAGACTAACATGAAACATAAAAGTCATCAGGAAGGTTTTCCCACCACTGTTTTTTTTAATTATGTACATTTCTTTACATGTTCTTATCACAGCTTCTAATAAACAACTAAATCCTACTGTGAGAATAAATATTTTATTGGACACTAACCCCCACTGGCCTTGAGGGGCTCTTCATGATCTTGCAACCTACTTCTCACGTTATAAATAGAGGAAATTAAGATGAGATAAACCCTCACTAATCTCCTTATTTTCTTGTATTGAACTTGTTTTGCTCATTAGAACTCCATTAAGCAATAATGTTGTTGTTTTTTTTGCACAATGGCGAGTCAATATTGAAATAATTAACATAGAAACTGAATACTATGATAAAGACTTTATTTTATGTCAGGGTGGATTTGTTTGTGGCTTGAGAAGACGAATCTAATAAATTTGGGGTCGTCAAGGGGACATTTTGGTTATATTGCAAAACCTTCAGAAACCAGAACAGTGAGTAATTGTGACGTTATTATTCATTTGAACAACTCATTTATGGTAGAACACTGCTTTATAATAATGTCGTCCTTATATACCACACTTTGTTCAAAATCTATGAAGCCCACAACATTGACAACAAGATACAGTACACACACATATACACACAAGTACACACACCTATACAGACAAACGCAAAATGTGGTTTTGTTTCACCAGCAAGTGTCCTGACCTCCTGGTGATCGCCTTTCAAGCCGATTTCAAAAACATATTTTAAGGAAAGTGCGACGTGAAGGTCACAGACAAGATTTGTTGAGTATTTTAGCAACAACTGCTTTATATGCCGTGACACTGTGGCTGCTCATGAACAAACTAACGCTGGTACGTACAGTATATTAAGTATAACATGTATTTGATTTGAATCATGTATTTCACAGCATCAATATTGACAAAATGAAATAGAAATAAAAAAGGATTCAAGTCAAAAAGTAAAACTTGTTTTTCAATATTGTGTAAACAATGTGGACGAGAAAGTGTTTTTCAGTTCTTTGAGGCCAACCCTGTTTGCTGTCGGACGATACAATTCACCACATTTTGTACAAGACTCATCTTTTTTTTTTCTTCTGGAACTATTCCATTACAGTTCAGCGGAGGCAGATGGCGAAGACTTGCTCGCTGGTGAAATAAGTCGGCGTGAAGTAACACACACTGCAA
This sequence comes from Callionymus lyra, assembly GCF_982586985.1. Taxonomy (NCBI): domain Eukaryota; kingdom Metazoa; phylum Chordata; class Actinopteri; order Syngnathiformes; family Callionymidae; genus Callionymus; species Callionymus lyra. The sequence goes on from NC_141823.1 coordinate 19,944,301, forward strand.
TTCTCGCATCTCCGCTGCCATATTGTGCTGTTTTTTAAATCTGCAGCGGCACACACTGTACCATCACTGCTACACTTAAGGGCATTTTATCACACGAGCCTCTTTTCTTCTCCTCCACTGATAATATCCGTGGAAATCTGTGCAGCGGTAAACAACTGGCACAAGCTGCCGGGTCGGAGGAAACAAAAACACTTCTGTCATGCAATGATGGGATGTTTTTCTCAAATTTAACAACTCCACATTTCCAACTTAGTCGCTCGACTTCCTGGAGGGGAAACATTAAAGGATGTCTTAAGCGAGTCGACACAGATGCCGTGCTGTGATCAACAATAACCCAAACTACACGTCGCCGTCTGTGGCTGGGGACAGTGGGATTCCGATTTCCCCGCCATGTTGCTCTAGCCCCGAAGGCTAATGATGTAGCTACAGATGGTTTCTAAATGTTCAGGTGAGGACGGGCGTGCGTGATAAGCATTCTAATCCACGCTGAATTGCTCGTTACTGTCAGATGCTGTACTTTGCTGGATTGTGGAGGTAAATGCTGACCCTAGTTTCATCTCCAGCTATATTACCTATTGTGATTTATTTCCCAGAAGCCATCAGGGAGACCAAGTAATAACGTGCTGTGGTCTCTGTCGAGCATTTACTGCCAATCTTTCTCCTACCTTCTTATAAATAAGTCTTCTGGGTGGTTCTAAGGATGATGGCTCAATAGAGGGTTTTAAGTGTTGAGACAATGTAAACAATGTACTTTTCTTAATGAGTCCCTTGTCTTGTATGCTGCAAAGTTATCTTGAAATTAATGTGAATGTAATGTCTAATAAGACGAAGAACATTCTTTCAAAAAAGCTTATCCAGATACTGACGGAAAGAGAAAGATCATACAGATTAAGATTAAGGTATTGTTTATTGACTATATTTTTGTATATTATTTTTGCCTTATTGAGGAATGGTCAGGCTGAGACATGATCAGAGGCAGAACTGTAAATGCTCGATATTAGTCATTTAAACCCAGAACCCTGGTAGAAATCTTTATAAGAATTCATAGAATCTGGTTACTCACATGTTGGTCCTTTTTTTAAATGTTTTTCTGTTTTTTCTTCTAGTGGGGGAAATTGTCGTAGCAAAACTAATGATAACTGTGTACTGGTCACTTTTTAGCAAAAGCATATTTGAGCTGCAACTGTGTAACTGGCACTAGCTGTTCTTTTGGGGGGTATTACAAATGATCTGTTATTGTGTGTTCTGAATGGCCCTCCTTCTGAGCTGGCAGACCACACAGGCTGATCAGATCTGGACTGGTTTCATACTGGTGACTTATTGAGTCTTCTATACAGGCCAATGTTTGAATTTCACTGTGGTTGCTGCAAGCACCTTGATGACCCCTGAACCGGATTTCAACCTACCGGATTTTGGACCTAAGGACCAGGTCTCAAGTGGGATGGTGAGTCAAGTCAACCTTCACTTCCCATCCTTTTAAGGAATTCATTGACCATGATTTTGAATGCACTTGTTTGGTCAGTTGATTTCCGCCCATTTTGATGAAAGATGTCAGATTCCTAGTGTCACCAAATATTTCAGCACCTGGTTCTGGAACCAGCGTTGTTTGTTCCACCTGTTCTGAGTCTTATTATCTTTGTGTTGTTACAACAACCGACAAAGTTGTGTACGGGCTTGTCTAAGATCATTCTTTCATCAGTGATATAAAACTACTCTTTTGACGGATATTTTTCGGGTTTAATCTCCATTTATGTCCGTCAGATTGGCATGTTATCCATGAAGACCCCGATGGTAGAAGTCCTCTCTGCAGACCCTCCGACTACTCTGTCACCATAGTAGTCAAATGAGGACGGGGGACTTACGAGGCAGTTTTTCTAACTTGAGCTGAAATGCAGAACTGTGACCTTGTGATTCGTGCTGCTTCGCAGACGTAGCTTAAGGCTTTGCTGAACCTCATGAGGATGATGCTCGAAAAGGCTTCCTGTGTCCTGGGATTTTCACTGAGGTGCTGAGAGTCTCTAAGGACCCCCTTTAATAGATGGATCCTGAATCGTTGCTCATCTATGATGTCCTATAGCAAGACAGTTACACACTCTCTCACACGCTCATATGCTCATGTATATACTGTGACATAGACACACACACACTTTCACACACAATCACAAATGTATGTACTAACACATAAACAAACACTGGGGACACTTGAGGAATTTTAGTTAAGGGTTTACACGTGGATTTGTTTTTATTGTGCTTCAAGATCTTATAATGGTAATCTTGTAAAAATAAAAGTAAAGACTTATAGAATTATAAATTGTTATGCACAGCCACCTATTGGTTAATTTAAACAGATCACAGCATATAATAAATAAAATATCATGAAAACACAAATAGCACAGAGCTAGCTTCGCTGCTAGCTAGCCTATTGTTTCTGCCTACAAGACAACTGTATTATTTTGAAATGTGAATTGAGTATCATATTTCGTTGAACAATAAGGTAGCAAAAAATAATGATATTAAGCCGACTATGGAGTTAAGACGCACAAAAAAACATAGCATTGTTTTGTCTGTGGTCTTTAACTACGTATTTATTATGGGTTACGTCGTCCAACTCGTCGACAAACTCCCTACGTGATTCTTCTCACATTGTTTGTTTCAGGATCGCAGTTTTGTTTTTTGGGTTGGGAGTCTCGTCGACTTCAGTGACGTCACTTTCTGACCAATCCGTGGCTGGCAGTCAATCGAACTTGAAGTACCGGCTCAGCTCACTTGGAACCAGAGCATTGCTGGGCTGAAGCGACCAAGTGGAAAAGAGCCATTTGTCTTTTATTCATGCAGACTGCACAACCAGCAGTATTCTCTGTGACCACATGAATATAAATCTACTTTCTGTAGTATTCATTTATTCATCATGAATGTACTAGTTTGCATGTTATAATGGTCCCGAAGCATTTGATGTTAAATAATGAAGATCATTTAAGTCTACAGCCTGGTTAAAGTTTAAGATGATATAATAATGTTTGCCATAAATCGTATAAATAATAAATCAAATCTATTTTTATAAAATATTATCAACCATATCTTAATTAAGATTTTGATTTATTTATAACTTTTTTCAATCTTGAAGATAAAGTTAAAAGATGAACTAAACAGTGTAAATGTTACAAACGAACCATAGATTAATGTGGGTCACCTTTTAGCACAGCTATTTCTTCAACAACAATTTGCAAGTGCAGTACTGGAGAGAAAAAAACTTTCATGACTGATCTTCTGCGGGGTGGCTGGTAGAGACTAATCTACGACGGGAATTGAACATAAATATGCTGTTAACTTTTTCAACGTATGCTGTAGTTTCATTAGTATCGAGCTTTTTAATCAACGATCTCATCTAGCAGGGCTGTGATGAGTTTTCTTCCGCCGCAGAGTCAAAGTAATTCCAGCTGCTCTGGGACTCGCTGGCTAAATAATACCGTGTTAATTGATTGGAACTCTTAATTGATCAGGGTGCTGGAGTCAGTGTTGTAAAGAAGCAGGACACACATACGGTCCTCGAGCAGTTTCCTGCAGATGCAGAACACAAATGACAAGTCAGGCTGATTCATACCGTAGTTATAAATTGTATTCTCATAATTACACATGTGTGTTCAGGTGAGTGAGGAAGGTGCAATATCTATTTAAGCCACTTACCCGTCGTTGTTATGGATCTGTAATCAATGCAGTGATTAACCTTCACCTCCAGGCGGTGGATCAGCTGACGTGACTGTGTGGACAGATGCTACGTCTGCTGCCACAGATGGACACTGTGCTCGCATCAGGTCTCTGCTTGTTCAGCATTTTCTTTTCTTATCGAAACTACTGCGCTTTTGTTGAACAAAACTGATTTGATTATGGTTTTTCAGGCCACATGGTTATTACAACAAATCCCCCGCCCCAGAAAACCCTCCAGGGAGAACTTGTGTGTCCATATGTACGGTTGCGGACGAAGGTTATACAGGAGATTCATTGTGCCAATGATATTGATTCGATCCATAAAGTCATTAGGAAAAATGTTTATTGGCGTCATAAATCAAGAACCTACTGTAATTTTCTCAATGGCTTTTACAACATGGCTTCTTCGTCCTAATGCACCGGTTTCAAAGGCAGACCACAGAGAGAGCGGGGAAATGACAGTTGAAACGAAGTTGGATGTGAAACTTAAACAAATCAGTGACTGAGCTCAGAGCGTGATGAAGCCTCTAAATATTCCTTTTTTTATTTCTATTCATCAACAGCAAAGGGTCAGGAATGTTTGGATTTTTCATCAAACTTACAAAATATCTCACCTGTCTGGAATAAATTCTCTTTTGTTAGTGAGACGTGACTGTGGGTCCAGTTTATCAATTGTTTCACGGACTAAATACTGATCTGGTACCATCCAAACCTTTCTACATTCAAGAGAATTATATCCACAAATGTTTAGCTTCCTAACTCTGCATTAACATAAAATAATTGCCTTGGTTTATCATGTAAACACTGTACAGCTCACTCAAATGTAAGCAACAAAAAAATGTTTATTTTTCTCAAATAATTGCACAGTGACTGGGATTAATGTTTATTAGTCATCTACTGTGTAGATGGAATTGACAGTTTTTTGCCATAGGGCAAGAGATTCTAGAGACCAAGGCTGTGGTGTGAAGGTTTTACAGCCTGTGTGCATTTGCAAGGGCAGAATGAAATGAACCTCTCTTGAGAGGCGATAAGGTTGAGTCTTTGGTATGGGCCTCACTGAAATGAGTAAATACAAAATAAGAAAACCAAATACAAATCAATAAAAAAGTCCACAGTAGAAGTTTTGCTTTACGTACATATTTCTGATGTGTGAAGGAGTAAAAGTCAACCATTGACTTGTGTAACTTTCTTAATGCCATGATCACTGACCATGGCATTAAGTAGAAGTAGAAAAGTAGAAACAATACTATAATACTATAGAACATATTTTGGTCTCCTCTAAGATCAAGTTTAGTATAGATTTAAAACTAATTGTAGCCAAAAATCATATTTCCTAATACAGTTTTTAACATGGTAAAATAATTGTTTACTATTGGTGCCACTCGCTCCTTTTTTTTTAAACTGCTCTGTTTCATGAAGACAAACAAAAAGAAGAGAGAATTTCCACCAACGATATTCTTGAACTGAGACAGAGGAGCACCCTAGAAAAGAGTAAATACATATATGAAACTCTATCAACTGAAATGAAACTATGAATCTCCCTAAAGCTACTTTTTGACTCAAACACTACAATAATGCTCAAGTAAACAATAGACTTCATAGATCATTGGATTGACAAAGCACTTGATCATATTGTATCAAGGACAACAACAATTGCATTCACAATAGTAATGACAACAGCTAACATTACATAACATAAATAATAACACAGACTCGAACCGTAATGAGAACAACAACAAACTGTTGTTGATGGTGAACCACTGAACCAACAATTATGAATACATTAAATAACTGTGAAGTAAATATTTAGTTTGAAGAGAAGAAAAATGTAGTAAAAGTGCAGAAGAAATAAGAACCTTTCTTCTCTCTGGTGCTTTTAAAACTCTTCTAAGATTACAGATATATTTTGTGTACAATTGTATTGTATGTATTTGTTATGTAAACTGATGAAATAATATGTATGTATTGTATCTACATTTAATTTTTACTTGTACAGTAGTTATAACAGTATTGTTTGATGTGAAGTCTTAGGTGATCCTCAGAATGAGGACATTCGAAGGTTGTCTCTATCCTTCTTGTGTTAGTCATTGATGTATTTCGCTAAAAGACAAGTGGGCTGATCACTGCCTCCTAATAGGGCTCTGACTACTGAGACTTCCATCACACTGACCTTTTCAGATTCACTTCTTGAATCCCAAAACTAATTTCCCTCGTCGTTGAAAGAGACAACAATGTTACATCTCTGCTTGGAAAGCGTCCTGCTCACTTGATTTACTAAGTCATTGTACTATTTGTCAAATTGTCAGCTTTTCTGTGCATACTAGAACAAAGAAATCAGATTTATATGATTTGAGAATGTATCTTGGAGGAAGGTAGACCTGCACAAAGCTTAGGTATAACTGTATTTTTGATGGTTGTCTTTGTTCTTTTTTCCAGCACACATCTCGCCTTTCATCTCACACCATCTATCAGTCAAGTATTGGTCTCTTGTCATGACGACTGAGGCTGATAGGACTCAAGTAAACTCACAGAGACGTCGGCGTGCACCAGAAAAGAAAAATGCAAATGTTTAGAGAATGCTAATGTCGCGGGACAAGCACAAGTCTCGATTCCCGAGCTTCTCTTTGAAGATGACTAAATTATCCCACATTTTCTTGGACCGGTGATTGAAGTATTCCTGAGATGAAATAATGTGATGCTGCATGCCAAACGTGGTTCTACCCAGAAGCCTTCAGAAGAGATCAAAGATTTGAGAGGTTGTTTGAATCAAAATCAACAGTACGACAGTTGAGTTTTATGGTGGGAAGATGAGGCGCTAAAAGAGACTTCAACAATCAATCATCGATAAACGTTCGAAACACAGTCGTCGGGCCTCTAGCGAGCTAAAATATTTCGCTAATCTTTCTTGCCTCGTGGAATTTGTGGACAGATGAGGACGCATACTGAGACATGAGCGGCTTCCCCAAGCAGTGCCTCTCACTTATTGAAAGATCAATCAAATATTTATTACACGGGGAGGCCATGTTCTCACCAGTATAAAACCACTAATCTCCTGCCACGTCTGGTTTTGACATGAATGATTCTGTGCCTTTAACAATTCACTATTCTCCTCCATTAGGGGCAAAGGACGGAAGGTAAGATAATGACTTGAAACAAGAGGAAGTGTCTCAGTTCAGTTTATTTCAGTCGCGTTACATTCTTCAAAGCAACAGAAGCTAAGCATATACTATACAACGTAATCTACACTATATAAAATATACATACATGCACATATTCACTCATATACTTACCTACATATTTCCCCTTTTTCAATATCAAATATAAATGCACGCAATATTTTTTTCAACAAAACAAATGAAGTATATTGTTTGAGTTAGTGATCAGCAATATTCAACATCTGAGCACCTTCAAATGAAATACTTAAGCTTAATGTCACTCAACTCAAACTCTTTGAAAAAACTGTTAGGAGGAGCAGGAAGTTGTATTGCCAGTGTTGTAAACTCAAAATGGCAATAGAATTTGTTGCTTTAAAATCATTTTTCTATATTGAGCCAAGTCAAACTTCTAATTCTAAACATTTTAAATGGGTGAGTATGATCATAAGGTTCCGCTTTATTTATTATGGATAAAAAGCTTTATGTTGTAAAATAATTTTATCAGTTTATATCATCCCAATAGTTCAACAAAGTCAGTTAAATAGGGGTGTCAGAGTATCAGTGAGCAGTGAATTCAGGATGAGGTTTAAACAAAGAAACAAACTCAAATCCATCAGAACGATTCTCGGCAGAAAGTAACTCTGTTTAATTAGATTCTGGCAATTTGTCATGTAATGATGAACAGGTTTCCTGGTATTAATTAAACATTCCCGGATGGATTGTATCATATTCCTTGTGTTTAATATTGACACTAGAATTGTGAAGAAATTACCGTATTTTCCGCACTATTAAATGTGTCAAAAAACGAACTCTTATATATGAAAATTACCTGGTGGGTGACTTGTTTACAAACACTTTCATGACTCTCCGCTAACTGAGCCGACACGCCGTGGGCGGAATTACGTCATTGCATCATCACGGGGTGGGATTAACGACGACGTCACATCATGGCGGACGTCTATGGAGTGAGATTACCACCACCGTTTTGAGCGAGTGTATTTTTGTTGTTTTACACTCATAATCACTCTCCTGCGCGCTCAACCAGTCATACACGAGCATTCAACATGTCATAGCCGCGTTCTAGCTGTCATACATGCGCTCAACTTCTCTGACGCGTACTCAACTGTTTTCTGCTCACAACACCAGTCTCACGCGATGCTGCTTGAAGCCTTTTAAACATCATTTGAACATCATTACTATGGGAGTGAATGGAGTTGTCAGAACGCTTAATAAAGTTTGGACAGAGATCAATGGAGGTGAAGAGGAGAGTGCAGGCAGGGTGGAGACCACAAACAGGCGAGTGTCAAAGATCCGATGAGACTCACTTTAATGTAACGTTAAGAGACTAAAAAGAAAGGAAGCAGGAAAGAAGATTTCCCCAGGAGCGTGTATAAGAGAGTAACAACTAATGTAGAGAAGTGTTGGGCGATGGATCGAAGAGACATCTCGTGAGGAATGGTGGAGAATCGGGTTAAAAGAGACGAGGAAGACGACATGTAGTTTGACAGATGGGCGAGAAGCAGTTTCTTCAGGCCACTGAGTGGTTGTCAGCATGTGTTACAGTGAACTTGTCAATAGAAGTGGACCCATGACACACACACACATCATTGTGGAAGGGATTTTTGGAGAACATGGAAAGTAACTTGTTGACTGTGACTTGTTCAAGTTACTTAAAGCAGCAACATGTGAGATTAAAAATGTTGGTTTTAGCTCCCCCTGGTGTAAGTGAGAGTTATTTCTTGGCCTTATTTGATATTTTTTCTACGTCTCATTCCAGGGCGGTTTAAAGTAAATTTTACAGCTTGCTCAAAATATGAATAATGTTTAAAAGTCACAAATTCTTTTAGCTTTCACATCCAGCTAGCAAAAAATGACTTTAGCATCCATTTAGGTCAATGCGAGCATGTTAAAGGGAAAATAACATACAGTGTTTAAAAAAAATAATTAAAAGGCCTTTGCATTTTTCATTGTTCATTTATTTTTCTCAGTTTTGTAAAATTCAGCTAGTACAGAATATAAAAGAAATACAGGCTATTGTTGAATCAATTTCTGGTTTAATGGTTTGTACATTTAGTCCTTGTAACGGTTTGGAATGGTTTCCTGGTAAGTTAAAAAAAAAAACACTTCATATGAAAACAATGACAGTTCAGTGGTCACATGACAGTCATAGACAAAGTTACGTAGTAAAGGGAGTACAGCTTCCTGCTGTTAGTCCCGCGAGGTTCGTTCTTTTGATCTCAAAGAACCAGAAGGCAAACTGTTAAAATAACTTGTGTTTATTCTAACAACAGAAGGAGAGTAAGGCACAGAATTCTGGGTCAGCGACTGTTACCTGAGGAACTCTCAGGTAGAGCCTAACAACTGACGACAGAAACACAGAAACATCGATTTCTTATACAGTCGAGCTTGGGCGAGGACGCTTTGAAATAGCTCCATGGACCCGGACCTCGTTGTGGGTTGGTAAACGTCAGGTTGCTGGGTAGATTAGGGTGTTTTTTCTCTTGTTTCATGCACCGCCTTCCACGAGCAGGGCGGGATGTCATTCAGAGAGAGTCTGATGAGCGGTTGACCCGGACCAGTTCTGCGGTTGGACACTGGTGTGTTTGCTTTTTTTCCCCCCAGCACAGATGCTTCCTGTTATTTCAGCATTTCACACTTTTAATTCTCACTTCACACTTACATTGTGGCCTGGTACTTTCCATGCACTCGGGGTTAAATTCAGGTTAGATTTCTTACGCATGTTGATTGTGAACTTTGAGGAAAGTTCAGTTTATTCTTTATTGGTTGATACATTGTGTATTTTATCTATATTCTATAGTAGTGAAGAACATCGGTAAAATAATAGCGTAAAAGTAAGTAAGTAAGTAATATTTATTTATATAGCGCTTTTCCAGACCAGGGTCACAAAGCGCTTAAACAAACAAAGCAATACTCAAAAAAGTATATACACTTAAAGAACAAGATAATACTGAGAACAACACAGGAGTTCCAGAAAATCAAGGAAAAGCCTGAACAAATAGAAACGTCTTAAGATGTTTCTTAAAGGAGTCAGTAGACTCCATCAAGCGCAAAGAGAGAGGAAGATTGTTCCAAAGCTTAGGAGCAACAGCCTAAAAAGATTTCTCTCCTCTGGTCCTGAGTCGTGTGCGTGGAACCATAAGTAGATTCTGATCCACAGACCTCAGAGCCCGAGCTGGGGTGTAAGGCTGGATCAGATCAGTGATGAAAGGAGGAGCCTGACCATGAATAGCTCTGAAAGTAAGAACCAGAATTTTAAAGTTGATCCTGAAGTGCTACTACATAAGTCGTACTTATTCAATATAAAACAATCATTAAAGAAAATATATATTTTTCAAGTATATAGTTATGTAGCTGCTTATATGTTCAATGCAGGAAAACAGAAGTGAAATAATCGGACCTGATCGTCTCACAGACAAGCTCTCAGTTTCTTTCAGAGGAGATTCAGCTGCAGAACATATGATTGGACGAGCATGTGAACACAAACACGCACAGATTACAAACAACATGTCCTCACTAAGACTGTTCCTCAATGGCTTTTGTTTCACTTTACCATCACACTTGCTCCAACATGTCACGACGTGAGGACATTTTCCGAGTGAATTTCGCTCGCGGTTGATATTCACGCTGGTAATTCAGGTCACTGGATGAAGTCTGGGTGGGCAAACTTCATTAGGATGCCACCTAATCAGATTCTGTCAGTCTGTAATGGATTGACAGGACGGGTAATGTACTGCTCACTCGGAGGGGATTTCAATCAACATCATCATGGGACACATTAGTGGACGAGCAAAAGAGAACACGATCCCACGTTTCGGTTTGATCTTTGTTTCGTTTCTCCGACAGAACGGTAGGTTTGTTGAGATTGAATTAATTCCATGTAAAGCCTTCAATCAAATCAGAAATATATATCGTCTTTCTTCCACACTGGATGAAATTGATGTTGCTCAAAGAGGTCTGAAACGGATACAAATGTGTTTTTCTGTGAATTCATCGTCATGCAAAATTTATTTAAAAACATTTGGTTGAAATAAACAGATTTTTTATGTCATTGTGTTGCTAAATGGCACAAATAATATATAAGAATTCTGGGTGATAATGATGGTAATAATTTAAGAAAGGTCAACTTTGATGGTCATTTTAAACACCTGTGTGTTATTAAATCGTCTTAACTTCAATTTAAAAAAAAATGCTTTTTCAGAAATATGAGCCAGTTTGACCTTGAGAACTTTTTTTTTAATTTGTGGGAAATAATAATGAAAAATAATTTTAAAACTACATTTGGATCATACTAAGAAATGTTTAAACTTGCAAATGTAAGATCCATAAAAAAGGAAAATAAAATGTCAATACAATTTGAACAATTCAACTGAACTAAGGTAATAATACACTGACAAACCAAGAAAACATTTGTGACTAAATAAGTGATATTTTGTTCTTGCTTTTGCTTTGATTAAAGCAAATAATGAAATAAAGAAAGACGCTATGAGGCCGGAGTAAAATATAAAACTGATTGTCGAGGAAATGTTTCTAAAAATAATGTGTTAGTCCTTTTGGTGTTAGACCTTTTTTTTAATAATTCATTCTTTGTTCTTCTTGTCCCCAAGAATAAATAAAAATTGAAATAAGTTGTCCATATATTAATTAATATTTACATTATATTAAAATATGTATAGTGATTTTATGATTTATAGCTATTATCATGACATTATTTTATTGTGTAATAATTATTATTAATTATTTTTACTTGTGTTTTTAATCGCATAATTACACTTGTTATTACACTTGCTTAAAGCATTTTTTCAAGTTTATATTTCCTCATCCTCCTCTCACCTTTGGCTTGATGGCTCCTCATAACATTCTGACTGGACCTTTAAATCAAATGTGTATTTGTTTTCACTTCAGCTACTATTATTAATATTAAAGCTACATTTACTAGATTCGTTTTTTTCACCATCGAAACAAATGCTTTCACTGCTCATATTTTATTCTGCAGGCGCTGAAATGTTTTTCGTGTTTTTGTGTCAGTTACAGATGTGGTCACGCGGGGCTTCAACTGAAAGGAATGGTGGCAGATCAACGAGGGCTCTTGGATCCAGCAAAGAAACCGAGAAAGCAATTGAGATTCTGTGACTGAGCACTGAGCACTGTTTACCAATGTTGCCCCGAGCACCCTGCCGGGCGCAGAACTGATGACGTTCTAAAGCAAATGGCATCTGCCACAAACTCCCGAGGTAATCAAAAGTATCGTACTTCTGCAGAATAAAGTTTAACTGTTGAAAACTTGCTTGGAGACCAGGTTGTCAAAAGCAAAGCGACAAAAAAACAGACAAGTTAAAGTACATTTTTTGAGACCAATTATCTGTGAATAATGTTACAAATGGGACAGTTCCTCCTCCACACACACACACACACACACACACACACACACACACACACACACACACACACACACACACACACACACACACACACACACACACACACACACACGTTGGGACCAACGGGTCTGAGTGAGCACTTTTGTTCTCATTGACTATGGATGAGCATCTGGTCACTGTGGACGTGTGATCGGATATTTGGACCAGCATGTTTTCCTGCGCTCTCAGATAAACACATTAGCAGAAGGCACCGTCGCCCCCGTGCACCTGCGTGACAGGAAAGAACCGTGTGAGGGAGGAAATCAGCTCAGAATATTTTATTGAAAATCATATTGATTATTCATGTTTGAGGACGGTGCAAATATTTATCTGGACCTGAATTGTGTTTGTGCAGTTGCTCAGTGGAGGTCACTGGCTGGATGGAGATTGAATCTAGAGATGTTGTCGACCACCAGCACCGACCTACAGGTGAATATATTTCAAGTTTATATGTATATTTCTACTCCCTCAGCTGAGCCTGACGGAACATCAAACACACACTGCTCTGATTCTGTTTTCATTTGAGAAAAAAGTTTCTCCAGTGCTGCTGCAAAAAACAAGTCATGTAGAATTATAATCAGACTTCTGATCATCCCACATTGCAAAGATAAAGTTCAATCAAAGCATCACGTCATGATGGATGTGTTGTCAAAAACAAAGCAAATCAAAACATGCTTAAATCTCAACTGTGTAACATCAGTACTGCTTGAGTTGAGAGTTTTATATTCAAACATGTAAACGACTGCAAACCACGGTTTGGTTTGATTTGATTTACTGTACGTATCAATGATGAGGCGCTTGTAACTAGGGGTGTATATGAATCTGGCGATGTGATACGTATCATGACACAGGGACAACGATAGGATATCTTGTGATACTGTAGGAACAAGGATATATTCGTAGTATTGTCCGAGTACTTGACTCTGGTGTTATAGTATTTACAGACCACGTAAATCTTAATGAAGTTGTCAAAACTTAAATTTGTTTTGAAAACACAAAATGTCCAAACATTACCTTTAAAAGCAGCTGGAGTCGACTGTATCCTCTCGTGCACAGTCATCGCCAGGATCACACGGGTGATGTTAATTTAGCTTCGGAGGAAGTAATGACTGCTGCCATCTAGAGAGAAGTTAAATTGCAACAGAAAAAAGAACAAACTGTAAATATTTGCCGAAATATTTTTTTAAGACACACTCAACTATAGAAATAAAAAAAACACACATAAAATATGATTTGAAGCCAACAATTATAAGAATTAATAAGAAGAAAATACTTGGATACAGGGCTGTAAACTATCAATACAGAATCGTGACAGAGAATATCACTATATCCATATTTTTTAATACTACTTCTAAGTGTTTCTAGTGTCTTGTAAATGGTAACATACAGGAAGTCGCAACAAATTAGAGCATATATTTTCCGGTGACGTGTGTTAATTTTGTTGACAAAAGATTTTCTTCATAATCAGCATTGTTAGAGACGTCTTTTTTTTTCTTACGATACGATTACTCAATAAAAAAAAATAAAAAAAGTCACTAAGACGATGACGAGGTGCGTTGATATTTTCGTTAACGAATAAAAAACTTGAACTTCCAGTTGGTGCTCATTTAATTTGTGGAAGGATGAAACGATGATCAAAGCGGTGGGATCAGTTGGGAAGCGAACCAATCAGAGAAGGAAGTACCAAACAATGACAGACACACTAGTTTGAGACCAACTTGGGGCCGAGAATGTGATTAACTCTCTCCGTGTGTTAAACACAGAATGTCAACACCGGCGAGGAAAAGGTCGACAGGACGTCTGGACTCACTTCACATTTGATTAAAAAGAAAATAAAACACTTTGTAACAACTGTGTGGAGAAGATATAACACCTGAATTGAAAGCGGCATTTGAAGTCAAGGTACAGGTAAGAATGTTCAACAATGGATTCACATGACTTGAAGCTGTTCTTTAACGTAACATTTTAGTGGTTTATTTTTGCCACAAATGACATTTACTGCTAAGCTTATGCAAATTCTAACTCCAGTTAATTAAACATTGCATCTGACACATGATGTTCATCAAGCTTTATCAATAATTCAGCAATATACTGTTGTATAAATCTTACTGTATAGTAGTCCAGTGATTCATTTTCGCTGTTTCTCTAACCCGGGGGGTTGGGGCTGGTTCTCCCCCCCCCCCCCCCCATGTTTTAAGGTGCGTGAGACACATTTTAAGAATTGTTTGTGTAAAAAGAAAAACAATGAACTACCTTTTTTCTTCATCGTAGCTACAGAAAAACCTCAGAAGACTTCAACGGACACACAGGGCAAAGGAACAGGAAGTGTCCTTGCAAACTGAACTAAAGAAAGAACTGAAGCAATAATAGCGTGAGATCTGCCATTCTTTAAGCCCCGCCCCCAGACCTACTTTTTACGCCTTGTTTACACAAAGACAACGCCACTGAAAAACATGTGAAACTGTGTCTACACACTGACAGTACGGCTCCTTGTCTGGCTCAAAAATAGAAGATGATGCCATTTCGTTTTCAGATGAAAAAACAATGCACATTCAAACGATAAGCCGTTTAATCAATGTAGTGTTTTTTTCCGACTATCGGTTGCACCTAAATCCTTTAAATGTCTTAAAATTGACAGTCCTTTAGTCCTCTGCAGCTTATGAGAATATCTGTAGTATTACTCTGTGCGGCTCTGTAGTATTACTCTGCGCGGCTCTGTAGTATTACTCTTCGAGGATCATTATAATTTCTAAGTGAGGCTCTGTAGTATTTCTAAGCAATTCTCCGTAGTAATACTCCACAAGGCTTTATAGTTTTGCTCCATGAGGAGACGTAGAATTACTCTTCGAGTATCATTAGAATTTCTAAGTGAGGCTCTGTAGTGTTACTCTATGCTGCTCCGTAGTATTACTCTGTGAAGCTCCGTAGTATGACTACGTGAGGCTCCACAGTATTTCTACCCGAGGCTCCGTGGTATTACTTAGCAAGGCTCCGTAGTATAACTCCTCAAGGCTGCATAATATTACTCCTCAAGGCTCCGTAGTACTACTTAGTGAGGCTTGGTATTATTAATACAGTGTAACTGCGTAGTATTTCATCCCGGGGCCTCGCAGTATACTCCTTAAGGCTGCATATATTACTCCTAGCAACTCCAGAGTATTAGTCAGTGAGGCTCCCTAGTAGTACTCCGCGAGGCTCCAAAGTATTACTTTTTGAGGCTCTGTAGTATTACTCTGTGAGGCTACGCAGGAAGACTCTGTGATGCTATTATGGTCTGTACAAAGACCCCAAAAATGGCAGCTGTAAATGCTTACAAAGTGGATTTCAAACTCACTGAGTGGGATTGATGGGACAATTCTGAATATGCAGGAGAATCTTTTGTACTGTGGCTCTGAGTCTATGTGAGGAAATGACTGCAGTGCAGGTGCATCAGGACGATCAGCAACTACTCCTCAGTGATGATGCCGTTTCTAGTGGAGAGTCTACACCAAAGTGAAGGTTACAAGTTCACCACGGTCTCAATGGCCACGCCCAAGTCAGAGTCAGCGCTCCTCCTTCACAGCACCAGGCATCACTCTTTCATTTCATCTCCTTTTGATTCAATTTCCCGTCAAGGATTTTCACGTTTCCACACCTAAAGCACCCGTGAGTGACGCAGTGGTCTCCTCCTGCAGGGACGCTGACCTCAGCGTTTCCTCTGAACTGAGATGCTCTTTGTATTTGGATGAAGCGTCAGTGTGAGTTTCTATAGCAACGCTCCTGAATAAAAGAGGGATAAAAGTGAAACGGATGCGATTCTTAAAGTGAGTGACTCGTCTCTCCGAGGAAGAGAGATGTTGATTGCATTTTCTAAGACAGCTGTCGAGAGAGTTGGTTCTTCTGGACGGGCGTCTACGGGGGAAAGTTAGATTATTGAAAAATTTTAATTGGCACTTTTAATAAGAGGAGCAGTTGTTGTAAAACACTTTCAATCTTTGTCTCACTTCAAATGACTTCATTCAAGTCTCAGGTTTTTTGCCAGCGTGGACATTTATAATCTATGTTCCTGATAACGGCAGGAAACGCTATTGAAATATAAATTCAGCTCATTTATGTTTCATCGTTACATTTAATGAAGGTTGATAGAGCAAATACATTTTTTTTTTAATACAATAGAATCCATCATTATCCTGTTTTACGTCCTGGTGAGGAATAGCCAGCTGTTCGTCCCTCTTCGTTCATCGGAGATAATTTTCTGGAACGAAGGTCATTTACAACTGTGGACAATCCACGTAATACGATTCTGTTTTCCTTTATTGTTTTATGAAAGACTCGTTCACCCGGAGCTTCTCTGTTCATACGCGAGATAACTCTTCAATACAACTGACATGGCTCTTTAGACTAGAAACTTTTTTTAAGATGAACGTTCCATCATGTCTACAGGAATCATATTAGGTTATAATATTTAACCAGTTGTTAATATACTCGACAAGAAAAAAAAAGGCTTCCTCACTCTACCTCGAGTAACAATTACTTTAATAGAAAGATTAATTAATGATGATATGAATTAACGTTTGCTCTTGAGGTTAATGTATTCTTGATGTGGAAAAGGAAAGTGAGCTCATTTAAAGGAAGTATATTTTATTTTCAATTTACTAGATTAGTTCAAATCACCATTAGGCCTGACATAAAATATAATAGATAAAGATAAAGCAATGTTTTTGTCTTTTATCTTTATTTATCTTTAATATATGTTAAGCAATACTTGTTTCAATTACATCATTTTCTCTGTTAGTTTTCGCTCAAAAACCATGGTTATCTATTTACTAATTCAATTGATGATACTTTTATTTCTACTACTATTACCAATAATAATAATAATATAATTATTTATTTTTATTTATTTTTTATGAAAATATTCTGTATTGCTGTGGCTAATTCAATCAATAAAGTTCTACCTAACCTAACCTAATAATAATGACAATGATAATATACATGTTTAAGAATGCTGGATACATTCATTTTTTTTTTATCTTTTCAGGTCTTTTCGATCCTGATCCATGTGTTATGATGGGAAAGTTGATTCAATAGTGAGATGTTTATTTTAGTTATCGATGTGTTGGTACATTCTGTGATACTCTTGGCAGCATCCTGGGGACGTTTTTAATATTAGTATGTATATTTTGAATTATGAATTATTATGAATAATTACGGACGTGCATGTGTTCCTGTTAAAAGAAAGAGAATAGACCCTCTCGTAAAATTGGGCCACATTCACAAAGACCCCAGTGAGTCGGCCAACTCTTGACACTCTCTCTCCGTCTACCATCATGACGGACAGGCCTGGAGCATCATGGGCTTTGATCAAATGCGGAGGGGACTGGTCAGTAGGTCAGGGGGGCTGTGGGGAGCAGACCGGGCAGAGATGTGGGAACAGCTTTAATCCTAGTTGTGGAACACCTTGTAAGAGCAGCGTCTGGCAGAAAGGAAGACAGCATGAGAGCTTCATGCTCTCTGGCAGAAGTAGGTTGAACAGCAGGGATTAAAGCAGCCGTGGAGGGGATTCAGGAAGTGGGATGAAAAACACCAACACAGACAGGGCTTCAGATTGATTTGCTGTTTGAATAAACCACAGTTATTCATCTCTGGTTGAGTTTATGTAGAGTATTGGCTTTGAAAAAGGGAAAAACTGACACCAAAAAAAAATTGTCAAAAGTGTATTTTTCAATAACTTTTACATGTGTATTATTATTATCATTTCCAGGACAATTTTTCTAAAACAAAAGTGTTGTACATCATCTTTTCTGTATTCATTTTCGTAATATAATCGTATTTAATAGATGAAATTGTATGGATTTTGATTGATTTTAAGTTATTTTTACAATTAAAACCACTTTTAAAGCATCACAGTCTCAGTTTTCGTTTGTGTTTTCATACGAACATTTGTTTCATTTGTCAATTACTTTAACACAATTCATTTTTAGACGTACCACAAAAATAAGTCGCGCTTAACCCCTTTTATTTCAAATCATTTATTATTCCGTAACAACATGAATTTAAACTTGCAACAATGATGTACCCTGATGTGAGTAAATATTGACAATTGAATAAATACGTGAGTGATGTAAGAAAATAAATTCAAATAACCATTTTTAAAATACACAGTTCAAACGGGCCAATGCAACGTCAGACACAGACGTCACAAACAGTGAAAAGTGCACAGTGGTAAAGAAAGGAGAATCAACACAAGTACAATGTGACGGATCCCATATATTTGTTTTGTGTTCTTAACTTTTTAATCAAAACAATACAATTGTGTAAAAGCAAAAGGTTGAATGTTTCATTTGAGTTTAATACGAAAACATTTTGAAAGGATGTTATTCTCCTTTGAAATTTAAGATGACAGTTTCTCCATTATGCTTTCAAACAATAAAAAATGCCAATATTCTTGTTTTCTTTGCAAAAATTCACCACTGTTTGTGCCTGTAAAATCAAACATTCACCATTTCATGTGTCAAAAGTTCTCCCTGGATTCAAACTCGGCCCTTCTGCTTATAAACTAATGTTATATGCTTAATCTTGATTAAAATATCATCATCCTATTTGAGTTTCTTAAAAAATCCAGTATCTTCCTGCATGGTAGTCTTTGTGCTACAGTTAAGAAACGACTAAACAACCCTTGTCTTCTACAATAGCTGGTTCATTACAATGGCTGTTACAACTGAAGTATAGCAAATAAAAAGGTCTTACATCTGTAGCTATGATACTGTACTGACCAAAACATCGCTTTAAGGCAGTCTATGTACTTTCTTGTCTGCTGGTCATGTGATGGTGGTCTTATCACTTTCCCCTATGACTGTATAATGGTGGATTCACAATCCAGTGTCCTGATTAATGTCTGTATTCTGGCTGTTAACTAAACTGTTCCTGGTATTAACCTCACCTGCTGAAACTTAAACCTAGTGAAAGATACATAGTTAAATAGTTAAAAATGACTCATTCAGAGGTTTTAATTTATGACAGGTAATAAAGAGATGATTTGGTGTGAGAGAAATATATCAACATGTGTGTGAGATAGAAAAGCCAGTTTCAAAACAACACCCTCTTAGTAGGTGTTGCTGGAGATTGTCCCAGCTACTAATGGCTGAGAGGCGGGGTACACCCTGAACAGGTCGTAAGACACACAACCATCCACACACACACCCCTACACCCCTAAGGACAATTTCTCAATCAATCTCTTGAAAAATGTTCACAATTTATTTCATTTTAATGGGATACAAAACGTCTCTAATCCCTTTGTGTTATTATTCATTTGTGTCAAAAAGAAAGCAAATGGTTTTTGTCCAACAATTTATCGACTGCAGCTAATTCAATGGGAGCTATTTGCCAAAGATGTTGCCAAGAAAATCCGACTATAAAGTATATCAGTTGGTTATTTGGTGGATCCAACCGTCGTGTGCATCAAGAAGTCGTGATCTCCCATAAATAACACTTTTATTACTAAACACTTTTATGTTGATGACTTTAGTAACTGCCCTTTGTTCTGCCGCGAGTAGCATTTAAAAAGTATTAAAAAATTACAACCCAGACATGTGATGTTGGTGCACTGTTGTAATAATAGATTAATGGGAATGGTGGAGTTTTATGCAGTTTTACTCTCATCAACTTTATTTATAACATCTTGGTGGACTTTGTGTGCGTTGCTTTAAATTATGAAGCCTACATATTAAGCCTTAGTTTGTTGCTTCCCAATGTCAAGCTCAAAATAATGACAAAAATCACCGTGACTTAAGCGTGGTCAAATAAGAAAGATTAAAAAAGTCAGTTAAATGTAGATATTTTACATTAAAAACATGATGTACATTGTTCCCACCACAAAAGATGGACCTTTACCACTTAGTTAGAGACGTCGACCACTATCCCAAATATGTCAGATGTTGGTGGTCGTGGTGGAAATACTACGAACTAAACTTTGGTGAGAGCTTAACATGGAACATACATTACTTAAAAAAAGTGGGTGACAGTAGGTGGCACCGATGGTGATCTTTCAGAAGGACTCACAGTAGAAGCGGATGGATGGCTTATCATGTTCTCCTTGAAAAACAGTGGCAATGGACGGCTGAGTAGAAAGTCTGCAGATGTCAAAGTCTGCATAAAATGAGCAGGAAATCATGAGAATCACAGTAGTTCTAGTTTAACGCAATAGCTCATGAAGCCTGATTCTTTTTCAAGTGTTTTTTTCAAGTCACGATTGTCCCTGCGAACATCAGCGGTCTGCGTTCATTCTGCGTAACTTGGCGGGCAGGTTGTCCTCTGGCCGACCCCCCCCGAATGAGGTCTGAGCCGGGGTCATGCTGCTGATGGCCGCCGGAAGTCTGTGCTTCTCCACCTCGACGTCCTCCATGTCGATGTCCAGCGAGAGCAGCTGGACCTGCTCCTCCGGGTGTCCGTGGCGTGCGGCGGGAATGGAGCTGGACCTGAGCCTCTGGAGGCTGAGCGGCAGGTCGCCCGTGCTCGACGCCTTCCCCCCGGGCAGCGCCGAGCCGCTCTTCAACGCTCGCCACAGGTGCTCCTCTTTGGTGGAGCTCATGCGCTGGAGTTTAGAAGGCAGCCGCGACGCCTGATCCTCGATGTGGTCGGCGGAGAGAAGCCGCTCTCTGCGGGACCCTCGGCCGGCGTTGCCCTGCGTCGGCGACGCCGGGGTCTGGGCGATGGGGAGCGGGTTGGGCGAGGTCAGCGGCGACTTCTCCTCCTGTTCCTTGACGCTGTACGGAGGCGTCGGGACCTCGAAGGTGTTGTGGAACTGGGAGTAGTCGACCCTGAAGAAGCCTTCTTCCAGGGACATGACCGGGAGGAAGCGGTGACCCCATAACACCTCGTCCTCGGTGTACGAAGTGCGGGCCTGGCAGGTCATTCCTGCAAAGACAGAAAGAAGAAGAACCTGAAACGGATGTGATGACGTGGACATGATGGAAATAACTCATTGTTTCATAATCGATCAGCTTCTGGAGATTCACTGTTTCAGAGATTAGTCTTTACTGCATTTTTTTCACAATCGTCTGAACACAATTACAGATATTTCTCCATTTTTAAAACTCCAGTGTGACTCAACATTTCAAACATTCCTCTTGTTTGTTCTTATTGTCATTGAAGATTCACACATATAATATTAATATTTTTGCAGTAATTCCTGCAGTTTCTTTTCCCCGTTTTTTCTGTCTTTTTTTCATAAAACTCCAAATTACTTCCGAATGTTTGACATAAGCATGCATCGAGGCGTACTAGATAGAAAAAAGAAATCGGACATACTTGGAAATAGTGGAAGAAATGATCCTACCCAAAACATAATGCAGTTTCTGTCAATGTAATTTTTTTCTGGATGATCAGAAAGAGAATAGGTGTTGGGTTGATCTTGTGTAAAGTGTAGTATTGTAGTGTTGCATTTTTAAAACTATTTTGTTTCGTTTGTTAACAGTTTTGGTATTGTTACAGACGAGGGCGGGGACCCAGCGTGATCAGAGGAACTGTAATATATTTTACAGGGTGAATAATTATTTATAGTTTCATCTTATTAAACAGGGGTTGGTCTATAAGTGTATAAATTGTGTTAGAATGTGGAAAATATAAATGACAGTTTAATAAGGTTTATAAATGGTGCAAAGAGAGATTATTCATCCTCAACATGTACATCTATATTTATGTATATATTTAAAAACCTTGACTGGCATTAATAGTGTTTTGTATTTAGTGATGACACTTAAAACTGTGGACTACAATAACAAAATATAGTGTGTGTATAATGTAGTATAATGTGCTCCTTTAGTAAAAGTGGAGGATTGCTTCAGGGAAACGAGACATCGATATGAAAAAAATATGAGATAAGACTTTGTGTTACTGAATAATTCAGGAACATGGAATTAAACATGCATAATTGTATATCACTGAGAGACGCCACGAGCTAAACGAGACAAACATCTACGAGATGATCTTCTAAGAGGATCTAACCGGTGGTCTCCACGATGCCTTCCAGGATGACGACGATCTCGAACTGCTCGTTCATCAGCGAGCGCTGCGACAGGTCGAAGAAGGGACTCTTGGTGTTGATCTCGTGGCAGATGGTGAGCGGCGACACCAGGAAGAGCTGGTCAGCTCCGGTCCCGAAGCCGACGTCCAGCTCACACTGGTCCAGGGGCAGGAACTCTCCCTCTGGGGTCTGTCGTGACTGGACACAGGACAGATACGCGTTTCATTTCAAAGGGTTTTTAAATAAAACCCTACATACATCATAACAAAACTGTGTTAATAATATTTTAAATATCAGAAGATTTTTGTTATAAGAAACTACTTTATTTGGTTGATTACCAAGCAGTCTGCCGGAAAATTTGGTGTGAAATGATCTATTTAGACCAACTCCAACATTCTGCCTTCACTAATTTGAGGAAACCCTCTCATTCAGCGACATATCTAGGCCATGTCTGTGAAATGTTCCCAGGATTACAGATTCAGAGGCTGTGTGCAAATGAATTTGAAAAAGTGTAGTGCGGCCTCATAATGTAGGATTTTTATTCCAAATACTTATTAGAGAGTAATGATGGTGTCGCTGCTGGGAAATACGGCGTGACACAGCCGCTCCTCTCAGTTTGACTACAACTCATCCTCGCTAGAAAAAACGACTCTGAGCCTCCGTGCTCTCATCACTTTCACTTGCAGAAGAAGAGTCGGCGCTTTGAAAATCTACAGAGAGTCTTAGAGCATTTTCAAGCTGAACAAAAATCAAAGTAAAGATCCGATGTTGAAGCTTTTAGCGGGATGTTTTACTGTCTATACTTAATAAAAAACACAGATGGTGTTGGAACAAAAGCTTGATTAATAATGAATTTCTTATCATAAAATATAGATGTTTGGATGAAAAACAGTGTTGACGATGGCGGACATCGTTACCAGATAAGGTTTTGGTTTATATAGTCAAGAGGAAAGTATTCAAATGATGTGCTGTGTATGTTTGTATAAATGTATAGCAACATCATTCCTTGGACTGTGCCTCCCATCTTCACCCTATAAATAGATAGATAGATAGATAGATAGATAGATAGATAGATAGATAGATAGATAGATAGATAGATAGATAGATAGATAGATAGATAGATAGATAGATAGATAGATAGATAGATAGATAGATAGATAGATAGATAGATAGATAGATAGATAGATAGATAGATAGATAGATAGATAGATAGATAGATAGATAGATAGATAGATAGATAGATAGATAGATAGATAGATAGATAGATAGATAGATAGATAGATAGATAGATAGAAACAAGAGCTCCTCAACTATACAACATGATAATATGTAATGAAGTTGTTGATTATTCCACCAGAAATGATAAGCAAAATGTTTAGATGGGTCGATGAAGCTACATGAAGTGGTGTCCTTGTTTTGAGAGCCCACTAGATGGGTCTTTTTGCTGAAAAAATCTCAACATAACCTCATAACCTTATTAAACTGAGGGTGCCACCTTGAGCTCTACAATATAGGATCCAATTCATAAGTCTTCATCAGCCTGTCACTAGTAATCAGTACAGAGAGGTGGTGTTGACTTCTGAAGGCAGAACTGGTTTAAAAGACTGTAGAAGTTAGTCTCATTAATGTTACTCCACACTTGTACATTATAGCTGTTGAGTTGTGATGAATCTCTAAAATGAAGTGTCCTCCCACTGCCACAGTTAATGATGGAGAGGGCGTGGGGGAGTCATTGAAGGTGGTCTTAGTGCTGTACCTCATCATCCACTTCATCGCCTCCTCCACTAAAATCCTGCTCACAATGTTAATCTGTACAAAACTGGTCTGGGGACTCTCATGATGGCAGCACAGAACCAAGGGCCGTAACGTCCTTAATAAAGGTGATCTGGACTGTCTTTTTGTAGATTGGGATTCTGTTACTATTCTACTCAACAATAGAACGCAGGAATTCAGTGAATTCACTTCAGTTCCCTTTTTTACATTTATCTTTTAGTATATTTTCCGGCCTTTAGTGCTAAAATTGTCATGTTGACCATTTGATGCCCTTGTTTTTGTTTACTTTCTGTGACTGCCTGAGGCTCAGGCAGGTGTGCACGGTCGTCGGCTGATTTCTTGGCGGGTTCTTCCTATTCTTAAGGAGCATCTCGTCCCGGAAGAATCCGCCGAGTATTTCGTCTCCTGACTTGGGTTTGGCTCTTCCATTTGTCTCTGGATCGATCTACTGTGTTTTTGGACTGTTCCTATTCTGACGTTGTCAGCATCTTTAGTTCTAACGTAAGTTTTTGCTTGATCCTTTTTTTAGTTGTCGGCCAGCCGCGCCCCTGCCAGCGTCCTGAGTTTCCTGTTTTCTTTTGTGGATACGTTTTTGTTTCTTGACACCCGTTCTTGGGCACGTTTTGGAACTCTGAACTACTTCCGCATCTAGGTCTCCCGACTTTGAACACCTGACAAAAATGATCAGTTCCATTTTCACTGGAAGATGCCAATGAACATAATTTGTTCAACATTTGTTCCATTTCCATTCTGTCCGCTAGAAACTGCAGATTCTGTTCTTGGTTAACTTGAGTGTCGACTGGTCCAATAATGGATTTTTTGACACGTTTCTTGGCCACTGTATTGTTTAGGAGTAATGCCAACATACTCTATAACTGTTTTATGGGTATTGAAAAAATAAACAAATGAATTCTCAGGTCTTTTACATTCCTCCAATTCTATTGAATCACAATGATTAACTTCTCACTGACTTGTTATTTCCCAAATTCCCTAAAGCGGCTTTCCTTTGATCTCGGTTTAATTCATACTGAGTTCAGTAGGAAGATGTTTTTTTTACATTTAAGAATCCAAAAAACATGATCAAAAAATGTTCCAACATTTCTTATTCATGCGAAGAATAATATGTCCAGACATTAAAGAGAGACTGTTGTTTGCTCAAGGGTACTCATCCACAGTCTCATTCTCTTCGCCGTCTGATTAAAATTGGATGAAGAAGAAAGTGTAAGTGGAACAAGAAGGAAACGCTTTAAACAGAGGCAATTTTATTATGTCTCATTGAAATACATTTGTAAAAAATGAACCGTAAACAATAGTCCAAACGTCTATCAGTTACCACTTTTCATTGTAACAAGGGGTAGGAAACACTTTGTATAGTAAGCCAGGATATTACATATATTGATGTATTGCCTGAAAAACAAGGTCCATCCATTAAGTAGATAATAAATTATTGTCAACTAATGTGAAACCCTCACTGTTCTTCAAATATTGAAGTCTTCCTCTCCAGGATGCACTAAGTCCTTCATATTACTTATAAAGTTCTCCACCGTCTGAAATCTTGGCGAACAAGAGGTTACAAGAGTGACTTCATTCATCCAGCCAGCTGTAATCAAGCCCCACTTTGTTTATACAACAAGTCCCTTGGAAGTGAAGACTTCTGGGATTGATGCGCGGTGACAAACCTTGATACTTGACCAATCACAGCAGAGTGGACTTGGTTATCGTAAACAAGATTTAATCTCCAGAAAGAGTTTTCAGTGGGCAGGCCTTAAGCACATTTTGTAATGTAAATATTTTAATTAAAATAGATTTTTGTACAAACAGACACATACTGATGATACAATAGAGTCCAAGATCTATGTAAGACTCACTTAAATCAACACATTAGGGGCCCTTTAAGAAAAAACAGTTATTTCAAATTGAGATTTTTGGACTGTAAAGATTTACTTTGAACTATATATCTTTTCTTTTTTCTTTTCTTTTTTACGAAAACCCATTTATCGAATAACAAATGTTATTCGTGTTGAAAAATAATGTACTTTTTTCATCTGCCTTCCTCGCCTCAGAGTTTGTTGTAGAGTCGTCCATGGGCCCTTGTGTGTGAGGAGCCACAGATGGCAAACAGGCTGTCATTTGTATTCAGAGAGATGTTGAGGACAGAAGAGTGTGACATTTCACAAGAAGACGTCTGTGCCCACAGCTCCCGGCTCACCCTGGTGAGCGTCGCATCCTTGTGAATCACCAGCAGCATTTTAACTTGATGGGAATCTGCCCAAAACCTCCTCAACTCACCACCTACAGCCAAAGAGATGACTGGGAATATAATGGGAATCAACTAAATGCAGTATGTGAGCATACAACCAGGGCTGGGTATCGATCGACAATGTTACGGTACTGATACAGAAACCTTCCCTTTGACACTGGTTTCTGAACGATACTAAATTGGAAATCAATTTAATACGATGGATTTTAACAAACCAAAAATGACAAACCTCGACAGAGATTTTTCCGCTTTGCACAAGAACACTTGCTAACAAGTGAAAAATGAATCTGTTCACTGTCACTTATCGGCTTTTCTTCTGAAAAATCTACACATTATCAATGTTTAGGTATCGAAACTTGGAACGAAAGACGAGGCATGTTTCGGTACTTGGTACTACCAAGCCCTACGTACAACTAAACTGCTGGGTATATGGTAGCGTACTGCTAGCTTGCAGGTTCATGTGTCGGTATAGACTTTATGTAGTAGACTTTCCATATATTGTATTGTATAATCCTTGTGTTCTCTCAGGGTCAAAGTGACCCAAAGGCTTGAAAACAAATGTGTTTGTGGTATCCCTTGTGTTGTCTCTGTTACCACAAACACTTTTGTTTTCAGGCCATCGGGTCACCTTGACCCAGAGATAACAGAAGGTTAAAGGAAAAAAAGGGGCTCAACCAGTATCTCCACGAACATATTAACATGACAGAGGGATTTCACGTCTAATTCTTCACTCTCTGCAACGAAGAAAAAAAATAAATGACATCTGCCAGGAAACAAAGAGCCGAACTGACAGTGAACGGTTGCGGCGAGGTGAGAGGAGTGTGTGATCTCTTATTCCTGCTAAACACTGAGAGCCACCAGGGGGAATTAATGGTGGTTGGAGGAGGACCTGGCGGAGAGAGCTTCATTTACCAAGCCACCTGAGAATGGGCTTGAGTGAAAGCAGCTCCCTTCCCGGCTGACTCACTTCTAAGACTCTCTGTCAGAGTTTGTGGGTGATTTAAGAGCGAGGGAAAGAGCTTGATCTTCAGTAGAAGAAAAAAAATTTCCATCACAGACTGATACCATAGGATAAAGAAAACCCTACACTTTGGAAGGACCTTTGTGTAGCAAATTGATCAGTAATATAGATGCAGATACGTTCAAGTGGGTTTCTTTGTGTTTACAATATTTGTTTTAGTCTATAGAGAAGACCTCTCCGTCCATTTTAACCCTTTGATCGTCAGCCTTTTTTCCCACTCGAAGATAGAATCCTGGTCTTGAACATGAAACGTGTGACAGAGGGTCAGCATTCCTAGTCCCTCGACAGCAACAATGTGCTTTCTATACTTCTCAGTTTCTCCACATCTGACAGTCCAGCAGATACGGTGGGTCGTGTTCACGTGTCAGCCTGTCAGTCAGCGTCCTTGCATACATCCTCTGGTGATATCGTTGCCCCTTATCGTTTATCTCCTGCTGTGGACTTTCACGCGGCGAAGAGCCTCTGTGAAGCTGACAAGAAACAGCTGTCACTTCACTCCTTCTATCGACCTGACTTTTCCATTTCAAACTTCTAGTATAGTTCACGCCGTGATATAGAATAAACGACACACTATTATTGTGCATAATAATCATAGTACTGTAGTAGTTTAATTGTATTTAGACATATTTTAACATGAATTTTTGAAAAGATGTAAAATAATTTAAACAATAAGTCATTTAATTTGAATTGATCATCTTTTTTTATTTAATTCAGCTTTATAAATGTTTTATTTTGTGTACTAATATTAACGACCTCCCCGGCTTCCATCAATACATATGCACTAGTTGAGGGTCATTTATCTTGACCCAGAGACAACACAAGGGATGCCACAAACAGATTTGTTTTAGGACCTTTGGGTCACCTTGACCCTGAGATAACACAAGGGTTAAAATGTAAATATGCTGTGTTCAAATTACAATCCGGACAAAGTGTTTTTTCGTGTTTATTACAGGCTGAATTTGACTCAAATTATAGTTAAAGCTTTTTTTTATAACACAACTGAGTATTTTATGGTGGTGTCAGCCCTCTGCAGATATGCTTTTATGTTAAGCATATTATCTGCTGCCGACAATTTGGATGTTTTTTTGATCACTTAGGCATCTTATCCACTTTTTGCCTGTTCAAGCCTTGTCGTTTGAAAAGCACTGCAACAGGACATGCCTCTGCCAAGGACCTCATTTCGCTTCACTCTAAAAACACACTAGCTAATGTTGTTGTTGTTTTCGTCGTTAATCATTATTTTGGATCAAGGCAGAAAACTCATCTTGGTGTCACCAGGGTTGTCACTTCTACCGCTGAGTGATGATTCCAGGACTAACGGAGATGTAGGATCCACACCTGACCTTGGGTCCAGCCTCAGAGCTCCCCCGAGGCGGGACATGCCATGACATACAAGTGTGAACACATGAAGCATCGAGCACATGCCGGTATTTATAAACAATATATCTCTCTTTTTGCCGTGGTGAAGAAAACCGCCGGTGAAACAAAGAGATAACACTCGCTCACGTTTATTGAGGCCGTCAGCCGCTCCCATTCACTCTCCCAGCCCTTTCTATTTTTGTGAGGAACTTCAGAGGCTCGCTTTACAACTGACTGTGGTCTTGATCCATCTCTAACCGCCGTCACTCAAGGTCTGGAAATAGAATTGCAATGTGTCTTAATGCACTTCGGGTGTATAAAAGCTTCGGTTTCATGTGGCCGTGGAAGATTTGTTTAGGTTAACATCACGAAACAAGGAATTCCATTTGACTTATATCGTCCCACACTGTCTTCTGGGTAAGACGGGCATGTGACAGGAAATACTGCAGCGGTCTGGGATGTCGCCAGGGGTCTGACATTTAGCAAACCCAATGTCACCAAGTTTAATCTCGTAGATAAATCCTGTGTATCCTGGTCTCGTAAGAATTTACAACCTCTCTGTAAATTCATCATAGGTCGACTTCCTCGCCTCGATCGCTGGCTTTACTGCATCATGTCTCATTTGTCCACTTCGTAAAAAAAAAGGTCCGGCCCACATGCCGGTGACCTTGAGCCGCGCACCTGAAAGACCCTGAGGCGATGCTCGGATTGTGTTCGGCTCCAGGGCAGATTTCTTTTTATTTCTCCTACAACCCAGCAGCATAATGGAATAATAGACAGAGCTTTATCGCCTTTGTAGTGTCACTGCGCAATTTAAACACGTGGAAATGTGAA
Organism: Callionymus lyra; assembly: GCF_982586985.1. NCBI lineage: Eukaryota > Metazoa > Chordata > Actinopteri > Syngnathiformes > Callionymidae > Callionymus > Callionymus lyra. Next base: position 19,973,850 of record NC_141823.1, read on the forward strand.
GAATTTTGATGAAATCCTCTCTTCTGCAAGACAGAAGTGACTGCTTTGAAATATTGAGAATAAATCCACAGTTTGCAAGATAAGAAAAAAAGATTTATTATTATTATCCATTCAAATATATTTTAAAGACCATTTACAAGAAATGTAACGTAGGTCTGGTCGTTTTCTTACATTAATTAACTTGTAATATCATGATTTTAGTCACATTTAAGGAATATCATAACTCACATCTTAACATTAAGTGATCACTATGAACTTAATGTAAAGGTTGAGGGAGTTCATTTAAGAATAAGGTTAAATATCATATACATAGATGTCACATACATGTTTTTAATGTTATTAATATTGTGAATAAAATATAAGGGATAACATTTTACTCATTCGTTAATGAAACAAGTTATGGATTGAAGTTGAAATGAATAAAAAAAAAACAAGGGTATAAGCAATCAAAATAAATATATCAAAATAATTGAATTTTGCACAAATTTACATACTTTATTTTGGTTTAGATTAGAATGTATTTCACGTTACGATATATTGTTTTTATGCAGCTGCTGTGGTTGCCAGATTGAGGAAGTGCTCTGTTTTAGAGCTGCTATTTTAAAATAACATCGTCACAGCCGAAAAAGGTTTGCCGTTGTTCCTCTATTTTATTTCAAATGGTTTAAGATCCAACAGAAAAGAAACATCAGGTTTTGAAAATGCTATTCAATCGTATTTGATCGTATGTCAAATATACAGGGGAACCATAAACACATCGCAGTCAGTAAAATCTGTCGGTCAATGTCTGCTTGTATTGCCTCGTGACGGATGAATGTTGTGCCTCGTTGTGTTCCTTAGAATCTTGATGCAACGAAATGAATCACAGAGTCGAGCTGAATCGAAGCATCACCTGGTGAATCAAATTATGAGAGCGATGCCAACCTGTAGAAATAATACAATAATAAAACAATTGATCATGTTTTATACACACCTACATGTATGTGGATGATAAGTCGTGTTTAGATGTTAATAGAAATTTGGGATTTAATGTCGAACTCATGGCTCAGGGGCCAAAAGTTATTTCACGAGACACAATAAAGCTTTTAATAAACTAGGTGACTCCTTTGGAATTCATTTCAAATTCAAGGTGCACCAAAAACTAGATCACATCCGTTCATATTTATCTAGTTTTTGTTAAAATCATCTGTATTTTATTGTAGATTTATTATATATATTTTATTTTTTTATTAACTTTATGTGTGTATGCTTTGTCATTATATAATGTTTATGTATGGTAAAACAAAAATCCCCAATTTGAAACGTTTAAAGGTGTATAATTCAAATTAATTGCATATCTACATTAGAAGATTTCAGTGTGTAGTCTCCTAGAAAGAGAAAAGGTACGGATTGACAGGCATTTTGTGAAAGGCTGAGTTAGTTGGAACTATAAAATGCAGTGTTAAAAAGCATGATATCTGAATCTGACACCAACCAAAGCTGTCACAAAACTCATATTTCCTGTTAAACAAGCAACAATGATGAACTAATCGTCATCATTCAGCCTACGATCCTGACTGTGTTTGAAATTTGTGATTAGATTTGATGTCCATGATGTAAGAGTTATTTTCCTGCGGGCATGTGTTCCAATACAACCGTCAAGGAGGAGGAAACCCAGCAAAACCAAAACGGCATCATACGGCCCCAGTGACACATGACGAACCATGACGTCTGTACATCGAAGCAGGTTTAAGAAGCTTTTAAGAGTTAAAAAAGAGAAGAACCTCGACAATAATCTCTAGCGTCCACATCCTTACAACTGGCTTGCAAATTGAGTCAAATCAGCAAATGTACTGCAGAATAATCTTAACGGTCCATTGTTTCAATCAATTTTCATTGATAATGTGGAGTTAAGGTAAGGTAAAACTTTATTGATCCCTCAGGAGGTCTCCTTCGGGAAATTAAGTGACTGGGAAACTTGATAGCAAGTCGAGTTCCATCTATTGGTTGACCTGAAATAAGGTTCAATTTGGTGACGAGTTGATGTGAATTCAACTGAACGTTATCTTGTTTACAAGAGGTTTTTGCCAAAGTTTAAATTCAGGTCTATAACGGTGTATTAAGTTGACTTAAAATATCATTAAATATCAGCTTTTTTCTTCTTTTTGTAGCTTCGTGCTTGTTTCACGTTCCATATCCAACCATAGCACATCAGCTGCAATCCATGGTTCTGCCCAAAATTATAGACTTTACACTATATTAAGGTAACCCTTGTGTTATCTCAGGGTCAAGTTGACCCGAAGGCCCGAAAACAAATGTGTTTGTTTTATCCCTCGTGTTGCTTCTGGGTCAAGATGGATAATTGCATTTGTTTTCGGGCCTTCGGGTCACATTGACCCTGAGATAACACAAGGGTTGAAGCTTTTTTTTCCAATAGCCACTATCAGTTATGTTGCCGCCACAATGATCAATATGAAACATCTAAATAAAACGGACATTTATAAGACGTTTTGAGATAAATGAATGTCGTTGCTTCTATATGACTTGGCAGCACCAGTCCCTCTCCAGGGACACAAATGTGATGATTCTGCGTTACTTCCACGGTGTCAGGATTGATTACAAATAACACGATGTGTTTTATTTGCGCGGCTCCTCTTTTGACACTTGAAGGTGCAGTAATTGGAAACGGAAACCAGGCGCTGGCACATTAATGGTGGTGAGTTATTGACCTTTTTACCTCGCCACCCTTATTTTAGTGTAGGAAATGTGCATTAGTTTCAGGTGTGGATGAATGATCGCACTTAAACAACCGCCGTGTTCAAAGAGCGAGATGGCGAAAAAAAACGGTTAATGCTACAATGAGTATTCTAGTGAGATTGTCACTTAAAGAGCAACTAGTTAATTGTCACGCTCCTCGACAAAGATGATGAATGTGTGACGAACTGTTGAGTCACAGTAAAGTCCAACTGTCCTCCATGTGCTAATGTTTGCATGGACGATCACAGAATTCAAGCTTATGCATTGAGTGTAAATGAGTGACTATTTCAGATGTTATAATTGCAATTACAATTAAAACAAAACAGTATGAGTTTTGATTATGTATTGGTGTAAAAAAAAAGAGTGGAATCATTTTATTTATAGGAAACTCATCAGTCACTGCATTAAAGGGTCAACAATGTTTACAATTTGACTATATTAATGACAATTTCACCATATTTTTGAGCAGATAATGTGAAATTGATCTTGGACTAAGTAAAACAAGAAACAATATTTAATGTATTTGTTGATTCATTGGTTTTAATCACAGAATGTATGCTTCAAAGAGTTAGTTTAGTTCATTCCTATCAATGTTTATGTGCGTATATGACGCTACTTGGATATTGGCAGAGGTCAGTCGGTGTGTTTCCAGTTTGATCAATATAAATATCTGTATTGTTGTTTTCATCACAACAACACCGATGACTTAGACCACCCATAGTTTATGAAGAATATCTAGATTTTTGGATTGAACAAGTACACGCGCCATAAATCTCTGACATTTCCCAAGTTTTCAATCAACAAAATTCCCTCGCGAAACATCTAAGGCAAGTAAATGTTCATTGGTTGCCCTTTTATAGTATAAGTTATATCTTAATCTGTGAGTCTGCTAAATATATTTTAAATTGATTGATTCACACATCGAGTTAGACGAGCCATGTTCACTGAAAGTCTCCATCACTTCCAACACTAATTTCATGAATTAAATCCACTAAAAATACACTTTCTACATGTTTCCATTTCTTGTTTAGCAGACCTTTTTAAAAATGGACCAGAAATTAAGCAAGTTATGACATTTTGAAAGTCAGATTTAATAAAAAGATCATATCTAAAATATTGAACCCCAACTTTCTTTATATCTATCACAGGAAAATGACACTTAATACATATATCACTGGAATTCTCTTTACAAGAATTGTCTGATAATCCATATATAAATAAAATGTTAAACACTATCGAGGACGTGGTCGATTTCTCCAGATATAATTAACACTAAACTGTGGTCCGATAACACCTTGACCTAGAGGCAAAGAAGGGATACCTCAAACACATTTGTTTTCATCTTGACCCTGAGATCACACAAGGGTGAATGGAAAAATGATTATATGGATAGAAAAACTTTGAATTTTGGGTGAATTATCACTATAAAAGGGATTTATTCTAGAAGTGCAGAAAATAATTAAATGGAGGTATGTGTCTCATTGACTGTTAAGTCAATAAGTGTGACCGGTTAAGTAGATGAACCACTCGGGGTCCATCGCACACACAGACCAGGCAGAAGGTGCGGGTGAAACTCGTTTTCATGACCCAGACTGAACACTATAGTAGCACGAGCTGAGGCAGAAAAGGTGTTGACGGTGGATCCGAGGGAAACTTATTGGCTGCAGTGGATGTCAAAGGGCGACTCAATATGCTGAAGGAGCCTCTAGGACAGACCTGGGCTGTTTTTAAATGTTTCCAATGGCTATCTAACCATTTTAATACTAGTACAGCTGTACATGTAACTTGTTAAAGATCTTGGTTATTTTTATTTTTTTCTCTCTCTGTTCTTTTTCTTGGTAATGTTTTTAATTTTTAGAGAATAAAGAGCTTTTCTATCACATTGTAAAATGGAATTTATATTAAGTGAAATATTACAAAATTTATTTTTAAACTTAAAACCTATTGCATTTTATCGCTGTGTATATGTGTTTGATACACTTTATTTTTTATTTAGAAATATATTTAATTTAACTCTTTTTTTTTTAAATCTTAAATAAAATACATATTAAAATGTAGTGATATACAATCAGATTAACACCAAAGCTTTTTTAACAATTCATTTTTTTTTTTTTGTTCTTTCTTTTGGCTTGACGGCCACTTATAACAGACGCAGTATATAACGTGGCCCCTGAGGATTTTTTTTTTTTTGCCCACCCCTGCTCTAGGACCATAACAAATCACGCTGGCCCTCGAGGGGACAGAGTCCACTCCAGAGATGAATGGAAATTCAATGCATGACTTGGAAAGACGTCGTAAAACATAACGAGCACTTACAGAGCGAATGAAGTCACTGGCACTTCTTTTCACACCCAGATAAACGCGTGCGTAAAAGTGAGAATGGAACCCAAAAAAAAACACGCGTCGCTCACCTTTATGAGTTTACACCTGATCTGCGCGGACACCATGTGGCTGTTCCTCAGGTTCCCCACCCGGAACATGAGGCACAGCCTGCCGTCCCGCTGCGAGATGACCGCGTCCTGGCTGAACATGAGCGTCTCCGCGCGCTTCTTGGGCTGCGACATCTTGATGAACATGCAGCCGATGAGGAACGCGTCCACGATGGAGCCCAGCAGCGACTGGAACAGGAACAGGATGATGCCCTCGGGACACTTCTCCGTGATGTACCGGTGGCCGTAGCCGATGGTCGCCTCCGTCTCGATAAAGAACAGGAAGGCGGACGGGAAGTTGTAGACGTTGGCCACGCACGGGACGTAGGACGGGTCGTGGCCGCCGTGGCCCAGATCCCCGCGGATGTAGGCGATCACCCACCACATGGACGCCATCACCAGCCACGCCACCGTGTAGGTGAGGATGAAGATGAGCAGGTTCCAGCGCCACTTGAGGTCCACCAGGGTGGTGAAGAGGTCCGAGATGTACCGGCTGGTCTCGCCGCCCAGGTTCCCGTGCTGGACGTTGCAGCGGCCGTTCTTCTCCACGAACCGCTGCCGCTTGCGCTTCACCGGCGCCGAGAAGGTCGCGCTCCGGTCGGTGTGGACCACCTGGTAGTCCTCGCCGAATTTCCTCCTGATGGCGGACATGGTCGTGGATCTACCTGATGCCACGCACGGGTCGGAACTTGTGCCGGATTGGACTCAAGTTTGAAAAAAAACAAACAAAAAGAACCAAAAACATCAGTGCGTCCGTGGATGTGACCCGCTGCTCCACGCGCGCACGCACCGCTGGGTCTCCACGAGCACGGATTCTGCGCAATGCATGATCCAAATGGCAACTTTCTCCCTGAGGAAGGAAGGAAAAAAAAAAAAACTTTGGAGGAAAATCCGTTGAGCGGTGTCGTTTGTCTGTGCAGTGATCCGCGAGTGGGACTAGTCTGCGTGGAAAGGGGGAGTGAGTGTGTGTGTGTGTGGGGTGGGGGGGGGGGAGTCATGGGGGACTGCGGCACGGGAGGTACTTTTTTGTGTGCGCGCGAGAGAGTGAAGTTGTATGAAGGAAAATACAATTACTGATCATGGAATAACTTTGAGGTAAAAACCTCACAAATAAAATAAAAAAACTACAATAAAGTTCGGTCACTTTTTTTCTAGTATGTTCAGGATCTAAAAAGAGAATTCATTGAACGGTCGAACATACATGACAATTAAATACTACACATTATATATATATATATATATATATATATATATATATATATATATTTCAAAGAAAAAACGTATAAAAAAAAGGATGATCATTTAAATTGATGTGCGTAAAACACAAGCGCTCGAGCACTGCGACTCTGGTTTACATTGCCCCCTAGTGTCACTATATAGGAAGTGTCAGATATTCATTCATTCTTTGATTCACTCTTTCACTAAAGAGATGTTCAGTGAGGCTGTGGAACTTCGGTATGATTTCACACCAGGGCCGGGTCTAGGCAGGGGCAAGAGGGGGCCTGGCCCCCTCAAATAAATGTTGTGCCCCCCTCAAACTTACATGTAAGTAAGTAAGTAACAGCACAATGCCCCCTCAAGATTTGTGGCTGCCCCCTCATACATGCCTGTCTAGACCCGGCCCTGTTTTACACCAGATAAAATGAGGATTATTGTTTTAAAAAAAAACGATTATCAGATTAGTTATGATTTAATATTATGAAAATCAGAAACTTGTATTGCCAGTGTTGTAAGCACAATTTAGGATTTGTTCTGGTGGCAGTACAGAATAAAATAATTAAATAAAATAACAGACATAATAAGCAATGCAAGAATAGAATCAAGCACCAAGGCAATGATTCTGTGGCACCTATTGTGGAATGAATAAACCCAAATGTAACACATTTTAATAACTGGTTACATTTTTTTTGTGGAGGAACCTTCATGGAGCAGAGTCTCAATTTTCAGAGCGGACTAGATGGTAGTCTTGAACTGCTTTAACTTTAAACTATTTTGTTATCATTAGTCCTCACATTGTTTAACCAAGATCACAACCTGAGTGCACTCCTTTATTATATTAATAATCACAAAACAATAATCCATATGGCAACTATAATAATAATAATAATAATAATCTCTATTTATATAGCGCCTTTCATCAGAACTATGAAGCTTTATCAGAAGGAACATTTCTTAAAAGAACAGTAAATGGACAGATCATGTCAAATGTCTAAAAAAAATAAAGGAGGTAAGATGGTTTGGACACACTAAGAGTAGAGACAAGGAACGTGTTCGACTAAGAACGTTTGAGATAAGGATACCAAGTAAAACCAGAAGGGGGAGACATTCAACTCGGATGTGGTAAATGGGGATATAAGAGGATGGATGCACAAGGTAGATTCATGTTGGCCTAAGTCACTGTGGTGAAGAAGAAGGTGAAATTATTATTAAATCTAAAAGAGCTTTATTTTATATAACAATGGAATATGCATCCTAGCTCAGTTGCATGGGTTCGTAATAACCTCATGAGGGCCAGATTGATACAGTCTGTATCAGTCTGGTCCAGCCTTATTGTCACAAACATGTGACTCAAGTGCTTATTTGAGACTTAACGTGACAAGAAGTTACCGATATATTAGTAAGTAAGTAAGTGAGTAAGTGAGTTTTATTTGTAAGGCGCTATAGATACACAAAACATTTGGTCGACAGGAAGATCAAAAGGCATCGCAGAATGAAAAAAAGCACAAGAACAGAAGAAGAAATCTTATTCACACAAAACCAGAAGTCAAAACAATTGCAGAATAATGCACTCAAGGATAATTAAAACCACATAGATGTCAACAGAAGCATACTGCAGTAAAGATAACTATAGGAGGAAACCTGTTCAGAGGCTCAAAATCACACTCATGGGTATAGAATCTAGCAGACGTCAGTGCACCAGGGTAAACACAAGCTAATAGAAGGAACAATAGAAAGGTAAAAAGGATTGAGGATAATGTGACACCATGGACTGGAACCGAAAAACTTAAGCAGCAGCTGCATTGGCACCGATTGCAGTGGAAACACAAGCAAAAAAACATGCACACAAAACTGCTCTGATGCATTGTATCAGATTCTCTACCACACAAGCTGTTTCAAAATCTTACAAAATCTTATCAATCTTGAACACGAGGCCATGGTATTGAAGAAGGTAAGAACTATGATTGTTGAGAACATAACCTTTTCTTGTCATGATGGCCCCCTCATACAGCTCACTGATTATACCAATGAGACATGTATGTGTAGAGGGACTGTCCTCCTCATTCAAAGGTCAGATTTTGGATTAAATGAGCATTCGATTTGTTTCCTGCTGAGGTGCTGGTCCTCTTCTACTTTACATATTACTCTGATTTTTTGAGACTCTTGTGTTTGTCTATGTGTTATCTTGACCTTTTAAGTATTTATTTGATTAGGTATTTTTTTGATCGTTTAAGCGCTTTGTGACCCTGGTCTTGAAAAGCGCTCTATAAATACGTATTACTTACTTACTTACTTACTTACACTAGATTATATCCTGATCCAGGGATAGATGAAAGTCAAATGTATATATTAGGGGTTTCAGAAAACATTGATAAACCTATACATTGCAAAAAAAAATGTATCCCGATATTGTATCCTAATTCAGCACTGTATTGATTATTATTTTAACTATTATTTCATTTGTTGGCTTCCAAGTGATATTATATTTTTACTATCATAGGTGTTATTATATTTAAATTAAGTCTGTACAAAATAAAATACATTTTCTGTTATTAATGTACAATTAACATGCATTTATTTACGCCGTTTGTTTATTTTACAATTAAACAATTTAATTCCTCCGCAGCTAAAGGACCAATGTAATCCTGTGAGATCCTGACTGAGGACGAGAGGATATGGTTGAGTCCAGCAGCTTTTATATTCAAAGTTGAATGAAAAGTTTGGCTTTAAAAACAAATGAAAGCAGTTACGACTTTGTCAAGACTTTGTCATCTAGTCTGGAAGATTTGTGCAATGCCAGTCAGATATAAAGTAAGTAAGTAATTTTTATTTCTATAGCGCTTTTCTAGACCAGGTCACAAAGCGCTTAAACAATCAAAACATTATTCAATAAAGTATATACTTTAAAGGGCACGATAAAACTGATAACACAACAGGAGTTCCAGAAAATCAAGGAAAAGCCTTAATAAATAAAAACGTCTAAAGATGTTTCTTGAAGGAGTCAGTAGACTCCATCAAGCGCAAAGAGAGAGGAAGATCGTTCCAAAGCTTAGGAGCAACAGTCTGGAAGGATTTCTCTCCTCTGGTCATGAACCGTGTGCGTGGAACCATAAGTAGATTCTGATCCACAGACCTCAGAGCCCGAGCTGGGGTGTAAGGCTGGATCAGATCAATAATGTAAGGAGGAGCCTGACCATGAATAGACCTGAAAGTAAGAACCAGAATTTTAAAGTTGATCCTGAAAGAAACTAGATATACTGGAAATACTAAAAATATTTATTGTTCCTACTTTATCACACACTACTTTATCATGATACTATCGTATCGCCAATACACACCCCTAGTGTTTGTGTATATATGTTTTTTTTTTTTTTTTTTTTTTTTCGCTGAAAGCTTTTAATTGTTAAATAGATAAATAATCTGTTTCAACCCATTTACTTATTCCACTGTCTTTAATGTTGGGAAAAAACGACAATAATTTGATAAGCATTTATTCCGATAACTTTTCTCGAATGTGAAAAAGGGAAAATGCGGATAGTTAATATTTGCATCAGAGGCATTATGTTGCCAAAAATATGTTTTCTTTGTTTGTTCATATTTTTAGTCATAGTAAAAAATATCATTGTAGAATTCTAGCGTGAAATCGATCAGCCGAGTGACGATGACCGCATCAATCCTCCGCAGCCTTCGCCTTTCTCCTCTCACGACCCGTCCTCAGCACCCACAATTCCCCGCGCCAGGACAAGATGGAAGGAAGCAGCAACCGCCGGAGAACAATGTTTTGGCAATAAAACCCCCGAAAACGGCGTAAACCGGTGGACTTAAACCCCTTTTTTACTCAGCCGGGGTCATGTGTAGGTGAGTGCGGACGGGACTTAAACCCGGATTCGGAGCAAACGCTGTGTTTTTTGTCGAAAAACGAGACGAGGGAGTTCTCGGCGCAGACGGAGCATCATTGTTTGTGTTGCCTGGGCCCTGCTGCTGCTGCGGCGGCGGCGGAGGCTAGCTGCTAACTCGTGGCGGCTTCATGCTCAATAATCGAGGTTATTTCCATAACTCTGGGAGGCGATGTTGACATGTGGGATATAAAAAAAACAGCGTCGTGGTGATCAGATGCGATATTTTTGTCACATCGAAATCCTCCTTCGAAGGAAGAGCCGCGGGTACAGAAAACGTCGAAGGATTGTTTTTGCTAGTCTGGTCTAGAATCAGTTATTCTGTTGCAATACTGAGGCAGTTTACAGATGCTTGTTGTTGTTTTTATTTAACGCATGGTTCTGCTGCACATCTGTTGGAGATCAATCGATGTTTATGTATCCTTTGTTCACGTGGATTCGTAGGTACGACTGAATTAATCTGGGAAAACAGTATTTCTACGTTTGTGATTCAATGGCTTCTAGTTTAAGGTACAGATCAGCTTTTAAAAAAAAAAAACCTCTTATTTCTTGGGGTGTTCGTGTGGTTTGATTTTTCCTCTGGCTCGTAAGGGAAGATGTAATTTCAGAAGGTCCATCAATACGTGGAGCAGCCATGGGGCAGATTTCATTTCACCAGCATCATCAAAGCTGGGCAACTGGAGAACCATTCCTACACAGTGACCTTCCACTCTTGAGTCCCAGTATTGATACACAGTGGCGTTGAAACTTGCGAATCCATTGTGATTCATTGCTACAGTATAATCCTTTTTTGTTGTTGTTGTTATTGTTATTATTGTCCCAATATTGTCGTATTACAAAATAAACTCAGCTACAGCAACACAATGGGTTGTTCAACATAAACACGTATATGTGTCGCTGTTTATCTGTTGTATGGGATTGTTTTCGTTTGGCTAGTTTTTTTCTAGAGTAAATAACCGCCTCTGTATATTTCTGAGACGTTGTCGCGGAGAAGCGACGTCAGTTGTAAAAATAAAAACGGCTCCATTTCGATCTGCTACTTTAGTATCGGAGGAAACATCCTCAACGGGAGGCTTTAATAGCATCCAGGTGGTGTTAGCTAGTTAGCTGCAGTGTGAGGGGAAACTGTCCAAAAAAATGGCTTAGAAATGATGTACAAAAAGAAGTTTTGAATGTAACCAGCGCAGGTACATTCATCTCGATGGAACTATGTTTTTTTTTTGCTTTTTAATGTGCGGTTCGAACCAATGTTTTGATCGAGGCTCGTTGGGTTCATCGTGGCTAGCCAGTTAGCAGACTAGCTAGCAGGCTAACTGTTATGCATCACAAAAGCCCGTGGTCGCTTTCTCTTGTGTTCAGTGTTGCGTTGACAAATGGTCGTGAAGACCGGTTCGGATCTAAAAACGCTAAATATACAGGCTTCTTGCTTCGATACAAGCGAGTCGCCTGCCTGCGTCTGTGCAAAAAATGACAGAGTAGATTTGACCTAAATATCGTCATGTTTTAGATAACTGTGAACCACTGCTGAGACGCGACGTCAGTGTGTTCACACAAGCTTATTTTAAATAACTGTTTACACGTTCCTATTTATAATCTTATTTATGAAATCATGAACACCTAAATCCCGTTGACAGGAAATAGTATTTCATCTTTATTAGATCCACGTCTTTATAAGAGGCAATTGGAACATGCATGTATTGTTTTTTTTAATCTGTACATAATTTAAGTAATCTCTTCAACAGGACTCTGGTGATCTAACAATGTTTCAAAGTTATTTTTAATCCATATACTTGAAAATCATTTTGTTGTATCTCAACCTTACTTGACAACAAATGAGGCTCATTCAAATGTGTTTTTTTTATAAAAAGGTAGCTATTTTCATTACAAATCTATCTTCTAAATCTTTTTTCTTTTGTATTTTTTCCAGATTATTCAACTCTGGTGTTCCTGTTTAGATCTGTTGCCCTACTCCTCCCCTGCACTCAGCGATACAAAACACAATGAGTATTATACAAGACAAATTGGGGAATGAATTTTTGCGCAATGGTGGCATGGACCCTAATTTTGCGCCGGGTATGCTTATGTTCAGCCACCTGCCGCCGGTCACCAGTTTTACACGGCTTACGTCTCAGTCCGTCATGGGTGAGATTCCCCAGGAGATGATCCTAAAGAAGGAACGTGACTCGCCCCCGGACCACCAAGGTGGCACGGTCGTGAACACTGGCGGCTTCCTCCACAGTATGGGCATAAAGCAGGAGCGGATGAGTGAACTGGATTACCGTATGCCTGTCTATGGAGGGAACGCAGGCGTAGGAGGAAACTGTGCAGGAGGCGGTGTGGGAAAGAGCGGCAACGACATGTCGGATATGTCTTATGGCAACCATCACCAAAATCACCAGAACATGCTCTTGCATGATCTCAGCCACAACAACATTCGCTCCCTTGAAGAACCAGTAAGATATTGTTTATAGATATTGAAATGCATCTTTTAGAAAGTCCTCCGAATTCAGGTTTTAACCTTATTTTTACCATTAGTTATCAGGAAGGTCGGGGAAAGAGCCAAAGGAGTCATCGGGTAGAAGAGGGAGGAGAGGTGATGGCCAGCAAGGCAAAACTCGAAGGAAACGCAACGATGCTGCTAAGGTAACTTTCTATTTAAGCACGAGCAATATTGTGTTTGTATTACCATCTTCATGAGTAAATATTCCAAAGGTTCTAAACTATGTGTTGCATTACTTCACAGGCCATGATGATGGACGCAGACGGAGCCTGTCTCTCACCCAACTCCAAGCCACACATCTGTGAGCACTGCAACGCTGCCTTCCGCAGCTCCTACCACTTGCGCAGACACGTGCTAATACACACAGGTGAGAGGCTTTCACTGCTCAGTCGCGTCCAAAAATATTCTCAGCTGCATAAGACCTCTCCTGGCTTTGTCGGTCATGTATGAGTAAGCGATGAACAAGAAGCAGTTTCCAGACAGCAGACCTTCAGCGGATGAGTCACCCTTATAGAATTCAACAAGCTGAGTTCCAGCCAACAGTGACTCCACGATGAGTCATCTGTTTCTGTGTGAATTAGTCATCATCGATGCTGGGAATGCCTCTTGAATCCTGTGCTTTAAGGTTTAAAAATGCGGTGTGCAGTCTGATTGACTGTGTTTTTCATCTCGATGCATGACTCTGCTTTATTTAATGTGCCGTGCGAATGGTTGTATTCTTGATCGCACAGGTGAGAGGCCTTTCCGATGCAATCAGTGCAACATGAGCTTCATTCAGAAATATCTGCTGCAGCGACATGAAAAGATCCACAGTGGTGAGTGTTTTTCTTATTTATTTCTAAATGCCTTTCAAAACACACAAACGAAGCGGGGACACTGTTAAGCAGTCTTAATGATGTATGGATGGCATAAATCACCAGCCTAGCTCTACTGTTCAAGGACAGAATCTATTGATGTCCTTCACAACTGCTCTGCGACAGAAAAACATATATTGGCTGGTCTTATAGGAGAATAGTGGGCCCTTCCTTGTTGAGAATATCTTTGAAACAAAGATAAGCAGAATTAGAAGAGTCAGATTTGACAATGTTCAGGTTTTCATTGGAAGTCACCAGTGAGTGAGATTAAAAAGACTGTAGAAAAGTTTGTAGATGTCACTATAGACACATTAAGAAAGTGACTTGGGGTGTTGAAAGAAGAACGTTTGAGGTAGAAGAAGACAACCAATGGGGTTCATTAATGTAGAAAAAGGTAACGTAAAGAAGAAAGATTTGATGAGGAAAGAAAACCCAAGTTGGTTTGAAGAGGAATAAGACTGATATGCTGTGTGGCCCCTAATTGCAATTGCAAAAATAATAGTAGTCAAATAAAAATGGTCAACTTATAGTTATAGGTCCTGACCCAGAAATTGAGAATCACTGTTCTATGCTCACTTTTTTCATCACAAGAAACAAGGTAAATTGTTAATTCTCTAATTTTGCAGGAGAGAAGCCTTTCAGCTGTGACCAGTGCAACATGCGTTTTATCCAAAAGTACCACATGGAGCGACACAAAAGGACACACAGTGGCGAGAAGCCGTATCGCTGTGACACATGCCAGCAGGTGAACATCTGACCTTGATTTCTTAATGTTGCTGTAATGTGAAGGTCTTGAAATGTAACCTCATGTTCGTTCTGCTACTAAAACAGAATGATTTATTCAAGTTTTTTTTTGGTCTCTGTCTTCTCTAGTTTTTCTCAAGAACAGATCGGTTACTGAAGCACAAGCGGACGTGTGGAGAAGCCATAAAGAAAGGCATGGACCCAAGCATGCTAGATCTCAGCGAAGCAGAACTAGGCCAAGGCAGCTACTCACTCACTCAGGGAAACACTTCTGCTTCCGGACGCAAGAAGGCCAAGCCCAAAAATGGTGAGGGCATTGAGCGCAAAAGAAAAAAGAATACAAATGCGGCGTCCTTGTCGTCTGCAGGAATTGACCTGCAGGATTATGACATGGAGCACCCCTCAGGGTCTGGCCCGGCAATGCAGGGCCGCTCTCCCAAATTGGTTTTCAAAAAAGCTGGACGCAAGGGTCTTGACAAAGGCCTCCTCTCCATGGACGATGGCACTGACGGACAAAAACTTTTGGTTCAGAAACCCAGCTCTATAGATCATGTTGACTCTTCTGGGCTGGAAAATATGGGACTTCTTCAGGGAGCTGCAGGCAACAAGCAGGGTCCAACCACCAGTAGCAGCAACTACGACGATGCAATGCAGTTTGTGAAAAAGCGCCGCTACCTCCATGCAGTTAATAATGACTATGGAGCCGGTTCTCTTCACATGTCGTCCCAGGGAAATGGTGTAATCCATGGCTCCTTGGGTCCAGAACCCACTCTGGCCATGCTGGACGCGACACCCCTGGAGCTCAAGCACGACAAGTCAGGCATTCCGGACGAGGTGCTGCAAAGTTTGCTGGAGCATTATAGCCATAAGCCAGAGGGCGCTCACCACCACGACGTGAGCTTTGACCTGTCAGACCATCCACATCACGTAGACCTTCAGCCTGCAGCCCCTGTGACCCCGGAGTTGGAAGACGACTCGACAAATGGAGGTGATAAAACTGCTGTGATGAGTGAATACTCAAAGTTCCTCCTTCAGGCCCTGGAGCGCACCAGCCACAGTGGACCCTTCCCTAGCCTTGGTCCAACGGGTCCTTTTCCACTCTTGTCCAGCAGCTCTAGTCCAACGGGGCCACTCTTCTCTGACAAACACGTGTATAGTACGTCCCCACTGGACTGTGGCTATCCTCCCAATGTGTCCTCTCCCCTGCCTATCGTAGCCCCTTCTTCAGTTTCCTCGTCGTCTTCTTCCAAATCTCACTACGGCATGCTGGTCAGCTCTCCTTCCCAGGCAGGTTACCACCTCAGCTTGGATTCCACCAGCCACCAGCAGCTGACTCCATCTCAGGAGCTCACCGATCAGTTGGAGAAGCAGCACTCTCCTGGATCTTTTAACCTACCTCCCCAGGACCTGACTGTCCAAACAGAAGGCTCGAAGGGGCAACAGAAGGGTGGTGGGACTGGAGCGCCCACCAACGGGTCCAGCTACCCTGAACTTTCCTCGCTGAATCCGCCTAAAGAGCCAACATACCAGATCGAGAACTTCGCCCAGGCCTTCGGCTCCCAGTTCAAGTCGGGGCGGAGGACCCCTCTAAGTTATGCCAGTGATCCGGGGACGGAGGTGGACCACAGAATACGAACTCCAGTGTCAGAATTCTCAGGGTATACCAGCTTGTTAGCTGACGTCAGCGAGCCAGTAAGTACAGGATCAAAAACCCCGACAAGCCAAAGTTTCAGATAAGGTTCAGTTGAGGTGAACCTAGTCGGGATTTTTTTTTGGTTCCTGTCCATATGGCGCCTATACCCATCCTAATTTTGTTCTTGTAGCAAAGTTTGTTTTTTTTAAACACTGCCATTAAAGTAAATGCAAAAATGACCAGGGAGGGTCTTCCATGGCCTCAAATGCAATTTTTTAAATACTAATTTTTCTATGTATTTAGTCTTTTATTTTTTTGTTTGTTCATAAGTAGTGTTTTTGATATGAGCATAAACCGTAGTTTGAGATGTAATTTAAAACGTCTAGAGGGTAGCTATGAACTTCTTTGACCTTTTCTGAACTCTTGTTTTACCAATCATGAAACCATTGTAAAGTAATATTGAATAATGTTGATGATTTCAATAATAACAATTGTGGCAGGGAAAGGCCCAGATTTCAAATGGCAAAAAAAAGTATATATTGTCTGTTACAAGAAACTTATGAACTCAGGAAATAGGCAAAATTGTGTAATAAAACTTTGTATGATGAGATGCAATTAGCACAGTTTTTACCGGTGTACTTTAAGACGACAAAGCTTTTGTTTTTTGTTTATTTATCAGGACTACAAATTACTCTTTTCTACTCTGGTAGATTTGTCTAGATTACGGTACTGTCGTGTGAAAACACCCGGGTTTTCCTTCTTCGACGACTTTTTACACAAGGTAATATCAGTAACAGTGGAGTTTAACCCGTGCGGCGACAAGTACAGTGGGTGTTTGAACATACTGCATGTGACACACAACGCCACTGCTGGTGGCGATGTTTGAAATGTGTCGATACGCTAAATGTTCTCTCCATGATGTCAATTAGAAACCGTGAGAAGTCTCCTTCCTCACGCTGTTGTTCTCGTCGGTGGATTCAAACAAGCACTTTTTAAAAAAAAAAAACATATCAGCATTGGAAACGGCAACAACCCATTTAATCTGCAGATGTGATAAGTGACTATTATGCTAATGATTATTATTATTTTTAAGAGGAGAAAACTGTGAATGGGGGTGGGGGGGCGGGGCGGGTGGTTGAGGATGACGAGGCATGAATACGGGCATTTAAATGTATAATTTTTTTGCTTATTCTCGTGAGTAGAAGAGAGTCGGGAGGTGTTTTCCTTGCGGTTGTCGGGTGGTGTAAAAAGATGACTTGCCATAATTTTGTTATACAATATTTTGAGAGACGTTCTTTGTATTTAAGTGTTTTTAAGAGTCGGGCTGACATGCTGGAATCCTTTTCTGTACCCCTTTTGAGTATGTTGACTGCATACGCAAACCTCTTATTTATTCTCCATTAGTCACAACCAACAGATTATTTTTGGGCAAATAATCACCAGAACCTCAGTAATACAGGAAAGTTGATGCAGCCCTGCACTCTGAAGAACAACGACAACAATGGCCTTCTTTGTCTTCCGTGGTTAAAGCCATTCTTTCCCGGCAGCCAGGGTTGATATTTAATTTAGTTGATTTCCTGTGAGCCAACACTCCAGCCCCCCTTTCCTTTTCCTGCGTCTGTGAGCTCCACAGCTAAGGGACTTTGAAGCTGCTCAGATCACAGGGAACAAAGACTTGACTGACCAGCCGCTTCACTCCGAACACCATGCTTTTTTTGTGAAAGAGAAAAATAGCGAGTGATGAATGGAGAAAAGAAAAAGACAATACGATTGACCTAAATATACCTCATATCACAAAAGCGCAAGAAAGCAGGGACATGCGTTTCATGTATGTAGTGGAAATACTTGTAGTATAGATTTGGACATATTGTATAATCATTTTTACACTGCCTGTGTTTACAGTTCTAGAGCAAGTGATTCATCAAAATGCAAATGTATTTTTTTTTTTCTTCTGTAAAGTCATCCACGCCAAGCAGTGTTGCATTATAGATGCCTCATAGAACATCCATTTTTCGTGTTATATCCCTTATTTTTGTTACTTGCCATAACGTGTTTTGATATGATCTCTAGAAGGATATTGTTTACAAAAATGTACAAAAACACTAAAAATGTGTGTTTTTTTTAGTTTTGTTTGTTTTTTCTCGAGTATGCATGACAGACATTTTTGTATGGCTTTATTTCTGACTGTCACCTCAATACCAAATTTTGTAGCAGAAGCCTTCCCATACCTTTGTCTTATTTGTTCTAGGTCCCCTCTCCACAGACCCCTTTCACTCCCTACTTTCGTGGTATGATTTCCCAGGCTGTACCTGTTATTGAGATGATGAACGGACTAGAGAAGCCAATAAAGTTTTGTTACAAAAACGACACGACGGCCATGTTATTGTGCGCATGGAACCCTTGTGTTCACCCATCAGCAATATCTAGGCGTGTTCCTCGGGTTTCAAATCCAACTGCTGCGTTTTTTACATGAACTAAACATTTGGTTTGTGAAGTCTGAGATTCTTTACGTAGATCTCAGAAGGGAACACAATGAATTACTCGTATATTGTTTATGTTGTGACTCTTTTTACAGGAAATATTGTTCTAAAACATGTTTCCTGTGTGCAAATGTTTAGAATTTCATTCACAACACAAACACTCCTGTTGAAAGCACAGACATCTACACAAACAATGTTTCATCAAATCAAAGCTTAAAACTGTAACTTTATGTTCAACATATTCCCAAATGTGTTTTTGTAGCTGTTAAAGGATATTTAGGTTGAAAAACTCATTTCAGAGAACAATATGTGGCACTCTGTTAAACATAAGGAAGTCTCAATTTAATTACTTGCTCTTGAAAATGAGTTTTTAAGACAAAACTTCATCAATCACTATTTTATCATTCTTATCACAAACTTACAAAGATACAGAAGCATTAAACGTTTGTCAATGTCCAGAATCCGGATCGATGATTCATATATAATAACAGATTGATGTATTTTCAAAAATATTAAGCCCGTCAATTTTTTATATTTTATAGTCATCAATATACATATGGTAATATCTGCCGAAATTATTCAGGAATTTGGCTCTTTTCTTGTAGACCACGAGGGGGCGCTCTTTCACGCGTTATCCATCTGAATTGTTCAAGTCGATGTCACTGCAATGTCTACTGGAAGTTACTCTTTGTGTTATCCGTCCCATCATGTGTGACCTATGACCCCGGCCTGATCACTGGATGACATCTTCTTGACCACAGTGAGAGTTTCACTGATGGACCATATCTCGTTTTTATATTGGTGTCATGAGGTCAAACAAGTCTTTACACGGAAGACTTGCCTGATAAACCCTGGTTATATCTGTTGACTTTCCTGGTTGAGTCCTGGACAGGACACTGCTTAACTAGAAGGATCTGTCTCGCCTGCAGTTGATTCAGAACTCTGCAGCGAGAATTCTGACCCGCTCTAGTAGAAGAACTCGCATTTCTCCGATCCTTAAAACTCTTCACTGGCTTCCAGTTTCTTTCAGGATCAACTTTGAAATTCTTGTTCTTACTTTCAGATCTATTCATGGTCAGGCTCCTCCTTACATCAGTGATCTGATCCAGCCTTACACCCCAGCTCGGGCTCTGAGGTCTGTGGATCAGAATCTACTGATGGTTCCTCGTACACGGTTCAGGACCAGAGGAGAGAAATCCTTCCAGGCTGTTGCTCCTAAGCTTTGGAACGATCTTCCTCTCTCTCTGTGTTTGATGATCTACTGACTCCTTCAAGAAACATCTTAAGACGTTTTTATTTGTTCAGGCTTTTCCTTGATTTTCTGGAACTCCTGTTTGGTTATCAGTTTTATCTTGATCTTTAAAGTATATACTTTATTGAATATTGTTTTGATTGTTTAAGTGCTTTGTGACCCTGGTATGGAAAAGTGCTATATAAATAAAAATTACTTACTTACCTACTTATATTGGTGTCATGAGGTCAAACAAGTCTTTACGCGGAAGACTAGCCTGATAAACCCTGGTTATATCTGTTGACTTTCCTGGTTGAGTCCTGGACTGGACACAGCTTGGACGAACCGGAATCTCAAGATCAGTGGTTGCTATTACTCCTCATGAACTTGAATTCGAGTTAAATTTATCTAAAGATCTAGATGACTATCAAACGACGGGGACGGTCAAAAGGTCAAAGGGTCAAAGTGTCGCAATTAAAATGATGATATAATGAGCCATTAGAGTTCATGGTGACTCGGCTCGCCATGGAACATACAATAAAAGTTTCAGATTCTGAGATCACTATCTTGGCTCCACATGCTAAGCCAGGTGTGGCACTTGCCAACGTATTAACTAAAAGTAACGCTTGTTTTCGACCTATGAGTGTTGCCATCTTTTTTCAGTATTTAAAGAACAAGTTATCTGAGATATTTCAATCGGGAAATGTTTGTCTGGATAGTGGTGAGCTGGCCTGCTTTCCTTTACTTAGGTTGTAGCCAAACAGTGATCGACTGACCACTCTTGTCTCATTGGAGATTGACCTCTGACTCCATGTGCGAAAAAGACGGAGATTAAAATGAAATGGTTCTCGCAACTATCTGCTTGTGTAAAACTTGACCTCCGGTGACAGATATCATCCGCACACAGAAACTAGGCCTTGAGTCAGCAGGTTATGCTAAAAAGGTGATGTAAGCGACACTAGAAAGCAGTGGCCAGTGGACAGACACAGTTAAAATTTCCATCCATCCATTTTCCAACACTTTTCCCTTTATGGGGGTCACAGGGGGGGCGGAGCCTATCGCTGTTTCTTCGGGGCGACACCCTGAAAAGGACGCCGGTCTGTCGCAGGGCACATGAAGACACACAATCATTCACACACACACTCGTAATCAACCACTGTATGTTTTTGGACTGTGGGAGGAAACCGGAGTACCCGGAGTAAACCCACAAAGGATGGGGAAACAGAGGGCGAACCTGCAACCTTCTCGCTGCGAGGCGATCGCACTTCCCTGCACCCCCCAGTCAATATTTATTCTAGTTTATTCCATCTTATTCTTATTCTATTTGTAACTTGATGTCACTTCATTTTCAACAAAATGGACTCAATGAACACTTGACATCGGAGCGAGACAATATGCATTTACCTCATTTCAATCACTACAAATATCTCCAGAGTCGTGGCCTCATGTCCTACTTTTTGAACCGGCTCTGTTTACGACAATGGACATCATGTCCTTATCATGAAATGCAATAAAACAAAGGTAATCATGGAAACTGCAGGGCTGGGTCAGCGGGCCATAACAGCATGTGACTTTGGACTTTCGGAGGAGGACGCTAATCACGCCGTGATGACGACTCTGTTGCCGTGGACACATGGTGATAAAACATGCTTGTAAAAAAATTGCTTCCTTGGTCGCGATCAAAAAAAAAAAAATCAAGCCTCTGTATTTTATATTTCTTCTTGCTTTGAGGAGAAATATGTATGTTTTTTAGTCAATGCGTTGCTTTCTCTTCATTTGAAGTAATGTATTTACATTGATTTCTACTAGAAAATATAGTGTATTTCATATTGATATAATTGCAAAGAAGACCTTACGTGACATGGGCGTATGAAGGATGGGCTGCTATAAATCCATGCAATGATAAGAAAGATTCGTAACCTTTGTATCGTTCTTTGTTGGCGGGATGACTGATTTACCTGAACTGATAATAAAATGGTTGTTTTCCTCCTGGCTGGCGATCGCACAACTACCTTTAAAAAGTGGGGAATTCCAAGTGGTGGGACCAAATAAATTTAGGAAGTCAATAACAATTGACCCAATTAAATGATTAGGTCTGAGCATGAAAATGTTTATATTATGAGGTATTAACTAATATATAAAAAGTAGCAATTTACAAAAACAATTAATAAAGTAGGAGAGATATCTAGTGTGATATAAATGAAATAATGAGGGAAAGAAAGAAATATCTTGACATAATGGGTTTAATGAAATATCTTGTGATCATACACACTCTGATCCGTCTGAGATATGATCTGAGAAGATGAGTCCAAAGTGTATTAAATATCTTCTTTTATTCACCACAGTAAAATACTGCTAATCGTGTCCCATCTTTGAATCCACCTGCTTGGTCTCGTCTTGATGGAGATTGAGATTATATAACGTTCCCTTATCAATGTGAAGAGGCTTGTGGTGTAATCCGTGTAGATCTCTTGTAGTTCTCCATCATGAAATGATCGTTCACAGATTTCAGCCACTTGTTTGTATCTGTTTCATCCCTTTACTGACATTTTGTAAAATATAAGTTTCCCTCTTTCTCGTTGTTGTTGTTATCAGCTCCACTCCTGCTTCCTGAAGCAGTGGAAATCTTTTATTTGCTTGATGGAATATTGAAGGTTCGAACAGGTGTGTCGATCATGTGATGTCAGAATGCGGATCTTCCTTGTGGTTTATCAGCATTTAAGAAATAAAGCCGAAGGCTTTGCTTTAACCGTAACCTAATTTGAGTTTATCAACTTCCTGAAGGTTAATTAAAGAAGGAGAAAAAACATCTCAACGCTCAAGATCAAAACATTTTAATCCTGCAATTCCAAATGCAATACATTTGACAGTGAGATTTCTGATTCTCAGAAATGGCGTAAATAAAAAGCGTAAAAGCCGTAATAAAAAAAAGAACTAGGGCGAAAAAGAACATTGTTAGAAGGGTTATACAAAGTGTACTCACATAAAAATGAGCTAATGTTGAATTTTTAAAACTTTTTATATGAATGTAAATGATAAATGAATGTTGGACTAACATGGAGATATGACTAGAACAGGGGTGAGCAAATAAAAATCCTCAGGGGCAACATTATATACTGCATCTGTTATAAGGGGCCGTCAAGCCAAAAGAAAGAACAAAAAAAATAAAAATAAAAGGGAATTGTTAAATAAGCTTTTTCGGTGTTAATCTGATGGTATATCACTCAATTTTAATATGTATTTTATTTAAGATTTAAAAATTCCATTTTACAATGTGATAGAAAAGCTCTTTATTCTCTAAAAATTAAAAACATTTCCAAGAAAAAGAACAGAGAGAAAAAAATTAAAATAACCAAGATCTTTAACAAGTTACATGTACAGCTGAAATAGTATTAAAATTGTTAGATAGCCATTGGAAACATTTAAAAACGGTCAGTTTTAAAGTATAATTTTTGACCTTACGAGGGCCGCATGGATAAGGTTGAAGGGCTACATGTGACCCCCCGGCTGCCCTTTGCCCAGGTCTGGACTAGAATTTTTTTTATTTCAAAATCAATTCAACCACTTTGATTCTAAGACAAGAAATGTTGTCAAAATGGATAAATCAAAATTGGGGAAATAAATATTGTATAATATGACGTAACATGTTTTGTTAATTTGCAGAATGAAGATATATTTGGTCAACTAACTACGTTACTGATCCACTCCTGGTACCAACTTCACTAGTTGGAACAATCAGCATCATCTTCCTTCGAGGAAAAGAAACAGTTTGGTTTACAGTTGACAACTTTCTGGAAGTATTGTTCAGGTGGAGGTGATTCATCGGTTTATGGCGTTTATCGTCTTCGTTTCCCTCTCAAGAATTCAGGTCAGTGTTTTGCTTCCATCGTTCAGGAAAACGAAGAGATAAAAATAATACTTAACTGAATCACAGAACACTTCGGGTTCTTCTTCACCCAATTCGTTAGATGTCATAGAAAACAAAGAATTCATATTCAAAATGTAAACCAAACATTGAAAATAGTGACAAACTAGTGATGAAAACATAAATCCAGACAAATCTCAATGACATTCAATGACTAAATACAAATGACGGGAATGTTAAAAAAAAAAGCTAAAATCAGTTAGAGGTGTCAAAATTATTTTTCTGATCCAAATAAGAATGAACTAAAATAAGAACTATAAATGATAAATTGTGTTTTTAAGCATGTAAATATAAGGTAAAAGTTAAAGCTGATTGTCAATATGCAAGACTAAACCCCTACTTCAGCTAAACTCTTAGTTTAACTACTTGGTTAATAGGTAATCGACGTTACAATAATTACATTTCTATTATTTAAATGTTTCAATTTTCCCAGTTTATATTCATTTACTTTTTTGGTATTTACCACTTTCAGGGTGCTGTAGTGATGACAAGCTTTCGCTCTTGTGAGGCTTATCTTATCTTTTCATTTAGAGAGTGGGAACACAGACAATGTCTTACTAATCGTGATCAAAAGATCATTTAAAGAGACAATCATGGGATGCTTAGTATTATATTTGAGGTATTATCGTATCAAATGGCGTGAGGGGGAAATGTGTTTCTCCTGCATTTGAGTGTTTTTTTATTGTGGTCACAACACAAGCCAATATATCTCAACCATCAGCTTCATTTATCAAAGTAAGAGCCACAATAATGATCAGCCATTCTTCGTACAAAAGACTTTTCAAGGTGGGTTTTATGGCATGAGTTGCTCAATTCTTTACGACAAAAAAATAACATGTGTGTTTCGGGAAACATATTTTAGTAGATAAGCGTCATGAGTGCTTCACTGGGAGTGGACTTGTTTTCACACCTTGAGAGGAGTGGCTTGGGATCAAAAGTGGTGGACACCTGGTCTCTGAATTTAGACGGGATAACAACTGTACCTCAGCTCTCACCTCCATTCGTTTCCCACAGCAACTGAAGCAATGAAACTTCTGATCTTCCTCTGTCTGGTTGCCGCCGGCAACAGTAAGTCAACTTTGTAATGATTATCTTTTGTCAAATCGAGTCGCATTACCTAATTTAAAAGGTTCTGTTGAGACGGTATCGGTAAAGCTAGAGTTAATTATCAACGACTATTTCTTCTTTCAATAATAAAGATTGTATTTTTTAAATATATATATTTTTTAATGCTGCTGTGATTCTGACATTCTGAAGAATTTGCTGGACTGTTGCCCTTTGGCTTAACTTGTTAATACTTAACATGGTGACACCTTAATAGGTTCGAGTCGAAGTCTAACCGACACTGATAAAGTCATCCACTCTTTCTTCAATAGTTTGAGGCCAAATTGTTGTCATGGCGGCTTGTTTGAGGATTTAATAAAAACTCTCTAGTTGTAGTTTCTCACTGTTATTTTTATTGTTTATTAAAGATTATTATTATTATTATTATTGTTATTATATATTATTATTACAAGAACAGAATCACTAGTGTATTAAAACAATATTTCATGTTTTCTTATACGGTAACATAATCAAGAGAGCACCTGTACGAGTCTCATCAATGTTAGCGCGTCCTCACCAAACATCCTCAATAAATCTTCTCTAGCATTAAGGACATTTGCACAGTAAAAACCCCATCTAACAATAACAAAGATTTAAGAAGTATATTCAACTCCATGAAAAATCAAACAATTGTACAATTTTATGTGTTTGCGATTTATTTTTTAGGTTGATTATATATTATACTGAAATCTTCACATCCAGTTTTTCCAAGTGTACTTTAACTTCATGTTTGAAGCGACTTTGCCAAACAGTTTAGTCCTGTATAACCTTTATATTTTCATTTTTGTTTGTTTAACATCAGTCCATGGCGTCCATTCAACAGCTACAGAAAAGCCAGCAACAACTTCCATTGACACGGTAACAATACCTACACAACGAACGACACCAACTGACAATGTGACAGTAACAATACCTACACAACGGACGACACCAACTGACAATGTTACAGTAACAATACCTACACAACGGACGACACCAACTGACAATGTTACAGTAACAATACCTACACAACGGACGACACCAACTGACAATGTGACAGTAACAATACCTACACAACGGACGACACCAACTGACAATGTTACAGTAACAATACCTACACAACGGACGACACCAACTGACAATGTTACAGTAACAATACCTACACAACGGACGACACCAACTGACAATGTGACAGTAACAATACCTACACAACGGACGACACCAACTGACAATGTGACAGTAACAATACCTACACAACGGACGACACCAACTGACAATGTTACAGTAACAATACCTACACAACGGACGACACCAACTGACAATGTGACAGTAACAATACCTACACAACGGACGACACCAACTGACAATGTTACAGTAACAATACCTACACAACGGACGACACCAACTGACAATGTGACAGTAACAATACCTACACAACGGACGACACCAACTGACAATGTTACAGTAACAATACCTACACAACGGACGACACCAACTGACAATGTGACAGTAACAATACCTACACAACGGACGACACCAACTGACAATGTGACAGTAACAATACCTACACAACGGACGACACCAACTGACAATGTTACAGTAACAATACCTACACAACGGACGACACCAACTGACAATGTGACAGTAACAATACCTACACAACGGACGACACCAACTGACAATGTGACAGTAACAATACCTACACAACGAACGACACCAACTGACAATGTGACAGTAACAATACCTACACAACGGACGACACCAACTGACAATGTTACAGTAACAATACCTACACAACGGACGACACCAACTGACAATGTTACAGTAACAATACCTACACAACGGACGACACCAACTGACAATGTTACAGTAACAATACCTACACAACGGACGACACCAACTGACAATGTTACAGTAACAATACCTACACAACGGACGACACCAACTGACAATGTGACAGTAACAATACCTACACAACGGACGACACCAACTGACAATGTTACAGTAACAATACCTACACAACGGACGACACCAACTGACAATGTTACAGTAACAATACCTACACAACGGACGACACCAACTGACAATGTTACAGTAACAATACCTACACAACGGACGACACCAACTGACAATGTTACAGTAACAATACCTACACAACGGACGACACCAACTGACAATGTGACAGTAACAATACCTACACAACGGACGACACCAACTGACAATGTGACAGTAACAATACCTACACAACGGACGACACCAACTGACAATGTTACAGTAACAATACCTACACAACGGACGACACCAACTGACAATGTGACAGTAACAATACCTACACAACGGACGACACCAACTGACAATGTTACAGTAACAATACCTACACAACGGACGACACCAACTGACAATGTGACAGTAACAATACCTACACAACGGACGACACCAACTGACAATGTTACAGTAACAATACCTACACAACGGACGACACCAACTGACAATGTGACAGTAACAATACCTACACAACGGACGACACCAACTGACAATGTGACAGTAACAATACCTACACAACGGACGACACCAACTGACAATGTGACAGTAACAATACCTACACAACGGACGACACCAACTGACAATGTGACAGTAACAATACCTACACAACGGACGACACCAACTGACAATGTGACAGTAACAATGCCTACACAACGGACGACACCAACTGACAATGTGACAGTAACAATACCTACACAACGGACGACACCAACTGACAATGTGACAGTAACAATACCTACACAACGGACGACACCAACTGACAATGTGACAGTAACAATACCTACACAACGGACGACACCAACTGACAATGTGACAGTAACAATACCTACACAACGGACGACACCAACTGACAATGTGACAGTAACAATACCTACACAACGGACGACACCAACTGACAATGTGACAGTAACAATACCTACACAACGGACGACACCAACTGACAATGTGACAGTAACAATACCTTCACAACGGACGACACCAACTGACAATGTGACAGTAACAATACCTTCACAACAGACATCAACAACTGCACCTGGAAGTGAAACAACAACTACAAAACTGACATCAACAACTGCACCTGGAAGTGAAACAATACCTACAAAACTGACGACAGATACTGGAACTGGAACAAGTTCTACACAACAGATGGAACCTACCAGTGCAACATTACCAGGTAATTTTTTTTCCTGGTTTGCTTTATATTATATACATTGAATACATTTTAATTTATGTGTGTTAATCACTCTTTACAGATCCTTGTGACCCAAATCCATGTGGATGTGGAGCCACTTGTACTCCTGGTTTGGAAAACGACTATGTGTGCATCTGTATGACTGGTGATGTCTACGATAAGACTTCAAACCAGTGCATTCGTGGTGAGTTGTGGAAGGAAAATATACTTGGCTTAAGGACCTAAATCAGTTCCCTATCTAGTTTCCAAACTAACAAAACCTCTACAATTTATGTATGTGTAGCTAAAGTTTTCCCTGGAAATCTGATCCTTCGTGAAACACCATTTGAAAAGGAAATGACAGACCAAAGCTCTGATATATTTAAAAAAACCGCAAAGGAAATCACTGATAAAGTAAGTAATATTTTTAATCCGAGTTAAAGACATTAAATGTCCAGATTGTTCAAAACCTCCGTGCTTAAATTAGCTCAGTATAGGACTTTAAATGTATATATATTTATTTTTGTTGAGAGATGCATTTAAGATTAACTGGCTCACTGTTGAAACAATGTTGATTCTTTTAACACTACATCTCTTTCAACTATAGCTGGACAATGCTTTCTTCGGTAACACAGATTACCGCACCTCAATAGTGCTGAGCCTCAGGTGAGTTCTTTAAAACCACAAATGAACATTTCTGAGAAACACACAGGGAGACTTGATTACGCTTTTTTTCCAGTCAGATCATTGTGGAATCTCCGCTGCCGATTAGAAACGCTAATGAAGGAGTCAACGCCAGTGTACAGACGCTTTTTGATGAGAGTTCCAATGTTGATAGTAATATGGTCAAAAAAACAATAGAAAACAAATTGTCAGGGGCAAATTTTACAGGTAAGTTTTCTTTCGATTTACTTAAGCTGTGAGTATGATCCAGCGTATTGCAAACATCACCGCAGTGGGTCCCGAATATTTATGATCTCTTCAATGTCATCGAGTGCTTTTATTTACGCAGAAAAAAATGACACTCATGGTACAAGTGAATGAGGAACATTGAAAGATCAAACTGCAGCAAACCATCCAACTGTAATTTCTTACTTAGCTCATTTCAATCTTGAACCCTCACATCCAAGCTATACTATTCGGAGAGAAGAAATATTTCAGCTGATACATTTCTAAAGTATAGCGTAGCATATATCGCTTTTCACTTGCATGTTCCGTCAAAAATCCAAAGGAACCTCACATGGCAAAAATCTCGGCTTTTAACAGAAATATGAACAAGAAATCCAGTTGAATGAGGAATTTTTGAGTTGAATAGCTTTACAAATAAAAGCTTAAATCTTAGAAGTAGGTGTGAAGATGTTGTCAAGTAGCAAAGCATTTAATGTATATTTCTTTAAGATGCATCTCCATGTATATAAAAACAGTATTTGCTGAACACTTTAAAACATTGTGTGTATTTGCAGTGAGGCCTCTATGTGAGCTTAAACTCTGTGACGAGGCCAGCACGGATTGTACGGAGCCAGCTGATGGACTCTTTGAATGTATATGTAAGCCGGGTTATCGTATCACTGCCTTGACTGACAAAGTGTGTTTGGGTACGTACATTCGATTTAGTCCTTCTCATTGTTTTCTTTTGTTCTCTTGTTGATAACGTCTCCAACTTTTATGCAGCTTGTCCCAATGGTCAGCTATTAAATACTGAGTTATTTGAGTGTGAAGCGTAAGTGTCTCCCCAAAAAAAATAAAAATAATAATTTTCCACGTCTAAATACACAACTTTGCTTCCTCTGTCTCAGATGTCCTTTTGGCAAGAGTGGTTTCAACTGCGGAGATGGTGAGTATTCTCCCGGTCAAATTGTCACAGTCGAGCCACGCTGACCCCTGTTAGAAGTGTTTGTCGGCTCAAAACGTTGGCTTTAATGTCGCCGTCCATGTCTCTCTCTCTGTAGACTTGGTGCTGGTGCTGGTGATCCTTGTATCAGTTTTCGGCGGATTGCTGGTCATATCACTGATCGTCTTCTCCGTTGTGGCTTGCAAGTAAGTTCCCCACATTCGTTTTTGAGAGTTCATAAAATGATATGTTAAGGTTTTCCTATTCAAATAACAAAATCACTTTATATATTATTTATTAAATCCTTTTTTTTCTCTCAATAACTTAAAATAGTTTTTTAAAAAAATCATATTTTTTCGTATTTTCATATCATGAAAATCTTGTTTACATTCACAACTTCATTTTACTTTTGAACATGTGTTTTATTCTTTTTCAAACATATTCATATTATTATATATATTATCCCAAAACATCTTCTAAAGACAAACAATGGTAAGTGGAGTGAGTTCAACTGGTGTCATATAAGTGTGTATTAACCAACTGTACTGCAACTGTTTCTGTGGTAAGATTGAAAATATTGATATCGGCTCCCCCTAGTGTGAAGAGAAAAGTATGTAATATATTAGCTCAAGAGTGTGCTAGTCATGTCTACTGTTTATTTTTATGCCACCGTCATCCCACACATCAACCCTCTCCACTTCTTCTCATGTCTTTGCATCGAAATCCTCGTCACGTTAACTTTCACGTGGTGATTTATATTGTTCATTTACCCAGGTCAAAGAAAAGAGCAAAAAAGACAACCACACCAGATTTCGGGAAACCATACTTAAGTCACTCCGCAGCCAAGTCGCCCCGATTGGACGACAGTGGGAGATCGTCCCTTGCAGATGTGCCCATGAACACCCATGAGATTTTTACCAACGGTGTGATCAAGATCCCTCGAGCTACACCCAGCGCCAGCTGGGATAGCAGGAACAGACAAGAGACGACGCCGGGCAAAGGCCGCCAAAACGTGGCGAATGTGAGGCAGAATTCGGTGAGCAACGTTTGAACGTGAAGAAGAGAAATGTTCAAAAAAATATCACCTACTAGTGGTTTGACTGTCTGTCTGTTTGGTCCGCTCGTCCTTTAAGCACTTCAACAATGACATGGATGAGGTGAACGGAAGCCCATACCGTCGTGGCGGGAACCCCTATGCCCAAAGTCGACCTCAGCGCAACCCATATGCTCAGAGCAACCCAAGCTACGTGCACGATGATGGAAGAAGAAATTACTAAAAACCATAGATGGTTACCGACCCAGCCTCTTTTAATGATTGAGGGTTTGTGCAATAGTCCAAAAAAAAAAAAAGTGGATTGTATTTCCATAAGGTTTAATTTCCAAGTGTTTCATTTTCAAGTTTCAAGTAATTTTCAAGTTCTTTAAAATTGGACCATGTCAACCGCTCGGGATTATGGACCTTTTCTAGCATTCGATCAAAGAAGCAGATTTAATTAATGCCTTAGAAAATTGTTGAATCACTCAACAGCTTCATATACTCACTGTATTTGCATGTTTTATTTATGTAATCACATATTCATGTCAAATGTATAAATGGCATTTTTTTTCCCCATTTCTACTGCAACATAAATAAAACACATTTGCCTCTTTTATTACTTGTTTGTAAACACAGTGGTGTAGTGTTCAATGGTGACGCCTCCAAAAATAAAATATATATATATATATATATATATATGTATTGTTTTCCTCTGATAGAATAATTGGAGTAAAAGCGATCGTGACTCAGCAGCTATTTTTTTTTGTATCTTTCTATTATATTTCAGGAATATTTTAAAATCAAGAAAGTCTTTGTTGTATATAAATTATATTATTATTAAAATATACTACTAACTAAATTCTTCAGGGATCAATAAAGGTTATCCATCTACCTTATAAGTCCACTATATATAAGTCATTTATATACTTATGACTCCTGTGTGTTTTTTTAGTTTTTTTCATTTTATTTAAAGATACATTACCTCAAATATGAACTATAAATCAGTAGGCTGTGATTACAGCAGTGCGTCACTAGGTGGTCTCTAGCTAGTACTTTTAAAAAGATGATCTTAAAACCAACTTCTTTTTTGTGTATTGACTTATTGTATCCATTGTGTGAATAAAGTACAAAGTCCAAAACTATTGTTGAATCCTCGTGTGTTAAAGTAAAGAACAAATCTGGCCACCAAGTCATTTTATCTGGCCCAAAAAAAGGCTTGAAACTAGTTTTTTTAAACCCTTGTGTTGCCTCCGCGTCAAGGTGAGCGACCTCCCTGGATTCCATAAATACACATGCAGTGGTGGAGGTTGTTCACCTTGACCCACAAGAAACACATGGAATGAAACAATTACATTTGTTTTTGGGCCTTCGCCTTGACCCAGAGATAACACAAAGATTAACGCAAATTGATGTTGAATCACAGTCAGAATCAGAAGCTTTTATTGCCAGTCTTGTAAACATAAAATATGTATTTGTGTGTGTGTGTGTGTGTGTGTGTGTGTGTGTGTGTGTGTGTGTGTGTGTAGTCACTTCAGCCTGTAAGCAGCCAAGATCAATAGAGACATGTAGTTAGAACTTAATTTAATGAGGAGCTTCACAACAGATTTCTTTCTTTTTTGTTTCCCTGTGCTCGACATTGGAGAACAGCAGGAAATCATAAAAAATATATATTTTGAAAGGAACATGCAATAATGAAGTGCCACCACATTATACTTCCTGAATTTCTAAAAAATGACACAATTATCTTTATATATATATATAAAGGTTATATATATATATATATATATATATATATATATATATATATATATATATATATATATATAGAGAGAGAGAGAGAGAGAGAGAGAGAGAGAGAGAGAGATATTAAACTTCTTCTACAGTCAGCTATGAAGCGAAGTTGGTGTTTACACAGCGACTCTGTATACAACATAATATTATGGCGGATAGAATATTATCAAATACGTTATTAAAACAAAAACAAATGTTTTCATGGGAAATAATCGAGGTGTCACTAGTGTCAAAGCTATCGTTAGCATCTTTACCGTGTTGTGCAAAATTACTAACAAATGACGATCGTATTTATTAAAAATACTCACATTTATGCTGTTTATTGCTCACTTTTTTCACGATGGTCGCAAATTCTTACCGTTACTGAACTGAAGATGAAGCTATAACACATTCTCATGAGATCATCCTTTTAATGGCTTTTGCCATAAAACCTGTTATTAGTACATTTTACATTGATGCCGAAGTTTCTGGTCAACTGTTAATACTTGTCTCTGAACCACAACCGTTACACAAATTTATGGGTTTGATCAGAGTAGCAGAATGAAAATGCATCACACAAAAACAAACCATGACCTTTGTTCTGGAATGTAATAGCATCTGAAAATATACTTATTCTTAAATAACTATTCCATGGTACATGAGAAATATATCCATAAAGCATTAACCTCCTTTTGTTGATAGTAATCATGTTTTGAAAACCAACATTTAAATGAATTATTTCAATACTGTTTTATTAAAAGTACATTGTGATTTATTCTAGTCCTGTAGAAGGATCTAAAATATAATCGAATCTAATATTGTAATTGTTGGACTGAGAGAAAGGACTCTAGTTACTCTGCCACCATCTGCTGGACATTCATTGTAATTGCAATGTGTCTTTATATTGAATTGTATTTTTTGTCCCCTCTGCTCGTTGTCATTTTATCGTCTTCCGCATCTGGGTAACCTTGTTAAGTATTCTGTGACACTTTGGTCTGCATCGAAGAACCGTTGACATTCTAAGGTGTCTGGTTCTGCTCGAGTTTTCTGCCCATTAAAACTACGTTTTTCCTGGCCACTGTCACAAAGTGCTTAGACAATAAAACAATACTCACTTGCTTACTGTCACTCATTGTGGCTGGGACCTGTGTTACTTCTCTCATATAGTATTATTTGACTTGAAAATTATCTTGAGAAAAAATGTGTTATGATTTGACATTTTAATACATTTGAATGGATTTGAAATGGACCGCCCTGCAACACTTTCAATAACAGTTTCTGCTCATTTTAAATTCTGTAAAGTCTCAATTAAATAACAAAATACGATTTCGATATCAAGCAGTTTCTCTCCTACCCTTCTTTCCCCAATCTCTTCCAATGGTATTTTACTCTGTTATTTAAAATACACAAGGACAATATGATTCATCTCCATGCTAGATTCAATTGCTATGCAGACGACACCCAGTTGTACCTTCCAGGCTCCCTCTGTCACAGCCTGCGAGACATTAACTCTTGCTTCTCCTCAAACTTCCTTCAATCTCAACAACGGCAAAACCGATGTCCATTTAATTGGTCCTCTCAGGTATCCTGGGCGTAATCCATAAAAACACCATTTCCTTTATTGCTCACATCTATGAAGTCACCTGGTCAGCATACTTCCAAGTGCGCAACATGAATCGCCTCCATCCTTCTCTCGTGGATATTTTAAAAATGCTGGTTTTACTGCTCATTTTGTCAGCAGACGAAGCAGCTGTCAGAAGATGCCGGACTTCTGTGCCCCCTATGGATGCTCTAATGTGCGGAATATACGAACGAGATCTCGTGGGATCTTTAAGGGGTTTTAGTTTAGAAAGTTTTGTAAGGTAGTTGTTAGATTAAAAATGATTATACACTATACGTATACGCCATACTTAAATTAATGCAAAAAGATAATCAAAATTTAAAGTATAAATTACTAGCCTCATCTAAGAGCTTAAACGTTTGAATACACATTCACAATCAACATTTCACTCAGACTGACACACTGTTTTCAAGACAAGCTTGGAACAGAATTAGAGAAATGACACCGGTTATTCAAACATCTGTTCGTCTGCCTTTTCACACCTGGAGTCGTGAAACAAAGAGCGAAGCGGGACACACCTAGGAGGGGGGGGGGGGGCTTGAAGACAAAGGCACCCACCCACGCAAGAGGGCAAGCTAGGAAGTTTCTCTGCAGGTGATCGAGACATAGACAACTTGAAAGAGCCATTTGCCGGAAGAGACGACCCCCTGGCCGGGGAAATTTGCCTTAAATATAGCGATGTTTCTACAGTTCTCCCGGAGCTATTGAACTGTAAAGCTGCCGGCAGGAAGCGCACCCGATCGATCGTAAAGCTTGTATTTTGTTTGACTTGAAGCGGCGAATAAACGACCAGTGACACTCTGCATTGACCATTTATCTCCACAAAACAAGGTATTAAGACCCGGAAGTGACAGCGAGTTGGAGCGACTGGAATGGACTCCAGTTTTGCCCGTTTTATCGTAAATAGTTATTATTGAATCCTTGACATGCAATCTGGGAATGTGTGTGATCTAGTGTAATCTTTTAACTAATGTTAAGCTCTTTTGTAATAAATTGTTTTTGTAAATTGATTGTCCCAAGTCCAGTTGCATCTGAAGGGGTAACCTCTGTCAAATTAGTTTAATTTCTAAGAGGGTTTTATTTAAAAGTCTATTTCTGAGGTAGTATCAACAATCAACTGTAATTTGTACACTGCACTTCTTATTACATTGTTGTGATGCTAGTTATAATTTTATCCCACGTTTTCTCAATAGAATATTCCATTTTAAAACATTGTGTGATATTGTGACATTATCCTCAGCATACCTTTCATAATTGTTTTGATCTATCACTTCAAACTTTAATAGATTTTATAGTCAAATATTCCTTCTAATAATGTCTATCTGGTCTGAAGTTTGAAAAACAAGCCCCATGAAAAAAAGCTTGCAAAATGAGCGAGTTATGATCACTTTTATAGTGTAAACACAGCATTCCTCTATAGACTTAATGCACTGTAGGAGCGAGTGGCACTGTACCAAGATGGCCGCCCTGTTTACACACCGCTCTAGTGGGCGGCAGCAGTCGATGCGGCGTCTATGTATATAGATGTCTACGGTAACAACTGTTAGATCCTCCATCTTCCTCCATCAACCTCACCATTCCTCCTCAGGACCCGGACATCCGTAACATCAACACACTGATGTTTTTAAAACTCACGTAAAACCCACCTTTTCGAAGTAGTTTAGTCACTGTCATTCATATATTGTAGTATTCCCTGACAATTATAATTGTTTTTAATTTTATCTCTCTGAACTCTTACAAGTTCTCCTATTGTTGTTTTACTGTTGTTCACTGTTGCTTTTCAACATGTCCTTTATGGTGTCCTTGAGTGTGACCTTCAGATAAAATGTGGTTTTATTAATATTGTTAATGATCCAAAGTTTTTTCTACTGTGTAGGACTTGAGAGGGGGATGATCCTCGCCTTTCCGGTGAAGATGAGCAAACGGTAACGGAGGGAGTGAAAGAAAGGGTAGAATATGAAAAAGCTGAAGCATGAAAAGGATCGACACTGGCTGTCAAGTGAGATTATTCCTATTTAAGTGAGTTAATTTCAAGTATAAACGTAAATGCTTTTGTCAAATGCACCAATAAACGTACTCAGTTGTCTGTAATTTGAACTGTAATGTTTTCGTAACCGGATGAATAAAGACGATTCTTAACTTTTACATCTTCCGCGTGAGTTGTTAATGTCGAGCTTCAAGAGTTACATGAAAATGACTTTCACATTTTCTGCTGATGTCCACAACATACCAACTGGTAAAGGTTAATCTTAGATGAAGTTTATGAAAAGGACGTGTCGTAAAAGTGTTGTATTACCTGGCGGCCCGCTACTGGACTGTTAGGCTCTAACTGAGGCACATTCGGACTCAGACATCGACGGCGTGTAGTTAGCATGACTGAGCATCACAGGAAACTGTGAAGCTCTCAACTATGGACCACAAAAGTCTTCATCTTGTTATTCTTACTTTCCTGTGTGTAGTAAGATTTGTTCAAGGTAAGTTCCTGTGTTTATTTAATGTCTGAAAAAATATACAATTATTCCATATAATTAATTAATTGGTGTTTCAAGCAGTACAGAATTGTATTGATGGAATACAATGATCTCCAACAAAACATTG
This sequence comes from Callionymus lyra, assembly GCF_982586985.1. NCBI lineage: Eukaryota > Metazoa > Chordata > Actinopteri > Syngnathiformes > Callionymidae > Callionymus > Callionymus lyra. The sequence goes on from NC_141823.1 coordinate 20,010,649, forward strand.
ATTAAAATTTGTGAATTGTGTTTTCTGAAAATTGTAGACCTTTTTGATTATTTACTGTTTTTATATGAATACATTCTCATAACAGTTGTTATCTATCTTAGTCATCGTTGTTTTGGGGTAACTGAATTCCGCAGTAATTTTGTCACTTTCTACAAATAATATATATTTTTTTAACATCATGAAGAAATAAACAACATATTTTTTAACGTTACGCAAACTTGATGGAGGAGAAGGATGGATGGACAGATTTGGACTTTATACCAGGTCATGTGAGAGAAGATTTAACCACGCTATTAAATCCTAAATCACATGTCTGGAGGCTACAGTTCAACTTCAAAAGAAAACCACATAAAATGCTCAATGACAAACAATTATTGTCTAATATTTTGATGATTTTTCTCGGGTTTTGTAAAAGCTTATCTCGGTGCACTGTAACCTTTCCATATGTTGTTTTAATCGTGTCCTGACGTGTGTGGGGTTCTACAGGGGGCTGCGGTGGTGGGCAGTTTCAATGCACGAGCGGACAATGCATCAACATCGATTGGAGATGCGACGGAACCAACGACTGCACGGACGACTCCGACGAGCTCAACTGTCGTGAGTGATCCGATGGCTTGTCGCTCAAACACCGCGAGCGAAGGATTCTTTTTCCTTTAACACTTTTGCAAAACTGCAGAAAACAAGTTTTCAATCCCTTTACTTCATGTTTTTTTTTGTTTCTCAGCACATCCATCATGCAGCTCCCAGCAATTCAAATGTGTAACAAGCGGTGAATGCATTTCTCTGGGGTTCGTCTGCGACGGCGAGGATGACTGCATAGATGGCTCCGATGAACAAAGAGCGTGCGGTACGTTACATGGAAAACATACGAGCACGAGGATGGAACTTGTTTTCGATTCAATTTCAATCATTTGATTTGAGATAAAAATGTTACATTTGCACAGACGGGCGGACGTGCAGGCCTGACCAGTTCACCTGTCAGGAGGGCCAGTGTGTCCCCAAAGTGTACAGATGCGACCACATCAAAGACTGTGTGGACAACTCGGATGAAAACAACTGCAGTAAGGATCGGACGTCCAAAAAGAGATTCATAATAACACGGCGTGAAACTTAAAAATAGAACAGAATCCCCAGAGTCACTGTGTATCCTCCTGCAGACTATCCCCGGTGCACAGAAAAAACATGTGCTAATGGAGCCTGCTACAACAATTCTCAGCACTGCAACGGGATCCCGGACTGCAGGGACGGATCCGATGAATACAACTGCAGTGAGTAAACGACAACAAACCAACATGTCAAAACAACTTTGCTTTATGTCTTTTTTATGACTCGCTATCAAACAACCTGAGAATTGTCAAGCTAGTGCTAAGCTAGTGCTAAGCTAGTGCTATGCTAGTGCTAAGCTAGTGCTAAGCTAGTGCTAAGCTAGTGCTAAGCCACTGCTAAGCTAGTGCTAAGCTAGTGCAAAACTTAAAGTTAAGATCTACTTTGGAATAATTTTGGCCCTTGAAAAAAACTGTATTTTTTTTTTTGCTAAAACACCAATACTGTGGTTAGTTCGTCTTTTTTTCTTTTTTAACATACATACATTTACTTTACTAAGCCAAAAGAATTGCAGCTCAGTGTTTGAAGCAAGGGTTTATGGGAGTTAAATTAAAAAAACTTCATTTTCTATCAGTTTTATTTATGATTATTGTGTGAAAAGGTGATGGTTATGATCGGTTTTGAGTGACTTTGAAAAGGACTTGTCCTGGATATTCGGCCCTTTGATTTTGAACACCTAATTCTACATTAGCCCATTTTTAAAGATACCATTAGTATAGTATTCAAATGAAATCATTGCAAATTAAGTTCAAATTTAAAAAACAACAACAATTTTTAGTTATATTGTACTTCAATATCCTTTGTTCCAATTGTAATAATACTAGTTTTCTAAGCACTTAAACTAATATGAACTTACGGCCCTAGTATAGCCCAGAAATAAGTGATACGCTTTTACTTTGAATGTTTATAATGTAAGTACTTGTAGTTATGAGATGATTCAAAAGTAAATTCCAAATTCTCGTTTTTTTCTTTTGACTTAAGCAGTTTAGCGGTTTATGGTAACTTGAACTGCAGGAAAGATTTAATAGGGGAGGCCTTTGTACTTTGAATTGCATTTAAATTGTGTTCCTCAGTCTTTATTGTCATTATACAATAATGCGCGATCAGGATTTAATGATAAGACTTCCACATTTAGATGTGTAAATCTGTAAAAATATTCTGTTAATATTATTACAGTCTAAGGATGTGGTTGAAAATATTCATTTTTAATCTTCTGATATAGGATTGGGATAATTTGACGGTTTTCACATCATTAATCGCAAAGGACAATTAAATTTGTCTGAATATCTATGATAAATAGCATTACCTTGAAGAAAAATGTATAAAATCTTTCATTTTTGTCATGTGTATAAATATAATATAATAAAATAGAAATGCAAAACCACGTTAATCTTTACCTAGGACATAAAGATTAGAGTTTTAGCCAAAGTCTAAAATATTTTTTAACGTTTAAAGCAGTCTTAAATCACTCCAACAATTAGGAAGGAGAAAGTTACAACATGGTGTATGATCCCGATATTTCCTTTTTTTTTAGCCAATCAACACTGTCCCATCCACCAATATCAATGTACAAATGGCTACTGCATCCCACAATCCTTTGTGTGCGATCACTGGGATGACTGCGGGGACTTCAGTGATGAGCAAGGCTGCGGTAGGAACATGGCTTCAACAACATTCTGATATCAACTTGCTTAACAACAGTTTGATTATTATTTATTTTGTGGTTTTCCTTAGTGTATCAAAGCTGCAGTGGCAATCAACATACTTGCAGTAATGGCCGATGTATTCCCCAAATGTGGGTGTGCGACCACTTCAATGACTGCGGTGACTACAGCGACGAGAAAGGCTGTGGTAAGATACCTGAAGACTTCCTACTACAGGAGTTACACCTGTTAAGACGAAGTTTTTTCTTTATAGACAGCAACTCCCGGGATTGTTACCCTGGAGAATGGGGGTGTCCCGACTCCAATGAGTGTATACCACTGAATAAGGTTTGTGACGGGAAACCGGACTGTCCCGGAGCGACCGATGAAACCAATTCCACAGCTCACCAAACCTGCAGTAAGTTATGTTGCTTATAATGGGATTTTAAGAAAACATGGCTATAAGACCTGGTCCCCCTGATAAAATAGTGGGTCAATTAAATAAAGTTATTTGAATAAAGAGAAAACTTGTTGGTAACGTAGAGGTTTCTTAAACAAAAATATACTTTATTGTAGTTATTTCCTGCAGTATGGTTTGAACAACTGGGATTATGATGGGATTCTTAACTTTATTAGTCCATTTAGTAACATTTAGTTGAACATTAACTGATCTTTTACGCAGCGAAACTATCCAAATCCTCTTAAATAAGGTGGCGAAGTTAAGATAAGGAAAACCATATACTTTATGAAATGGCGTGAGATGTGATGATTCAACTTTTTTTCTTTTTTTACAGGACTGGACATGTGTTCGACCTTGAGCTGTGAATACTTGTGCCACGTTTCACCTCAAGGTGGGGTGTGCTATTGTCCACAGGGTTATGTGGTGGCCAATGACAGTCGCTCGTGTGTTGGTAAGATCCTCGCCCCCGCTTAAGTTTACTTTGTGTTCTTTATACTGCATCAATGTACGTTTTTATAGCAACAAATCCGTTGGTATAAAGAGAAGTTCAGTTTTTCTAAACGTTATTTAAGTGTCCTGGTCAGCACTTCCTGTTAACCAGTGGTTTAGCTTGCAGAACCCGGTAGAGTGTGTCCTCTGTTTAATCATGGGTTTTAAATAAAGAGCTCAATGAAAGCCAATCTCAAGACCAAATGATGATAATAATAATAATAATAATAATAATAACAATAATAATAATAATAATAATAATAATAATAATAATACATGATATTTAAAAGCGCTTTCCAAGAGACTCAAGGTCAAATACACCAACAATAAAATCATACAATACAACAAAATCACAGAATGCAATAAAATAAATAAATAATAAACAACACAAAGAAAGGTTTATGAGGGATATGCGATGCGTAACAGGTGGGTACAAAGTCACAGTTGCGGAGGTCTGGTGGAAGACAGTTGGAAACTATTTGGCCCCAGAAAATAAGCTGTTTTTCTTGAATGCTTAGTATAGCTTAAAAAATCCAATATTATAAATAATGCATTTCTGTGTGAACAAAGTACTGTAAATATAAAAAACGTAACTTTAATTAAAATCTCTCTTAATGATCATCTAAGTTCAGTTTCGCATGGGTCTATATCTAGAGCCACTTGACCACCTCATTTAAAACCTCTTGCATCATGCATTTTAGTTTCAATTTTTAATGAGATTTCTAGACATATTAATGCTGGAAAGTCAAATGACTTAAATATGGAACAAAAGGTTGGCAAATATATGTGTTAGATTTCAAATAAATTCCCTTAATTTATCAGTTTTTACCTTATTTTATTGTGTTTTAAATGTTGTCCCTGATATTTGCCAAGTGACCTTGAGAGCATTGGTTATTATAATGCTTCTCATGACTCTTGTAAACAAAAAAACAAACTCTCTGAGGTAAAAGACTTTCTTTTATTATTAGTTTAGTAAATGTATTATGTAAAATAATATCTGTAAAATAACTCGTAGGCTCTTATGAAATCTAAACCTGCTGGTGCACCAACGTTTTTCAAATTCCATGTACTGGGTTACAATATCACCTTGCATGTTCTCATCATCATCTATAAGCAGATTCTCATACTATACAGACTACAACGACTGTCAGATTTGGGGGATCTGTGACCAAATGTGTGAAGACCGTCCTGGGACGCACCGGTGTAGCTGCGCCGATGGATATTTCCTGGAGCAGGGTCAGATTTGCAAGGCCAACGTGTCAGGTAAATTACAACATCTTCAATATTATCCAGCGAAAAAAAAGAAAAGTTGTTGATCTTCTCCGGTTCGTCAAACGATATCAATAACATTGTGTTGTCTTAAACTCCCTTCAAGACTACAATCTAAAGATTCTTAACTAACCAGGTGGGGTATGTTCCAGGTGGACTGCCGCAGCTGATTTTCACGGGTGGAGGGGAAGTGTTTATGGCCGACATACACGGACGATTCATCAGAACGTTGGTGCCTTCCCAGGGGAGAGGCTACGCTGTGGGTGTAGCATACCACTGGCACCACAACCGGGTCTTCTGGAGTGACACATACACTAAAAAGGTTAGTTTGCCAGTGTTTTTACAATGACACGATGTAGTCAGTTGCTTGAAGATGTTTTGTGAAACAGCTGTCAACGTGGTGTCATGATACAGTTTCTTCATATTCAAAGGCAACTAGATTGAACCTGTTTGAGCTAAAAATCTGTGGCTCTGAAGGACTCATTCAATCATTTTAAATGGAGAGAGCCACCAGTTTGCTCCAACTGAAACCTCATTTTTCATGAAACAATCACTAGTAGGTTGGTAGGTAGAACTTTATTGATCCCTCAGGAGGTCTCCTTCGGGAAATTGTTGTTTTTTTTTCCAATTAGCCACAGCAATACAGCAATTATTCATAAAAATAAATAAAAATAAAAATAAAATAAGAACAAGAACAAAGAGAAAGAACAAGATGATACAATCTAAGTCTATAGATAAGATAAAGAACATAAAGAACATAGTAACCAGTATTAGACAATCTTGTGCATCTCTATCATATGTTCTTTATGTTCACCTTCTTTGTTGCTCTCCGACATTAAGTACTGTTCAAAATTTCCCATGTCTTTAAACCGTCAAATCTCCTTATATTTGTCTCTGGACGACTTCATCTAAAGTCGCAACGAAAAACCTCAGTGTCTTATTTACTGACACTTCTTACTTTCTTCTTCTGTCTTCCTGCTCTTCAAAGGGCAACTAATGTTAAAACCCAACTCACTCTGACGTGTCAAATGTCGAAGTCTTCCTCTCCAAGATTTCGTAATGTATAACTTCATAAAGTTCTTCCCTGTCTGAAATCTTGACGAACGAGAGGTTATGAGGGCGGAGTCCATTATGTTGTAATAATGGGTTTCACCATTTTCTTTATACAACGAGTCCCTTGGAGATGGTGACTTTAGGATATTTGACCAATCACAGCAGAGTGGGTGTGGTTATGGTGAACAAGATGTAGTCTCCAGAGAAACAGTGTTTTCAGTGGGCGGGGCTAAAACACATTTTCTAATGTAAATATTTCAATGAAAAGAGAGTTTTATACAAACAGACACATACTGATGAGTACAATAGAGTCCAACATCTATTTAAGAGTCACTAAAAACTACACATTAGTTGATCTTTAAGTTAAAAACCACAATATCATCAGCAAATATCATCATCCTCCGTAGACTTGTTTGTCAGCAGCCTGAAAAATCTGACAGTTGATCTCTGATGTAAACCTACTCTCATGTTAAATCCTTCTGTATCGCTCTTGACCTCAAGGCTGTCTCACTGTCCTCGTACATGTTCTTCACCGCCCTCACACTTCAGTCTAAAGGCACATTTACGATCATTTTCTTTCTCCAGGTTTACTCTGCTGATTTAAATGGAGGGGACATCAAGGAGATTCTGACCTCTGCGGTCCAGAATGTCCAGAACCTGGCGGTGGACTGGATCAACTTCAAGCTCTATGTTCTAGAAGCCATGGTGGAGCGCATCGACGCATGTGACTTAGATGGAGGGAACCGTGTCACACTGGTGGCAGAGAACTTGCAGAGTCCTCATGGTCTTGCTCTGGATCCCACGGTGGGGTGAGTTCTAGAATCATTCAAATCGTCATTATTTTATTTTTTTATTTTTTGGGCGCGATGATAACAAAATGAACCCAAGTGTCTGTTTGTTCTGAACTGCTCCATGTGTGTTTGCAGGTACATGTTCTTCACTGACATGGGCATTAACAGTGAGCAGATGAAGCTTGAACGGGCCTTCATGGATGGAAGTAACCGTCTCGAGCTGGTGAAGAACAGGCTCGGGACTCCAACAGGAATCACCCTGGACATTGTCACAAGGAGGGTCTACTGGTCCGACAGTCATTTCGACACCGTGGAAACAGTCACCTACAACGGCTTGGACAGGTAAATATTGAACCTGAGGATTTGATGATTTTAATGTAATTTATTTTGTTATTTTTCTCCAGAAAAACGGTCCTAAATGGTGGAACGCAGGCACCACATCCTTTCGGAATCGCTGTGTTTGAGAACCACGTGTTCTTCACGGACTGGACTAAGATGGGCATAGTGAGAGCGAACCGCTTCAATGGCAGCAACCCGGCGCTCCTGTACCGGACTGCAAAGCGACCTGGACAAGTGGTGGTCTCGCACCCTGTTTTGCAACCCGTCGGTGAGAAGAAACATCATGGTCGAACCTTGCTGTCATCTATTCCTCATTCTAACAGTGAGACGACTGCCCGGTGTTCCACAGTTTTGAATCCCTGCGGCCGACACAACGGAGGCTGCCAGCACATCTGCGTCTTGAGTCACCGCTCAGACAACGAGGGTCTGGGAATCCGCTGCAAGTGTCGCCTTGGCTACGACCTTATGCCCGACCTCCACTCGTGCTTGAGTGAGTTTATTTGACATTGAAATTTTTCCTACTTTTTTTAATATTTGGAGATCTTTGTTCATCTTTTTGTCTTGGTTTTTGTCTCTTAATGAAGTCACAGGGAGTTGTTGGACTTTCAAGTTGCAGAACTATTGCAACAATACAGACTGATCACCTCATAGACTCACACTTTTGGGCAACTTAGAATCACAACATAAACCCTGCATGTTTTTGAACTGTGGCACACAACAGTTTAAATTGACACAATCACTAATAAATAAAAATTAAATTGGTTTCATGTGTATCATCTTTTTAATTCTCAAAATGAATTGTTAAACTTCTTTTAGTACTTATCTTACTTTGTTCTCTTACTATTTTCTTTGTTTGTCTTTTTTGTTACTAGTATTTCTAATAGTTAAATTGGAAAAAACAAATCAAACGGAATTTCGAAATACAGTGACTTATCACCATGATTATAATTTTTGTCCATAGTTAATTTAAAAATAAATTGTAAGTACATATAATGTATTTATAAACAGACAAATAACTTATTTATTTATTATTATAATGTCACGGTATTAGGACACTGTAATATCCTTACTCAGCGAGATCTTGTGTTTTAAATTTTTTTTTTTTTCAACCCCTGGTCCCTATTGTTAATTTTTGATCATTTAATGAATACTTTAAAGATAGAAGTAATGATCATTTGATTCTCTGTAGATTCTCTCGCTAATAACAACAACTTTGCAGGTTCTTGGACACTTTGAAAAGCTAAGATTTAATTCACAATATTGTAAAACGAAGAAAACCCATTCTTTTTTCAACAGAGCTGAAGGACTTTTTATTGATGGCTACGACCGTGGCGGTCCGCGGGATCCCACTCAATTTCTCCCTCCAGGAAGATGTCACCCTTCCCCTATCTGGCCTCGGTACTTCGTTCTCCGGCTCTGCTGTGGAGTTCGATGGCAACGAACAGGCTCTTTTTTACAACGACAGGTCCAGAGGTCTGGTGTATAAATCCAACCTTAATGGCACTGGTGAGATTTCATTTCACATTTTCCACAGAAAAAAAAACGAGCAATCAATATTTTATATAACACCATTTATATTAGCAGCAAGTCAAATTAAATATCCTACATTTTGTGGGTTGATGTCCATTCAGAACCAGAAAACAACATTTTAAAATGATTTTATTTTAGAAGTAAAAACACTTTCAGTCTAAATTTTGTTTTATATATTAGACACAATACTAATATATTAATAACAATATACATTTGTTTTTTATGTAAACAGTCCTGCCCAGAGGAGAATCATTTAGTTCTATTTGAAAGTTGCAAGCCATTTGTAAGAAACATATAAAGAATACATTTTGAGTCATTGTTAGGTCATGTACTCTGTATGGGAGGAAAAAATGGTCTACACTTAGTAACCTCTAAATCATTCATGTGACATTGTAGTGCAACAGATTCTGACTGGGTACAGAGTTGGAACCATCGATGCCATGGCGTATGATTGGACATCCAAGGTCCTGTTCTGGACCACGAGCACCTACAGAGCAGTGGTGGCATTTAAAGTTTCTGATAAATCCAGGCGGGACATAGTAACTGGATTAAGAAACCCTAAAGGAATTGCGGTTCACCCCATTGCTGGGTAAGTTCTAGCATCACTGAAACATCCTAATATTTGAACACAAAAGGCTTTTGCGCCCATAAACTGAACATTTGGTGCCTGATTATGTTTTTAAGCTACTTGTTCTGGTCGGACTGGTATCGCCCAGCTGTCATTATGAGGAGCTACACTGACGGGAGCAACGCCATTCCCCTGGTCAACACAACACTCGGATGGCCATATGGACTTGCCTTGGACTATTTGTGAGCTGGATTACAACACAATCAGACCGAAACACAAAATAATGTTACTTTTGTTTCAATTGAAAATCCCTCTTGTTTTCCCTTGGGCAGGATGGATAGACTGTACTGGGTTGATTCTCTTCTGGACAAGGTTGGTCATATCAGTATTCACGGAGGTGACAGACAAACATTCAGCAATATCGGACAGATCACTCAACCATACTCACTGACGGTTTTCTCAGGTGTGTATTGGAGTCTCTGAATGTAGTTCCATCAAAGTGTATTAAGACATCGGCGTAATTGAAATCTTGAATTTGAATTTCTGTTCAGATTACTTGTATATCGCTGACACAAGGACCAGAGCCATCTACGAGATGAGAAAGAGAGATGGGGGCGGAAGTGTCGTAGTCAGACAAGGAGTCTATGGAGTCATGAACGTTAAAGCCTACACGCCTGATCTCCACAGCTGTGAGTCTCCATCATGAGTTCTGTCACCTTATACAATTTATGTTTAGGTGACCTAACTTTTGACATGTTTGATTCTTATAGCACGATTCAAAATCTGTTAGGAAAAATGAGTAGAAAAAACTAAACAAAAAAAACAGCTGTGGAACATTTAAATCTTACTGTCTTTTGCTTAACATTTCTATATACATTTTCATGTCATCAATCTTGCCAATTGTGAATTTTGAATATTTATGTGCAGTTCATTCACTTAAACAATGGTGTCAAACTGGTCGCTTGGTACATTTTAAATTTACCAAACTATCTTTGATAGGGTATCAAATTCATATTAACCTCATTTTTACTTGTATCGCTTTTACTTTTTTGACATCCATAACCTATGTTTGCTATCTTACCATAATTACTGACGTATTGATAGGTCATGATGTCATCATGATTAATATTCTACACTGATTTTGAGCAAACCACCCCGCGGGCCACATAAAATAACCTGATGGGCCATCAGTTCACACCAATAAGCCAGTAAGCTCAATTTAAGATTTATCAGAAAAGAAAGGAAAGCCACTTGCAAGTCATTGCAATATCACCATTTAATTAGCATCAGTTATATTGATAGCAGATAGGTCACAAATCCTTCAAAAGATCAGTGGTTCCAGATGGTAATAAAGGACATTCAAACAAGTTATTTTGCAGTAAAGCAGATAAACATCAACAAGCACATCAAATCCTTGGCAGTTGCAATATGGGTGGAAGCTAGTTAGTATAATAGGTTAATTAATACTTGCTTTAAGAAGTATTGTGTGCAGAGAGATTTGGACTAGAGATGCATGCTTCCACAGAGACACTACTCGTAGTCACACATAATACATTTCTTGTCCACAGTGATGAAGAGCCGCTGCAACTTGACTCCTAATGGTCAATGCAGTCACTTCTGCTTCCCAATCCCTGCCAGTGCGCGACTATGTGGCTGCCCATTCGGGATGAAACTGCAGGACAATCATAGGGACTGCATCAAAGATGACTCTATTACTCCGCCGGACAACATTTGTGGAGACTATTCGTTTGAGTGTGACGAAGGTCGCTGCAGGCCCAACTCTTACCGCTGTGATGGATATGCTGACTGCGTGGACAAGACTGATGAAGCGAACTGCACCAACACAGGTGAACATCCAAGTGAACATTTGCCAGTATAGCTCTTTAAAATAACACACGTTGATCTTCGTCGTTGACAGGCGCCACTTGTTCTCCGTACGCATTCACCTGCGACAACAAACATTGCATTGCGAAAGGTTGGCAGTGCGATGGCATTGACGATTGCGGCGACGGCTCTGACGAAGTCAACTGCCCCACTCGGGTTCCAACCACCTGCGCCTCTCAGTACTTCACCTGCAACAACTACAGGTGCATCTCTAAGGTGTGGGTGTGTGACGGCGACAATGACTGTGGGGACGGCTCCGATGAACACAACTGCAGTAAGTCAGCTCTTGTTATCTCAAAATCAACATAGATTAATGTTCATGTTGATATAGTGACATTAGTGATGCTAGTCTTAAATGTGAGATGACGGACAGAGATAAAGGAAATCACTAAAATATGTAAGTAATATTTATTTATATAGCGCTTTTCCAGACCAGGGTCACAAAGCGCTTTAACAATCAAAACAATGCTCAAAAAAGTACATACTTTAAAGATCAAGATAATACTGAGAACAACACAGGAGTTCCAGAAAATCAAGGAAAAGCCTGAACAAATAGAAACGTCTTAAGATGTTTCTTGAAGGAGTCAGTAGACTCCATCAAGCACAAAGAGAGAGGAAGATTGTTCCAAAGCTTAGGAGCAATAGCCTGAAAAGATTTCTCTCCTCTGGTCCTGAGCCGTGTGCGAGGAACCATCAGTAGATTCTGATCCACAGATCTCAGAGCCCGAGCTGGGGTGTAAGGCTGGATCAGATCAGTGATGTAAGGAGGAGTCTGACCATGAATAGCTCTGAAAGTAAGAACCAGAATTTTGAAGTTGATCCTGAAAGAAACTGGAAGCCAGTGAAGAGTTTTAAGGATCGGAGAAATGTGAGTTCTTCTACTTGAGGGGGTTAGAATTCTCGCTGCAGAGTTCTGAATCAACTGGAGGTGATTATTTTATTAAATTATTAAGATCATTTGAGCCTTAAAGAATGTAAATACATGTGTTAAATCAGACTCTTACTTCCTGTTTGGTGAACCAGAAAGATTTAGTTTGAACCAAGACTTACTGCTGAAGATCTTGGCCCTGGATTGAGTCCTAGAAGATCATGTCAATAGACTTTCTTAGGATTATATTTGATTGACAGACTCCACCATCACCACATGCCCGCCCTCCTACTTCCTGTGCCCTGACCACCGCTGCATCTACAACTCCTACGTGTGTGACGGAGACCAGGACTGTTTGGACGGATCTGACGAGAAAAATTGTGGTAAATAAATCTTGAGAACTTCTCAGGAGTCATATTATTACCTTAGAAATTTAAATATACTTGTGGCAGGCATGTTCTCCAAGGTAACTGTGTTTTTCCGGGGAGAAAATCGATGACTTTTTTTTCTTTTTCTCACCACTGTTTCCAGAGATTAACTGTGCCTCCCATGAGTTTGCCTGTGCTAGTGGGGACCAGTGTGTCAACTCATATTACAAGTGTGACGGAGTCTTTGACTGCAGGGATCACTCAGACGAAAGGAACTGCCGTATGTAAACATTCTTCTGCTCCCAATCATTATTGTTTTGCTTTCAACTTTTAAGATTTGAATTGTGTTCCCCTCATTCAGCCACTAGAGGTCCAGGCTTGTGCCACAACGACGAGTTTCAGTGTCAGACCGACGGACTGTGCGTACCAGATGAGTGGGAATGCGATGGACATCCGGACTGTGAGGACGGTTCCGATGAACACAACTCCTGCCCGACCGTGACCTGCAGAGCAAACTATTTTCAGTGCAGCAATAAAATGTGCATCCCAAACAGCTGGTTGTGCGACGGCGAAAACGACTGCCGGGACATGAGTGATGAGCAGAACTGCCCGACCCCTCCATTTAGTTGCCCCGTGGGTCAGTGGCTTTGTCCCACTGATCAGGTTTGCATTGATCTGAGCAAAGTCTGTGATGGTGCGAGAGACTGTCCAAACGGAGCCGACGAGTCTCCCATCTGCAGTAAGTTGAATGAGCACGTTGAATATTAAAAAAACATTATGACCCCAGAACCACCTACGAAGCTACCAGTTTGGGTCAGAACCTAAAACATGTACAAATGAATGATCAAACTTCATTTCATGTAGACGAAGACGACTGTGGGCTCAACAATGGCGGCTGCAGTAACGATTGTATCCAGGGGCCTTTTGGGGCTCAGTGCACATGTCCCTCTGGATTTCAGCTTCTCAATGACTCCAAAACTTGTGACGACATCAACGAGTGTCTGATTCCTGGTTTCTGCAGCCAGCAGTGCTACAACGAACGTGGAGGCTTCAGGTGCCACTGCTCGCATGGTTACCAGCTGGAGCCTGACGGTCGCACATGCAAAGCTACAGGTGAACAACAAACTATTGTTAAACTATTGTTAAAATATTCTATTAAAATACATATTAGATGGATGGATGGATAAATGAAACTTTATTGATCCCTCTGGAGATTTTTTTGGGGAAATTGTTTACATATCTAGCTTGTTTCAATCAGTGTATTTACAATCTCTAGTCAATGATTTTGTAATTTAAGGGATAATTCAAGTTGCATCTGACCAGTTAAAAATGAGCCACAGTGTGATCAGATCTATCTTATTGACTTCAATATCACATTATCACTACATTGGCGAAAAATAAATATATTGTTTTGTTTTTTATAAAAAATAAGTGAAGACAAAAGAAAAAACCTAACCTTCAAATACAGATTTGAAAATAATTTGACAATATGATAAGAAACATTTATAAACAAAGACAATCCTAAGCAATGCAGTATGAATTTAATTAAAAGAAAAATGTCCAAACACAAACAACTGTCTCTATCATGTAATAAATGAGTATGTAAAGAATTGTATCAGCGGAACCTAAACATTTTAATTTTTTTAGACCCTCTTGCTGCCGTACTGTTGGTTTCTAAGCGTAGCCAGATCCTTGCGAACGAAATCAACACCAAGCCACCTCGGGTCCGTCCAGTCGTCAGTGGTTCCAGCATCGTTTCGGTTGACTTTGACCGAACAACTTCCAGGATCTTCTGGGCCGATGCCTCTCAAAAGAAGATTTGGAGTTCCTTCCAGAATGGAACTGACAGAAAAGAGGTTAGAAACCTAGAGGCTCGTAAAAGTTTTAACTTAAAAGTTATTTTGACACCATACATTCTTTATGATCAAGGTTTTCTCCACTGGCCTGCTGGTGCCTGAGAGTATAGCAGTTGACTGGGTTGCTCGAAACATTTATTGGACCGACTCTGTCATGGAGAATATTGAGGTTTCAACTATGGATGGAAAGTTCCGGAAAGTTCTCCTGTCCAAAAATGTCACTAGTCCAAGAGGACTGGTTTTGGATCCACGCAATTAGTAAGTAGACTCGACAATACATTTACATACGTTTTGTGCAACTGAGGTTTTCATTCAACCCATTTTTGCAATCAAAAAAATACTTTAATACTTTACAACCAACATGGCAGCATCTTAACTCTCTTCTTCTTAAGAAACATACTAATGAATATCTGCATCATTATAGCACATACCTGATGTTCTGGTCAGACTGGGGTCAGAACCCGAGGATCGAAAGTGCAGCCATGGATGGCTCCACGAGAAGGGTCATCGTCAGCACAAAGCTGTACTGGCCCAGTGGTCTGGCACTGGACTACACAACACGCAGGCTGTACTTTTCTGACGCTTACCTGAAATATATCGACTACTGCGACTATGAAGGGAATAACCGTCAGCAGGTCATGGCGAGTGACATGGTGAGAGAGTCTTTTTAAATTGAAATTGAAGTTTATATATACCTGGAACTTGATTGGTGAAACCATCTCGAACCCCATCAGGTACTTCAACACCCGCACGGTATGACAATCTTTGAGGACCACATCTACTGGTCGGAACGCTACACCAGCAAAGTAATGCGGACAAACAAGTTCCACGGACGCAACATTACAGTTCTGATGACCAGTGTTTATCAGCCAATGGGAATAGTCATGGACCATCCTGTGAAACAACCAGCAGGTGATGAGCATTCTGATCACTCAACAGGACATGATCTTGATGATGGATTTTTAATTAGACCAATACATGATCCGCTATAAGCTGGTAAACTAATTGTTTTGACTGTTTCAGCCATCAACCCGTGCAGGGAGCATTTGTGCACTCAGCTGTGCCTACTGTCAAACCTCAGGCCGCGATACTACACCTGCCACTGTCAGTCCGGTTGGAAGCTTGACGCAGACAAACGCACCTGCATCAAAGGTCTATTTTTAGATCTTATATACCCTGTTGCCCCTTTTTCTACATGTCTGTCTGTTATGATGCTCTTTACAGATGAGACTCCGTTCTTGATGGTGGTGAGAGATTCTGTGATATTTGGAATGCCTCTTGACCCAGCCGACCCCTCCAACAATGCCATGGCTCCCGTGTCGGGCATCAGCCTGGGTCGAGACATTGACTTTGATGACCAGGAGCAATTTGTCTATTGGGTGCAGAGCACAGTAAGTAAACAGTACATTTATATCAGGAAGATATTCATCAGTGTGTCGATCATAATGTTCGGTTGATTTTGTTCTGAGTAGTTTGTTGTATCACTGTACATGTTTCTCTTCTATCCATACCAGGGATCTATATGGCGCGTAAAGACCAGCGGCACCAACAGGTCTGAATTCGTTCCAGCGGCTTTGTTGGGTACACCATCTGGTCTGGCTTTTGATTGGATTGGCCGGGTCATGTTTTACACCAACCCTACTGCTAAAGCCATAGAGGCAAGTTGTGTTATTACATTGAATACACACAAATGGAAACATGCTTTTTTAAACATTACAATTCCATTTTGTGTTAAGTGTGAACTTCAGAGAATAGTAGGTAGGACGAGGTTAGTTGATGGGTGTCTATAAATGTGACATGTCCAGGGCTCCCCTCAACTCTCACTCCAAGTAGCTGGCTCCAGCCCCCCGAAGCCCATTAGAAAACAAATGTATCTATAAATGGATTTTTTTTTCAGAGGGACACATTGACAGAACAATTCACTCACAGTCAAGAAATCCAATAACAGAGTTTTGCTGACTTGTCGCAGGTTTTGAAAGTATTAACATTTCGTTATGTACAGTCAGTGCCGTACAACATGATCTTTACTATATAATCTAATACATAGAATGAAGTTTTAAGGTATTAAAACCAAGGCTCGTCCGCTGGGGCAGAAAAAAGGTCAGACCACAAACTGTCTTTTTAAGCAGAAACAAAACCTGGACGTTCACTATCAAAATGAATTAGAAGTGGGGGGACCATGACAGTTAATATTAGAAACCCATTAAACTCTGAATTTTTTTTTACACCAGGTGATACGAGTGGATGGCGAGGAACATTACAGGAAAACCCTCATCGTATCCACTGGTAAACCAGAGGGAACAGGAGAGCCTATTGGAATCGCTGTGGATCCAGCAAGAGGGTAAATATACATTTGATTTTCTTTTCCCTCAATTGTTAAGATTTTAAACGTATTATGTTATATTTTGTGCTAAATATAATTGATCACATTTCTCAAGGAAACTGTTCTGGACGGACAAAGGTTCGGACAATGGCGTTCCTCCAAAGGTTGCAAGCGCCGATATGGACGGCAGCAATCTCAGAAACCTCTACACTGGAAACTTGGCTAACATCGGATTCCTAGCTGCTGATATTTCCACCAGTAAACTCTATTGGGGTGTGGCGGGCACTGGGGTGGTAAGAACGTGGGATTATTCTGAATGACTAAAGTCTTTGGATGACGTTGTTGCTTGTTTTCAGATTGAAAGCGGCACAATGGATGGCGTCAGCCGCATGACAGTGGTCAGTGGTCTGTCTCATCCTTGGGGGCTGAGTATCTACCAGGATCACCTCTATTACACTGACCTGGATTTAGAGGTGATCGAGAGGGTGGACAAGAACTCTGGTGCAAACATGGTTGTGATGAGGAGTGGAATGTCTGGACTCAGGGCACTCAAGGTTCACGCCAGAGACAGTACGAGTCACGTTTTTCTCTGTTTATTTGTGTGAAAACAAAACCACGGTGGGATAGACTCACTGTATGCATTTGATAATATTTTCGTTTTATATTCTCAGACTCGGCAGGAACAAGTAACGCCTGCAGCTCCAATAATGGAGGCTGTCCGCACCTCTGTCTACCAAAACCAGATAATAAAAAGAGCTGTGCCTGCACCACAGGGTTCTACCCTTCTCAGGACGGTACCACATGTCAACAATATGAGTCCTTCGCCATTGTTTCAACACAGAAGCATATTCGTGGCTTTCACATAAACAGCTCGGACCACTCGGAGGCCATGGTGCCCATTGGTGGCAGTAAGTTTGAAAATTCAAGTGGGTTTTTCAAGCCACAGAAATCTCCTCACATTGTTTTTCCCTCCTCAGCCTCATATTCCATTAAAAACAAACTCGACCTCCATGTTGCATCAGGCTTTGTTTACTGGACTGACAACAGTACCTCAACAACGTACAGGGGCATCTTTAGCTCTAAAACAGATGGTGGTCATTACCGAGCTGTGGTCACTACAGGTGTCGGCCGGAGAGGCATCCAAGGAATTGCTGTAGATTGGATTTCGGGTTAGTATCATTTCCCATTTTAGCTTTTAAAATCATGTTTGAAGTCAAAGATCTGTTTCCTCCGCAGGCAACCTGTACTTCAGCAATGCTTTTGAAAGTGAGACCTTCATGGAAGTTCTCTCCATAAATACCTCCCTCAGAATGGTTCTGTTCAAGACCTCACAGGATCAGCCTCGCGATTTAGCAGTCAGCCCAAAGCTTCGCTATATCTTCTGGGTGGATGGTGGTCAAACGCCTAAGATTGAAAGAGCTTTGATGGACGGCTCTAATCGCACTGTGCTGGCTTCAGCAAGCCTGGCTTCGCCCCGTGGGTTGACCGTCGATTACACCAATGACTTTCTTTACTGGACAGACGATGTCCTGGATATGATCTCTCGCATGGCTGCGGATGGAACAATGCGAGAGATCATTCGCTTTGGAAGTCGATATCCATCTCCAACTGGGCTCGCAATATTTGGGAACTATATGCTCTGGGTGGATAGCAAGCTTGGGAAACTTTTCCAAGCAAGTAAACAACCAGACAACACCAATCAGCCAGAGGTAAGATATATATCATCCTTCCCAAACACAACACAACCACTTGAATGAGTTGGTATTGCTCAAGGTCGGGGTCTTTCATATAAGCAGTGGTAGGAAAAAACTCCTGGAAGCGGAGGATATAGGTTACCAGGCAGGGATTTTTAAAATACAGTTAAATAAACGCACAAAACGTGGCATGGCTGCAAGGTGCGAGATCCACAACAAAAACACAAAAATTAAATCTAGAACTCACCAAAGGAACACAAAGCACTGACAGGAAAAAAAAAACAGTCAGGAGATTAAGATCCAAGATGCAAAGTAGGTTCAGGCGAACTACTGAGAGGTTTACCGATGGTCCAGAGAAGACGTGAACTCAGGCCAGGAGCAGACTCTTCATGCAGCAACGCTGATTGGCCGGATAGTCGATAACCCTGGATCTTGCCAAGCACCGCACTCACAGACTGTCAAAGAGAGCAGCGAGAACAAATGAAACCCAGGAAAAGTCTGTACAAAATAAAAGCCAGAGGAAGGGAATGTGACAATTAATATGTGTGGTTACATAAACTTGATAAACATACTTTAGCTAAAGGACTTTCCCATCATTGTGTTTGATGTTTTATTTATTGTTGTTTTCCAGGTAATTCGAGACAATCTTGGAGGACTGATGGATGTCTCTGTATTCGATCCCCACATCCAGCCAACCTCTGCCAACCAGGTGGGCTTCAATCCATGCCATGAGGATAATGGCCGCTGCCAGCAGTTTTGTTTTGCCATGCCCGGCCAAGAAGAACCAAAATGTGCCTGTGCACATGGGTCACTTCTGAGTAATGGAGTCTCTTGTGGTTATGGGCTGGATGAGTTCTTAGTTTTCACCACTGACTACACCCTGAACAGCATGAGACTAGACCCCCAGGACCACAGCACTCCATTTCCAACCGTTAACTTAGGGTACAACCTGCTGGCCCTGGATTACGACTTCAGGGAGAAGCGGGTATTTTTCACGCAGTACCTTGGTATAGGACGAAGCAGGATTGGATACATCTCAACGACAACTATCCCAAGTCCCCCTGTCATCATCACCGCGAGTGAGTGATAGCTTTTATGCTTCTTCCTATTTTAAGTCATTAACCTTCCCTCTTTTTTCTTGTTCAGACCTCGATGACCCAGAGGGTCTTGCTTATGACTGGGTCAACAAGCGTCTCTATTTCAGTGACTACTACAGCAGGAATGTTCAATCCATAGGGTTGAATGGGATGAATCGTTCCATCATTGCCCACGCCAATCGCCCAAGAGGCATCGTTGTGGATCCCTGCTATGGGTAGACCCTGTTCCTGCAAATCTGGCATACAAATTCAATGGATATATACTTACGCTTTATTTTATATCAGTTACCTCTACTGGACAGACTGGGGTGGCCCTGCTAAGATTGAAAGAGCAACATTGGGCGGAAACTTCCGCACTCCTATCATCAACACCAGCTTGACAACACCAAATGGCCTGACCATAGACTTCGAGGAGAGGATGTTGTACTGGGCCGATGCCTCATTGTATGTTTGATTTTTTACCCCCCCTTATTTATTCCTCAATCCAAACCTGCTGCAGGCTTCTAACAACAGATTTTTTCCTCAGGGACAAAATCGAACGGTCAACACTGACGGGTCAAAACAGACAAGTCATTATACAGGGCGTCCAATACCCCTTTGCAATGACAGTCTTCAAACAGGACATCTTCTGGACCGACTGGACCGAGAGAGGTGTCTTCAGAGCTGGGAAAGATGATGGCTCTGGTTTCGCTGTGTTAGCTCAAGACCTTCAGTACAGACCAAATGACATCCATGTCTATGCTGCATCAAAGCAGGAACTGTGCTCGAGTCCATGTCAGCAGTTCAACGGAGGCTGCAGCCATGTCTGTGTGCCTGGTAAGGGTTTGAGTAGGTTTTGCTTGTTCATGACATGAAGTCCTCTCACCTTCCTCCACTACCTATCTAGGTCCAGTGGGTCCAGAATGTCAGTGTCCGCATCAGGGGAACTGGTACCTGGCTAATAACGGTAAAGACTGTATTCAAGACACTGGGAAACGTTGTCAGCCAGAGCAGTTTACATGTCTAAATGGAAACTGCATCACACCTCGATGGAAGTGTGACGGGTATGATGACTGCAGGGACAATTCTGATGAGCGGGAGATAGTTTGCGGTGAGAACTTTAAGATCTTGCAAGATTTTTAATTGAAGACTTTCAAGAATCGAATGACTTGACTTTGCTGGATTGCAGCCTTCCACACATGCTCAGCCATCGATTTCACCTGCGATAACGGCCGCTGCATTCCACTCGGCTACACCTGCGACTACACAGACGACTGCGGTGACAACAGCGACGAGAGGGACTGTCCCTTCCCCACCTGTAACCCCTCCACAGAATTTACCTGCGGCAGCGGTCGCTGCATCAACGCTGCTTTTGTCTGTGATGGCTACAACGACTGTCGGGACAACGCCACCTCAGATGAAATTGACTGCCGTGAGTATTTAATATACACTTCCTAAAGTCTTGTTGAGCATGAGTGTTTTTTTTTTTTTTTACACTTCATCATGTTTTGCTGTTAATGATGTTTTTATTTGCAGCCGACAGGATCTGTCCACAAGGTCAGTCGAAATGTGAAAATACAAACATCTGCATTTACCCACGGAATCTGTGTGACGGTTACAACAACTGTGGAGACAACAGCGATGAAAATCCTCTCTTCTGTGGTAAAATACCTTTTCATCAGAGCAACTTTTTGTAAAGTTAGTCTGAGATGTAACACGTTTCTGCACAACAGCCGGTCGAACATGTGCTCCTGACCAGTTCCGTTGTGATGGGAGCAAATGCATTCCTGCCACGTGGGTGTGCGACTCATTTCAGGACTGCAAGGATGGAACAGATGAACCCCCGTCTTGTCGTAAGCACATTTATGGAATGTTGATTTTGGTTGTTTACTTTTGATATATTATTCTGGTATTGTAAGATTATTCATCCAAACCTACTCAATCTTTTTTTTCCTCATTTAACTGCATAAACAGTTTTTAGCTTTCAGCTCAATGACAGGAGACCAGGTTTATAATATAATATATAATATATATTTGAGCAACTCGTGAAATACCATCATGAAATACCATTTTACCCTAAGATTAAAATGATCAACACTTTTCGAGATCACAATTTTTTCCCCACTTTTAATTCATTTTAACTCTCCAATCATGGGAATTTGAAAAGAGACCTATGCTTGGTCCAATATAGGAAAGTGTAAATTCAACAAGATTGTCCAACCTTTTTTTTAATTCACAGTTAAGAGCAGTACAGTAAAACAGTACAAGGCACAGATTATTTTGAGCCACAAACTTTTATCAAATCAATAATCAATGTTTTTTTTTAAACTTTCACATTTTGGTTGATTGTCCAGTTGGTCTTAAAATAAATTTAATTGTATTAGACATTCTTTAAAAGTCTTGAATTGAACTTTCCTTAAGCTGTAGGAGCTTTCAGTCTAAATTAGAAACATGATTACCTGATCATAACAAGGTCAACATATGATATTTTTAAAATATGCATTTGATTTGTAAACAGTTCTTTTTAATTTCTCATTAAGTCTTATTCTACTAAGAGCAAATATTTTGCAGTTCTAACTTTGATTGAACTCTGTTCAGAGGATATTGTGCAGACATGTAATCCTGACGATTTCACCTGCACGGACGGCAACTGCATCCCTTCTTCCCTGGTCTGTGATGGAAACAATGACTGCTGGGACAATAGTGATGAAGCGCCAGAATTACAGTGTGGTGAGCTATATAAATAATAAGCAAATGTATCCGAATCGAATGTGATGACTGAAGTGGATTTTCACGTGTCAAAATGTTTTCTTTGTCAATCTCAGGCGACAGAACGTGTAGTTCAAATCAATTCACCTGTCCTACGTGGTACCCGGGTAACCCACGCTGTCTGCCCTTATCATATGTGTGTGACGGGGATAAAGATTGTGCCAATGCAGCCGATGAGCTTCAGAACTGCCCCAACCGAACCTGCCACATGAACGAGTTTGCTTGTTCCAACGGTCGATGCATCTTCTTACCATTTCAGTAAGTGTTTTGAGGTGGAGTGTGGTACGTTTATAGATGTGTAAGACACACATATAAAAAGTGAATTTTAGTCCTAAACGTGAGGAAGATGTCAAGATTCTATATTATTGCAACATAAAGAAGATATTAATATTTCTTTCTTCCAGCTGTGACCGTGTCAATGATTGCGGGGATGGCAGCGATGAGCTGGGATGTACTTATCCAACCTGCACCGGCAACCAGTTCACTTGTGGCAACGGCGCATGCATCTACGCTTCCTTCACCTGTGACGGGGAAAATGACTGCATGGACGGTTCTGATGAGGCGGACAGCCTGTGCTCCACACCACAGCCGACATGCGCCCCTCAGCAGTACATGTGCACGTCAGGCCAGTGCATAGACGCCAGCAAAGTGTGCAATGGTCAAAAAGACTGCACGGATAACAGCGATGAAAAAGGCTGTGGTGAGTCCAGAGACCTTTTTTTCTAGACTGCGTAAAAAGATCTGTAATTACGTGTCTCTCGTGAGGCCAGAGATTATTATTATTTTTTTATTTATTAACAGTAAATATAAAGTTCTTTCAGACAATTTCCCCCTTTGAGTTTTTTTGTCTTTGTGAATATTTCTTTTGAGACCTTTATTGAGATATTTAGAAAAGAAAATGAATGTGGCCCCTGAGGAAATGCAATTGCCCAAACCTGGTGTAGGTTTTCTAACATGATCGATCGATTTCTTTCATCAAGGCGTCAACGAATGCCGCACCCCTTCAGTGCACAAGTGCGCTCAGGTGTGCACCGACACGCTTACCGGCTACTACTGCTCCTGCAACCCCGGTTACAAGCTGATGCCGGACGGTAAAGCCTGCGAGGACGTGGACGAGTGTGCCAGCATGCCAGGGGTCTGCAGCCAGATCTGTGAAAACAGCGTGGGCTCGTACTACTGCAAGTGTGCCCCCGGTTACATCCGAGAAGCCGACGGTCGCTCCTGTCGCCAGAACAGCGGGATCGCCCCGTACTTGTTGTACACAAACAGATACTACATCCGCAATCTGACCATTGATGGATCCCAGCTGAGCATCCCACTGCAGGGCCTGTCCAACGTGGTGGCGTTAGATTTCGACGACTACGAGAAAAGACTCTATTGGTTCGATGCAGGAACGGGAAGGATCGAAAGGATGAAATTCGACGGCACCGAGAGAGAAACACTCGTGGACAGTGGAGCGATTGGATTAGAGGGCATGGCTGTTGACTGGGTTGGAAGGTAAAGTCCTCAGCTTTGTTCATGTAGAATAATATAATTTAAGGGAATAAAGAGCAAGAAAAGTGGACAATTATATATACAAAAGAGTTCATTAATAAAGAGTTAATTCCTAAATTCCTCAAAAATCATTCAATTAATACATTGTATTCATTCATTTATTCATTTTCCGTGCCGCTTGTTCCCTTATGGGGGGTCACATCTGGGGGCTGGAGCCTATCTCAACTGCTTCAGGCGAGAGGCAGGGGACACCCTGAAAATGACACCAATATGCTAAATAAACATATAATTTATGTCTGTTGGGGTTATTACCATTCCTTGCTATTGGACTTGTACCAAACATAACTGTGAACTTTGAATTATTATTTTATAAATTGTTTACCATCTAAGCCTTGTTAAAGAAAAAATGTGTTTATATTAGAGTGTTTTCATTCTCTCTAAAATGATCTATGATCTATCTAAAATGACAGTTATTTTCTCCCCAGTTATACTCATTTTAAGTAGTTTTTCATAATTAGGCAGACTTCCAGAACTGGATATGTTTGGCAGCTTAAATATTCTTTTCTCTTCTGTAGGAAGATGTACTGGACCGATGGTTACTACAGTGCCGTTCATGTGATGGAGCTGGATGGACGTTATAAGAGGAAGCTGCTGACGGACACGTTCACAAGTGGAAACAAGACCTACACCATCAGTCGGCCTCGTGCAGCAGCTGTCAACCCTAAATATGGGTAAGGAGACACAATACGTTTAGATCGGCAAAATAGAAGAGCCATAATAAACTTAAAAATTACAAATGAATGTCCTTTCTATTTTAAATTTGGACTTAATGTAAAGATTTAACGTAATGTAATTCCTATCCAAGATGCAGTAAGTCTCTCATCAAGATGATGTTTTAAAGTAATTACTTAAAGCCTGAAATCTGGGCGAACGAGAGGTTATGAGAGCAGAGTCCATTATGACGTAACTATGGGCTTCACTCCTCCTCCAGCCAGCTGTAATCATACCCGCTTTGTTTATACAATAAGTCTCTTGGAGGTGGAGCATTCCCGGGATTGATGATGTGCTGTGAAAAACCTCGATACTTGACCAATCATAGCAGAGTGGGCGTGGTTATGGTAAACAGGAGTTAATATCCAGAAATACAAAGTGTTTTCAGTGGGCGGGGCTTAAGACCATTTTCTAATCATATCGAAATATACAGATGATACAATAGAGGTTCAAGATCCATTTAAGACACACTTAAATCAACACATTAGTTGAACTTTAAGTTAGAATTTTAGGTAATGTAAGGTATCAAACTCACACAAGGGAAGGGACCAAAATCTTTTAGCACTCATGGTCCTGGGCCAAACAAATTCTAAATTTACCAAACTGTCTTTGACAGGAAGTATCAAATTCCCATCAACCTCAATTTCAATATAATTTTTAAAATCCATAAGAGATATTCCTTGGATTATATTTATTGCTGACACTTTATTTGTCCAGATATCATCGTGAACATTACTCTACTAGGCCACATAAAATGACCCGATGGGCCCAATTTGGCCACAGGCCATGAGTTTGACACACGTTATGTAAGTTGTGTAAAGAAGTTCTTGTCCGGCTGCAGATGGCTGTACTGGACCGACTGGGGTGACGTGCCTTACATCGGCAGAGCTGGCATGGACGGAACCAACGTGACAGCGATCATCACGACCAAACTGGAGTGGCCCAATGCTCTGACCATCGACTACACAACTAACAGGATTTTCTTCGCTGATTCTCACCTCAGCTTTATGGAGTGAGTCGGATCATACACAGGTCTTAAATCTGCGTCTGCGTGTGATATTATCGTAACAAACGGGCGTCTTAGTTTTGCAGACATGGACGGACAGAACCGTCACCGGGCCATAGCCGGTTCACTTCCACATGTGTTCGCCGTTTCCTTGTTCGAGGATTGGCTGTACTGGACCGACTGGAACACACACACTGTCGAAAAGGCTCACAAGTACAGCGGTGAAGGGAGAACCGTGATGGGCAACAACACACACCGACCCTACGATATCCATGTCTACCACCCCTATAGACAACCCCGAAGTACGGTCAAAACAATCTTCTCTCGTTCTGGGACAAAAACTGAGGAGTAATGTTGTGCTCTGCAGGCGAGAACCCGTGTTCCTCACACCATCTGACCTGCAGTCATCTGTGTCTCATCGCTCCGGGCGGGAAGGGCGCCACCTGTGAATGTCCCGATAACTTTATAGGTCTGGCAGTTGGGTTCAAGATCCAGTGCGTTGCAGACTGTTCCAGCACACAGTTTCGCTGCGGGGACAACGAGAAGTCAGTGTTCGGTTCAGTTTAGTTCTCGCTCTTTTGAAGATGTTTACTGGTGTAAATGAAAGATGTGTCTGACCCTTGTTGACTACAACCAGATGCGTCCCAATATGGTGGAAGTGTGACGGTCAATCGGACTGTGGAGATGACTCGGATGAACCTGAAACGTGTCCGCCTCGGGTCTGCACCGTCGGCCAGTTCCAGTGTCAAGATCGCAACTGTACTCATCCCGGCTTCCTCTGCGACGGACACTCGGACTGTCCCGACGGTTCGGATGAGGATGCGGCACTTTGCAGTACGGACACTTGTTTGCGTTGTAGAGAACATCTCAAGTGTATTTCTTCATCAAACTTCGACTCCTGTCTTTGCCTCTGAAGGTGACCACAGATGCCAGGTGAACCAGTTTCAGTGCAAAAACAAGCTTTGCATCCCTGTTTCCTGGCACTGCGACGGATTCAACGATTGCTCAGACGGCAGCGACGAGGACCAGGAGACGTGTGCTCAGAAGACATGTAAACCAGGAGATTTCCAGTGTAACAACGGTCGCTGTCTGCCATCAAGCTACTTTTGTGACGCCCAGGATGACTGCGGAGATGCATCTGACGAACCCTATGAAACATGCAGTGAGTCTCAACAATGTTTCAATTTATTTTTTATTTTTTTTGGGAGGGCAGTCAACCACATCTTTCTCAATATTTAATTAAAGATTCAGAAAGGTATATCAGCATATATTATGTATAAACCATTGATTGATTTTAAAACTTTTCTTAAAACACAGCACTGCACTTCCAGTTAACCCTTGTGTTATCTCAGGTTCAAAGTGACCTGAAGGCATGAAAAAAAAAGGGTTTCCGGTATCTCCATGAATCAGAGACAAAACAAGGGATACCACAAACACATTTGTTTTTCAAGCCATCAGGTCACCTTGACCCTGAGATAACACAAGGGTTAATCAATGCCACTGTACTTTACTGCAAAAATAATAAAATAATTATCAAAATTAAAATTAAAATTTCTCAGAGAAAATATATCAATATACAAGTTACACTGATATTGCATTTGTGTTACCTCTGGTTGTGTAAATCTTACTTTCTCCTGTAAAATGTTTCATCAGCTCCAAGTTTATGGAATGTACATAGTAAATAGCATTTTTCCATATGAAATTCCAAAATAAAGGAAGAAATACAGAAAAACAAGGTATCACAAAATACAATTATGTGAGATAAAACAAAATAAAGTCAAGTAGAATAATCCTTAATAATACTTAGTTAGATACCACCAGAACATATCAATAAACTCAGTCATGATATAAGTAATAACAATATTCACAGTGATGTTGCCAGTTTTCTTCAAAGTAATAATATTGCCGGCCATATCTTAGAAAATATGCTTGTGTTCCCTTTTGTGACATATTGCATTTTCTCTAAAGGGAGATGTTGGCAAACGTATACAATATAATAAGACATATTTCCAATAATGTCTTCAAAGGAGTAAAATAAATAAAATTAAACCTGGTCTTTAAGGAATACTTTTAATTTCAAGAAGCAACATTTTTTATTAGCATTAGTTTTTCTGTATTTTCTAATTGTGAGAGTCAGATAATCAATCACATAATTCAAAATATCCCAGAACTATGATAAACATTGGCCTTGAAATCTTTTTTTTATTTTAATGTATTATTGTAGTTGTTTCTTAAATCTTCAGATGGATTCTGTTTTCTACGTAAATAGTTAAAACTATGTATTTATCTACCTCGCTATCTAGCTAGCTCACTGTTATGTTACTGTTTAAGATATTATTTAATGTTAAATGTCGCCCACAATACCATAATAAATTCCTATTCGGTGGTCTCGCACTGAAAATAATTCTGATTCTTTCAGTGTATTTGGAAAAGATTTCAATGTAACTCTCAGTAACAGTTCCAAGATGTCTGGAGAACCAATGGATTCAATCAAACGTGTTTGTGTCTCTCCAGTGGGTCCAGACTACAAGTGCGACGAGACGGAATTCTCCTGCAAGACAAACTACCGCTGCGTTCCTCAGTGGGCGAGATGTGACGGCACCAACGACTGCATCGACAACAGCGACGAGCAGGGCTGCGGTCGGTCTCGTCGTTGGAAAGTTGATGAAAGTTACCATCTTTTCATCTTCATTTTCTCCCCGACAGAGGCGGTGACCTGCGACCCCCTCGGCGACTTCCGCTGCGACAACCACCGCTGCGTCCCGATCCGGTGGCAGTGCGACGGAAGCGACGACTGCGGCGACGGTTCAGACGAGAGAAACTGCCGTGAGTGTTGAGAGTCCCGTCATCACAGCAAGTCCAACACCGTTGAATTCCCTTGTACGTCCCTCCAGAGCCGAGGCCGTGCTCGGAGAGCGAGTTTAGATGCGATAGCGCTCAGTGCATCCCTGGTAGATGGGTCTGTGACCATGACAACGACTGCGGCGACAATTCAGACGAGCGCGACTGTGGTGAGTGAAGCCAGCAAACATCATCCAAACACAGTTAGTGAAGAAAAAAAAAAAAAGTTCTGTATTTGTTTGTTTTACTGTAGAGTTGCTCACGTGTCGTCCCGGAACATTCCGCTGTGACTCGGGTCACTGCGTCCCAGATGCGCTGCGGTGTGACGGTCGGGCCGACTGTCAGGATCTGTCGGATGAGACCAACTGTCGTGAGTAACAGATCCTTGTGTTTTGATAAAAAGAAGAAAAAAAAGACATTTAGTATTTTTTATTATTTGGCTTTCAACAAACGAAATTATAGAAGAAAAAAAACGTCATTTCCTGATTTACCATTGCTTGCACTGTATTTATTTATTAAATTTTTTTGCGTTTTTTTTATATCTCTGTTCAAGAGTTTTAAGGAGAGAATCCTTAACCTGCATTAATCCATCATCCGTTCATTTATAAATGTTCTTACAAAGTATTTAGCTCGACAGTAAGTAAGTAAGTAAGTCATTTTTATTTGTATAGCGCTTTTTCCAGACCAGGGTCACAAAGCGCTTAAACAATCAAAACAATATTCAATAAAGTATATACTTTAAAGATCAAGATAAAACTGAGAAACAACACAGGAGTTCCAGAAAATCAAAGAAAAAGCCTGAACAAATTGTTTCTTACACTCATCGTTAAACAGGTTAGCTTTGGACTTCCCTTCCCTCAAATAAAACACAAATTAAAGAGACTTAAAAATACAAATAAGAATAATAATGACTATAAAACACGTTGGAACCAAATAAATGTGATTCACAAACATGAAAATAAACTGTATCCAATTGAAACTCACGCTTTTGTTTCCGTCTGTCTCGTCGTAGCGACTCGGTTCCCAGGAGGACGCTGGTGTCCTCAAAGCCAGTTTGAGTGCGACAACCATCTGTGTGTGAGTCAGAGTTGGGTGTGCGACGGTTCGGACGACTGCGGGGACAAATCCGACGAACAGCTGTCTTTATGCCGTGAGTGTCGCACGTGAACACAATTCTAAATCGATGGTTCGAGTTGTCGTTCAGATGATGACGACACCTTTGAATGACGGCGATCACTGCTGATCTAATGTGAGACTCTGTGTGCAAACAGTGAACATCACTTGCGAGATGCCTTCCAAGTTCCGCTGTGACAACGGCTACTGTGTTTACTCTGGTCTGCTGTGCAACAAGAAGGACGACTGTGGAGACGGCAGCGATGAGAAGGAAGCACTTTGTATGACAAACAACACAGCCCTTTTAATATTTACAACACAACCTGCGTTCATCACATTTAGCATGTTGCTGTTACTATCTTTTCTCCTTCATTACTGTTACTCATCCACTCATTTAGACCTAAATATATCTTTATTTAAGTTATTTTCATGTGGTAACTTACAATAGCTTTACTTATTTCCAACTTTTCTACATTTGCGATCAGCATAAAGCCTTCTGGGATTAGTTTGAACATCACTAATACTTTACCTTTGAGTTAAACGGCCGGGGAAATCCCCAAAATGCCACACAGGGATAACACAATATTCTGCTTTACGGGAAGATTACACAATCAGCTTAAACATCAATCAGAGCAAATTATTTTGAGAAGAGATTAAACATTTGCGTTGGTCTGTGTATGTTGGATCTGATTATATAAATCTATTTATCGTGGATCAGATGCATGAAATCTCATTCATTGATGGTCACCTGCTTAACCTGGGGTCGGGCGGGGTCGACGATCCCTGGAGCCCGTCACAGATGACCTGGAGAGAGAGTCTGCCGTGAAGCGTAGAACACACAGGAAGCAGCAAAATATATATATATATTTACAGAAAATGGAAAACGGAAATGTCTAATAATATTAATAAATACATAACTGAGTAAGAAAAGCAGATTAGATTAAACACAAAATATACTGTACTGACTTTAGAATTATTTATTAATTATTAATTTACTGTATAAGGTTTAAAGGATCTATATACGTCTGTAGTAAATTGTATAGATAGATAAGTGTTCCAGATGTTACGTCTCTGGTGAAAACTAAAACAGTAGAAAAGAAAATATTAAGAAATACTGTATATATAAAAAGTCATCTGATATTTGTATAAATGGATCTTCCATCATTTTCCCACTAGTCTTGAATACTTTACAAGGAAACAACACAAATGATCACACATGTCAAATGAATTTAAATTCTGAAATTAATTCTGTTTATTGTTGTTTTACTTTGAAGCTTTAATCACTGGAATGTATTGATTCAACAATAGATAGCAAAACACTTTTCCATAACTGAACAATTATTATAGTCGCACACACACGAGTTAATAAGGAAACATATTGAGGTGTGTTAAGTCAAAATCATTTGAGAGAAACTGAACCCCTTTCTGTGCCCAGGCCGCCCCCCCACGCTGCCCCCCTGCACACTGGAGGAGTTCAAATGCACCAATGGACATTGTGTTGCTCTGCCATACGTGTGCGACCACAACGACAACTGTGGAGACCTCAGTGACGAGCTGGGCTGCAGTGAGTCCAACGTCTTCCATGATTCTCCTTCCATATTTGTCTTGTATCCCTTAACATCCCTGCACTGATTCAACGCACTGATTCAATGATAGATCAGCTGATGTTTGAAATGATTTTTGTTCCGTTCCAGATTTTGGACAAGACCGTAACTGCGAGGAGAAACTGTGCCAGCAGGAGTGCACCAACCTGAACGGCACCGGCTTCATCTGCTCATGCAAACCCGGGTACAGGGTGAACCCGGACAGCACCTACACCTGCCAGGGTAAACTCTCACACCCGCCAGCACATCAGGACAGCTGATGAACCATGTGACCGTCTTTCTCAGACATCGACGAGTGTCAGATTCACGGCACGTGTCCTCAGAACTGCAAGAACACCAAGGGAAGCTACGACTGCGAGTGCGCTCCCGGCTACCGCAAAGTTGGTAACGGCGACATGTGTGAGGCTTCAGGTGAGACGGTTTGATGTAGTGAAGTCTGGAGTAAATGCACTTAAAAGGAAATAATCTAGTGTTTCTACCAACACTTGATGGAAGGTATTCTTGACTGATCTTGACATTTTTTAAGAGTTATATGATTATAATGATTCACTCTTTCTATGTATACTATTTAATAGAAATAAGAAGGGTTTGACATGATGTGATTAATTGTGATTCATTTTTTTTATAACTGCATTCATCTCATTTTAATCTTAAACTTTTCTTTCTTATTCCCCACTGTGGGGCGACTAAAGGAGTATCTTATCTTATTTGTGATCAGTTTTTAATGTACTGGTCGTCCTGTGTTTGAGTTGTCGGTGTAAAAACAATGGTCAGTCACACCCTGAAGTGGACATTGATTGGTTCAGTGAAAGGTATAATCCTATTTTTTGATGTGTTAATTCACAGTGCTTTATCAGAACCTGTTCGTTTATTTCTGATTTAGACGAAAAAAACACATCAAGTTTTATCTCTGCTGGTTTAAACTAATGTCTTACATTATTATTAAAACACAGCGCAATGAAAACTATTTAAACTCCATCTGTTACTGTAAATACAATAAATAACTTTTAGAAGACATTTTTTATTATGGATCAATCTTTTCATCTGACACAAAATAAAGATGCATATGAAAAAAAAACTACTTAAAGGGCAACTAATGTGTTTTTATTGGTCAAGCAACAAGGTTGGTCACCGCGCGTCATCATTCTCGGAAGTAAGTAATTTGTATTTATATAGCGCTTTTCCAGACCAGGGTCACAAAGCGCCTAAACAATCAAAACAATACTCACTAAAATATATACTTTAAAGTCTCCACCGCCAAGGGACTCGTTGTATAAACAAAGCGGGCCTGATTACAGCTGGCTGGAGGAGGAGTAAAGACATTGTTACGTCATAATGGACTCCGCTCTCGTAACCTCTGGACGGGGGAGAACTTTATGAAGTAATAAGTTCAAAACATGGTCATGATGAGGAACTTACTGCATCTTGGAGAGGATTTTTTTGGAGAGGAGATTTGGGATTTCACATTAGTTGCCCTTTTAATTCGAGGGATTTTCTCGAGGGAGCTAAAAAAGAGATGAATTATATGAATTATGAAATGAATCTCTTGTTGTTTACATTTCTTGACAGCACTAGAAAAAAATATGAATTTGATCTGACATCTAATTTAATCGTAACATAATAATTGTGCTCCACAGGTGGCGCTCCGCTGCTGCTCCTGCCAGAGAACATCCGTATCCGGCGGTTCAACCTGCAGACGCAGGGCTACCACGACTTCATCCAAGAAGACGAGCGCATCATGTCCTTGGACTATGACTGGGACCACAACAATACCGGCTACAGTAGGATCTGTTGATGATATAAAGTGACTCCTTTTGTTTTTTCACTATAAATTCACAAGGGACATTGATGTGTCCTAGGCATGGTGTACTTCACCGTGGCCAGCAAAGACTCCCTGCCAGGAGCCATCAAGAGGGCGTATATTCCGTCTGTTGACGACGGCAGTAACAACATTGGTGCTGCTGTGGATCTGGGCGTCAAATATATCACCAAACCTGATGGTATTGCAGTGGACTGGGTGGGCAGGTAAGACAGCTCTTCTAAACTTTCAAATTTGAAGCGTTGGTTTGTTTAAATCACCAAAAAACACAACATGGTATATCCCTGTAGAAACATGTACTGGGCGGACTCTAAGCTCAGGAGATTGGAGGTCGCCATGTTGGATGGACGATACAGGAAACACTTGGTCAAGACGGAGCTGGGACATCCGTCTGCCGTGGCCCTCAACCCTCGATTGGGGTCAGAAGGACACAAACTCACGGATCCAAATACGATGCAACTCATCGCCCTCTTGATCCGTACAGGATGCTGTACTGGGCCGACCGAGGCGACGCACCGAAGATCGAATGCTCCTGGATGGACGGACAGAAGAGGCAGGTGCTGGTGGACAGCAACTTGGGTTGGCCCACCGGTCTGTCCATCGACTTCACCAACAAGGACAGGATTTACTGGTCGGACTCTAAAGAGAGCCGCATCGAGTCTGTGCTACCATCGGGGGAGGACCGCAGGACGGCTGTGTACATAGGTGAGCCCAAGCGTTGAGATGTTCCTTCTCCGTGAGAATGAAGGAACATTTTTTACTAAATCATAACAAGAACATTTGTGAGATAAGGAAATTCTAAACAAAAAACAAAACATTCTTATTTTGAAGAGATTTCATTCAACAACTCATGCATTTTTCTAGTCTGTAGCGAGCGAGCACAGAAATAAATCATCGTAATCTATGTTTATTTGCTGCCAGAGAGAACCTGTACAGAAGTGAAACCATGAACATGATCTGCTTCAGTCCACTGACCGCCTTTAACGCTGCTCATGATTCTTCCGCAGATGTGAGGAACCCCTTCAGCGTGACCGTCTTTGAGGACCACGTTTACTGGAGCACGCAGGAGAAAGGCGAGGTGTTCCGACAGGACAAGTTTGGCCGTGGAGACAAGGTCAAGCTGCTGACAGCTGGACCCTGGCTGACCCAGCTGTCTGTGTACCAGCAGCAGAGGTACAACTCTGTCGACGGTAAGAGACGACTTCATCCATGAACAACTTTCATGTCGAGATAACATGTTGTTGGAAGGAAGAGAATGTACAACAGTCGTGATGGGTTGATGAGGCTTCATGATACAGCTATACACAACAAAGCGATACAGTGTCTTCACGACAAATCTGTATCATGATACAGTGTCTTCACGACAAATCTGTATCATGATACAGTGTCTTCTCGACAAATCTGTATCATGATACAGTGTCTTCACGACAAATCTGTATCATGAAAAAGTGTCTTCAAGACAAATCTGTATCATGATACAGTGTCTTCAGGACAAATCTGTCTCATGAAAAAGTGTCTTCACGGCAAAGCTGTATCATGATACAGTGTCTTCACGACAAATCTGTATCATGATACAGTGTCTTCACGACAAAGCTGTATCATGATACAGCTACTTCACGACAAAGCTGTATCATGATACAGTGTCTTCACGACAAATCTGTATAATGAAAAAGTGTCTTCACGACAAAGCAGTATCATGATACAGTGTCTTCACGACGAAGCTGTATCATGATACAGTGTCTTCACGACAAATCTGTATCTTGAAAAAGTGTCTTCGCGACAAAGCAGTATCATGATACAGTGTCTTCAAGAAAAAGCAGTATCATGATACAGTGTCTTCATGACAAAGCTGTATCATGATACAGTGTCTTCACGACGAAGCTGTATCATAATACAGTGTCTTCACGACAAATCTGTATAGTGAAAAAGTGTCTTCACGACAAAGCTGTATCATGATACAGTGTCTTCACGACAAATCTGTATCATGAACAAGTGTCTTCACAGCAAAGCTGGATCATGATACAGTGTCTTCACGATGAAGCTGTATCATGATACAGTGTCTTCACAACAAATCTGTATCGTGAAAAAGTGACTTCGCGACAAAGCAGTATCATGATACAGTGTCTTCAAGAAAAAGCAGTATCATGACCCAGTGTCTTCACGATGAAGCTGTATCATGATACAGTGTCTTCACGACAAATATGTATCGTGAAAAAGTGTCTTCACGACAAAGCTGTATCATGATACAGTGTCTTCACGACAAATCTGTATCACAAACAAGTGTCTTCTCAACAAAGCTGTATCATGAGGCCTCGTCGATCTCTATACAACAGCAACAAATACTGAATTTTGTAGTGTATTATGTTGCTCATTGAAATAATGATTTCGTTTTTAAGGAATATACATTGAAAGAAAGCATATACTGTACATGAGACAAAACTAAATTAGAAACTGACTATGTTATCTAGTTGAAATCATTGTTATACAATTACAAAAGAAAAATGGTTTTGTTTACACTTCTTAAATATTGATTTTATCTTCAGTAAAAAATCCCTGCAAAGGAACCTGCAGTCACCTGTGTCTGCTGAGACCGGGAGGATACTCTTGTGGCTGCCCAGAAGGAACAAGCTTCGTCACCGGGAGTAAAACCGAGTGTGACGCCGGTAAGAGAAACACCATTTTGTTTCCGTGTAGTGATTAGAAATCCATGGTTTCACTCCTTATATCAGCAGTTATAGGTTTTCTCTGTGTTTTCTTTTAATGCTCGGATGCCATTTCAGGATTTGACCCGCCACCCACCATGCCACCACCCTGCCTATGTCAAAATGGCGGCACCTGCTACTTTGACGATAACAAGGCTCTCTGCAAGTATGACAAAAATATTGTACCTTTTTGTCAACTTAAAAACAAGATCAATACTTTAGCAACAACTTTAATAAGGAAACATTAATTAAAATGATATATTTTGTGTCAATAATCAGTAATTTAGGTATTTTTGATTAAAATCCTTTGTTTAAAGAAGATGCTAATATTTTGTAATGATCAATAACTAGCTTGTTTGCTTGTTTTTTAGTCATACGTGTTAAGGAAACCTATATATAATACAAACAGACCTTTAAACTTATCAACAGGATATCAAGTAATTACTGTCAGTTAGTGATACCTTCGATGTTTCACTCAAATATACAGTAAAAAGACAAGATTTTGGCTCTATATACACATTGTCTTCTCAGATGTGCCCCTGATTGGAACGGAGACTTCTGCGAGATCAGCGTTTTACAAACCATTGCATCATCAGGTCAGTTACTAACTAAATTTATCAGAAGTGAAGTTGTTTGCGAGGCTCTAACAACCCGTGCGCCGACAGTTGGCATCGCCCTCGCCGTCGCCGTCGTCTTGATCCTTCTGCTGGTCGGTGTGGTGTACGTTCGCAAGAAGAAACCTCACTTCCTGCAGAGCGTACGGGACATGGTGCCCTCCATGCCGACCGTGCCGTCCATGCCGTCCATGCCGTCCATGCCATCCATGCCGTCCATGCCGTCCATGCCATCCATGCCGACCTTCAGGTGAGATACAGAGACATTCAGTGACAGCAGCTTGAAGTAAACCTACGTTGGTGTTGTGTCTAGGAGAACCAACGCAGATGCAACGACGTCACAGGATGCCGACACGAGGCAGAACCCTGAGCCGGTCGGTCAATTTTATTTCAGTCTTAAAAAAGTGTGATTTCTCTATTAACGCCACATCTTTACCGACATCAGGTTCCCTGCACGTCCGTGTCCGTGACGGAGCCGGAGGGGAAGAGTTTCGACAATCCTGCTTACGAAGCCGACAACCAACCGGAAGAGAGCAGGGCCGCCGCCACTGTAGCTCCTCGTGGGAGTGACCAGGTGAAAAGTGAACACTAAAACATTCTTAGATCACTTTTTTTTGTATTTTGAATGACCTTTATTGATATTTTATTGTGTTTCAAGGAGGCTTTTGACAACCCTGCTTATAACACTCCATCAGTACAAGTGGCTGTTCCAAAAGAGCAGGTAACCATGGAAACATGTTGATGTATTGTTGCAGTATTTAACGTTAGTGTCTGATGGGTCAGTTTAAAGGTGTTTCTTCTCTTTACAGCAGTTTGAACCCATCCTGGATGAGAGTGCCGAGTCCTTCCAGAACCCCACATACACCGTGAGTAACACTTAGACTTGTGTTTGCTAATACGATCATTTTTGTACCGATAAAAAAAAACCTCGGTTTTTGTTTCTGCCAATGTTTGCATCTTTAAATTGTACCAACTGTAACAAACTGACTTGATTTTATTTTGTCCCCAAACAGGAAAACACTCACGGAATTTCTTCAGAATCTGAGATTTGAGGATTTTCTCATCAAACTTCCGTCCACTTCAACTTCTTTCCCTCCATTTTATATTTATAAAACAAAAACAAAAAAACAACTTTTACAACTCTCACTTTTTTCTTTATGATCAACCTTATGAATCCGTGTTTAGTGTATAACTGTTGAAACGTGTGTAACTACAGAGTGATGCTTATGATTCAATGTCTCGATTCAAGTTTGTTTGACATGTTGAAACTCAATCAAAACATGCTTAATGTGATAATTGACTTTTTCTTTCGGCAATAAATCAAGAAGGTGAGCTGAAATAAAAATAAGTTTTCTCTTTAATTATTAGTCGTACAGATCTATAGAGCTGCCCGGGACCACAAACTGCCTGTTTACTCTAATAATGTGGCCCTAATGAGGTCGAAGATCACGTAGAAACTCACCATTTTATTTTGCACTTCTCTAAATATGACTATACGTCCTTTTTTCTTTTTTTTTGTCATTTTTGAAAGTATTTATTATTAGTATTGAAAATATTTGAGTAAAATCAATACATGGATTTGTGTTAAATAGATAGATGGATGGATGGATGGATGATATGGATGATATGGATGGATGGATGGATGGATGGATGATATGGATGGATGGATGGATGATGATGAGGATGGATGGATGGATGATGATGACGAGGATGGATGGATGATGATGATGATGAGGATGGATGGATGGATGAGGATGAGGATGAGGATGAGGATGAAGATGAGGATGAGGATGGATGGATGGATGAGGATGAGGATGAGGATGAGGATGAGGATGAGGATGGATGGATGGATGGATGAGGATGAGGATGAGGATATGGATGGATGAGGATGAGGATGGATGGATGGATGAGGATGAGGATGAGGATGAGGATGGATGGATGAGGATGGATGAGGATGGATGGAGGGATGGATGGATGGATGGATGGATGGATGGATGGATGAGGAAGAGGATGAGGATAGATGGATGGAGGATGATGAGGATGGATGGATGGATGAGAATGAGGATGGAAGGATGGATGGATGGATGGATGAGGATGTGGATGGATGGATGGATGGAGGGATTGATGAGGATGAGGATATGGGTGGATGGATGGATGGATGAGGAAGAGGATGAGGATGAGGATGAGGATGAGGATGAGGATGAGGATGAGGATGAGGATGAGGATGGATGGATGGATGAGGATGGATGGATGGATGGAGGGATGGATGGATGGATGGATGAGGAAGAGGATGAGGATAGATGGATGGAGGATGGTGAGGATGGATGGATGGATGAGGATGAGGATGAGGATGGAAGGATGGATGGATGGATGGATGAGGATGTGGATGGATGGAGGGATTGATGAGGATGAGGATATGGGTGACTGGATGGATGGATGAGGAAGAGGATGAGGATGAGGATGAGGATGAGTATGAGGATGAGGATGAGGATGAGGATGAGGATGGATGGATAGAGACAAATTACGGCATATTTAGTTTGATTTTATACTTTTTGCTTTCTTATTTTTTTCTTAGACGATAACAAAACACCCTCCGTTTTTTCACGTTCTTACTAAATCCTTATTTTTTGTACATACGTGATCGGAGCTAAAAGATAAAAAATAAGAGCTTCTGTTTATGGCCACGTGGGATCTTTTTGTAAGCTTAAAAACATAATCGCGTACTTCTGTGTAAGAACCGTCATACGCGTGGATATCATACTAACGCTCAAAATAATTACCAATTTCATACAAAAAAAAGACTTACTGTGTCTTTAAAGCAATTACCACCTGCGCTGCACGCGCTGTGCTAGAATTTACGAGCAACACATGAAGGCAGCACGACTAGTGGGCGCGCGGGAGGGGGGGGGGATAATGGGGCGATCTGATTGGACGCGGCAGAGATAAATAAAACGTGCGGCATCAGGAGTCGATAGAAAAACACAAAGAAAGAGCAGAGAAGTGAAGAGAGGAGGAACAGAGGAGGAGAGACGGAGGAGGAGAAGAAAAGGACGACACGCACACTCACCTGGAGCACGAGCCCGGAGAGACGGTAGGACGTGTGCGCGCGCGCGGTCTAGACAGTGTGTGTGCGCGTGATTTAGACAAGAGTATAGGGGTATCAGTGTCACGTGACACTTGTATTCAGACGTTACCTGAGGAAGGTGCGTCAGTGTGGAAGAGACTCGTGAACGTGCATCAATGAGAGCGTGTGCGTGTGTGTGCGCGTGCGTGTGTGCGTTGGTGCAGGCACAACAGAAGAGGTCGACAGGTTTATATACCATAGAAATTTGATTTTTCTATCTTTTTTTTATTAGGGTTGTGACAAAATATATATCGTTTAATTTAATTTAAAGTATTGTATTCAATTTAAAAACAGTTTTCTCTTATAAATCACATTTTATATTTACTTACTTATTTATTTATTTACCATAATTGCTCATTTACTGTATTTTTCTGGTTTATATTTGTGTGTTGCAATCTCACAAGAACCCTGCGATGACTAAGGATGAGAGGATACAGTCGGCTCCAGTAGCTTTTTTTTAACCTGTAGTGTTGTTGTTTGGACATATTTTCGTTTCAAAACGAATGAAAGCAGTTGTAAAGGAACAATAGAATCTTGATACTGGCGATGAATCCTGGCCATGACTGAGGACAAGAGGATACAGTCGACTCCAGCAGCTTTTGAAGCTGATGTTTGGGCATAGTTTGGTTTCAAAACAAATGAAAGCAGTTACGACTTCGTCAAGAGTCATGTGGTCTGTAAATCCTGCAACACCAGAGTCAAGTACTCGACAATACTACAAATATATCCTTGTTACTACAGTATCACAATATATCGTACTGATGTCCCTATCAACATATCGGGATATGTATCGTATCACCAATAAACACCCCTTGTTTTGAATTTAAGTAATGTAGATATTTTACCAAGTAACAGTTATTATAATAAAATATAATACAATTATTATATAGTAGTAATGCCAGAGTAAATGGCTGATTATATACTTTTATTTTTTTATTAAAATTAATAAATAAATAAATACATTAACTTATTACTTAGTATGTAGAGAAAAACGCATTGAAGTTGTGTTGTTGTATGAATTAATTTATTTACGAAAATGTATTTAAATGTAGTTGTAATTACAATATACTTATTATTTACCAAAAATATTGTATCTATCTTTAATTCTGCATGTTCTTCTCCTTAAGCAGACACTCATATTTCAGGTTCACTCTCTCTTCGTAGGATTGTTGACGTCAATCATGTTCCTTGACTTTTCTTTAACACTGAGATCTGTATAATAATAATAATCTCTTCTTTTTATGCGTTTCAATGAGTTGTGTTTGTGTGTGTGTTATTCTGTGTGTAACAGCACAATCTCTACACACACATTACTTAACCTACTTTCCGATGAAAAGTTTTCCGACTCATTGTTGTCACATGTTACTTCTCCAGTTTAGTAAGAAAAGAAAACCAAAACTTTGGATTGAGAGAAAAGTACAACATTTCCAGCGACAGCCAGTCCATCAGTATTTCTTGCTAGTTTAAAACTGTATATTGTTCCAGGCAGACCTGAGTGTGAAGAGGTTTTTATTTAAGTACAACATTCTCCCAGTTGCCTTACATTGCAGAAAATGTTTTGGGGGAAAAAAAAACGTCAAAAAGTTGTGTTAAGCTTCTTCGAAGGAACAGTTTCAACTCTCAACACTTTCAAATGAACGTGTTCATGAGCTCAGCTTCCAGAGTTTGTATGAATTAATGTTTAAAGGTCATTATGTTTGTGTTAAGTTTGTTTAAAATGGAACTTTCTTGAGTAAAAATCATTGTTCGTGAGGAACTTTCTCAGATGGAACTGATGGGATGTTTCTGTTCGTGCATGTGGGGTCGAAACAGTCAGGATGGCAGCTGAGCTGGCGAATGATTCTGTGTCACACACACACACACACACACGCACACACACACACACACACGGGCAGATGGCATATCTGAGTGTGGTCGACCTTTCCCCCCTTCGGTCCCTCTCCGGAGACCCGTCCAACATCAACTGATTGTGTTAAACGGGTTCATGCTGTCGTGATTCTTGGGTGATATCATGTTAAGCTCCGTACATGTGTCATGTCACCAGTGATGGATTGATGATGGATGGAGTTGAGCAATCTTGAAATGAGTGGATCACCAGCTTTAATCTGATTAATTCCTCAGCGCACGTCGTTGCTGCTGTAAATAATATAGTTTATGTTTATTAGAGTCACAGTGAGAAAACGATTTCACGTGAAAACTATGGGTGTGAGAAACAATGATGGACCAATTTATCACAATATTCATTTTTTTATGATACTGTATCGATATTCAACAGCAGTGTATCGGTATTATCTAAAAAACATTGTATTTATATACGTATGTATTTTATTGATTTGGCTTTCAAATCACGTTATGTTATCTTATTTCTTTAATGGTTTATATTTCAACAAAGTGTGCGTAAAATAAAATAATTGAAATTTAAAATGTACCATAAACATGCGAATATTAATGGCTCTGGTTCATTTTTGTGTTACAAATAAAAACGAGATGGTAGATGCTAAAGTAGTCAGTGAGGCAATAACTGAGGACAAGAGGATACAGTGGATCCAGTAGCTTTTTCTTTTATATTCAGCTTTGTTATTGGAAGTCTTGACATGAACATCTGTGGACAAACGGAGTCAGAAATTAATCATATACAAGGAAACAAGCTAATTATTGATAAGAGAAAAGAAGGTCAAACTTCCATGGATTTTTTTTTTTTATTTTAGTTTGAAAAACTCAAATTTAGACAAAACACACAAGATAAAAACAATTGGAAATAAAAAAATATATATTCTTATACATAAATATAAATCTACATTCTTAATTAAATTAAATTAAATAAAAAGTAAAATGATAACGTGGATGGAGAAGGATTAGACACAGTCATGATGATTAAGAAACATAAAATATAAAAATAAAATGCTGCAACAATATTCTGAGAGGGTCATGTGATTCCAAATTAGGACATAAAACTGCCATTTCCGAAAGAAAAAAAAAGTGTGTTGCCCCTCATTCTATACTAATGGAAATATTTTAGTAATCTTTCTAGTTTCAAAAAAGACATTGTATCTGTTATCCACTGTGAACTGGGTGGAAGCTTGGATGATTTCCAGTGAAGAAGAAGGTGACGTCTTGCTAGTGAAACGTTGAAAGTTATGACGTCCAAATGTAAAACAACATCAAATCTTCTGTGAAGCAAAATAAAGTTGCATGAGGTGAAGGAATCACAGCTGTATAGAATATTTCGTTTTTTCATTTTTAGTTTTGGATCCAACAGCTTTTAAATCTCTTATTTTGACAAGTTTTGGTTTTGAATCAGCTATATTTTCTGTAAATTCTGCAGCTAAAGTGCTCTGGCAATACCACGAATATATTCTTGTTCCTGCAGTATTGTAATACATTGTATCGTTGCCCCTGTATCATATCATTTCGTCAAGTTCCTGCCAATACACACCCGTTATTAAACACACTTCTATCATGTTTTATACACACACATGCTGCATTCATTTTAACTATCATTTACAAGTTGAAATAGTCAACTCCATAGAACTCCAGTCCTGAGCCGTGTTCTGTTCCTCCATGTTGATCCACTTCCATCATGTTGGTTAGAAACACACACCTCTGTGTGTGTGTGTGTGTGTGCAGGAAATGTATTCTCATGCTGAGCTAACAGATTCAGGCTGGAATAGAAACATCTAGGTCATTTTCTCTCTGGTGAGATGACGCTCCACAAACTTGTGCGTCTCATTACATAAGTGTGTTTGAACATCCATGTCATCGTTTCGCTCTCCGATGATCTCCATCCTCGTCGTGATGTTTGGACTCCGGTCCATAAAAAAAAAAACGTCTTCATCTGCAGTTTAACTTCCAGGATAATCAACGGATCGATTCTTCAATGTAAAGACGAAAGCCGCTTTAGTCTCCATCCTTTTTCTAATCTCCCGCATTGTGTGGAAATCCTCGGCGCCGCCGTCTTAAATCATGGAGACCAGATCACTCCACCATATGGCCGCGCTGACCCTGGACAATACCTCGATGAATGGAGCCCTAATCTCTGCTCAGCCTTTTTGTAATTTGAGTCAAAGATGAAGGGATTGAGAATGACCACGTTTGATATATTCATCTACAGTTCACTTTTTTGTTCTCCTTATGAACAATATATCAGCAGCAGATCAGTATGTGGGTCAATCTGACCCCCAAAAATGTGATGTGGAGAAGCTGAATGCACTATTTGTCTTATTCCCATGACTTCTTTATAAAGACTGCGTCTGGAATGATTTTTATTGAGAACGAGAAGTAAGCGTCTTTAACTATACATCAGAGATCGCTCGGTAGCGTTGCCATGGTGATAAACTAGAGGATAGACGGTGTGCAAGGTTGTCTCTCGCTGGGTTCAGGGATCAGCTGTTTACACAAGTCAGTAAATCATCCCACATGTTCTTATGGTTGTTTTGAACGTGAAAATATGTTGTTTTTTTCAGGTTTCTACAAGAGATCAGGGGCTCAGGTCAGCCCTCCTCCCCCCTCCTCCCCCCCTCACCTCCCTCACTACACCTGTGTCCCCCGTCTCTGAGGAATGAATGAAGCCATGCCTGTTGTTTCTTCCAATGGAGGTAGAGTTGAATAAACTATATTGTATGACAGTTAAAAATATTGACTCTTAAATACATTGTATAAAAAACTTTAGTTTAAATGTTGAATAAAGTCAATGTTTGAATTGTTGTTAGTCGTAAACCAGTTTTCAGTAGGTGGCGCTCTTTAAAAATTACTTGAGGTTTTAAATCAATTAGGTGTTCGGAGAAGACAGTGCCATCTGGTGGTGTTTAAAAATAATGTCACTGTATCATAAAACTTCACCAACTCATCGCTTATTTACATTTGGTTCCGTTTCATTCCTTTTTTAAAATTAAATGTAAAACTACAGACTTGAGTGAGTCAGACCAGAGGTCATTTTGCACTGCAACAGTCCTCAAGGCCTGTAGGGACAAACATGAAGGCATATCTAAAAGGACAGAATGTTGAAGTTTTTTTTGTTTTTTTAATGTTTTTGTGTTAGCGAACTATGTCAAAAACTGATCACAATTAAATTTAAAGTTACAGTTCAACCAAAGTTCAAACTTCACTCATTTTCTACTCGTCCTCATGTCAACTACGGGTTGGAATTATTTTCAGTAATCTATTTATTTTTAGATTTATAGACAAAAACGTACGTCTATTGAAGCAACTGAGGTCGCCCTTGGTTGAACTTTCACCGAAAAGACGATTAAACATCCATATAACTCC
This sequence comes from Callionymus lyra, assembly GCF_982586985.1. NCBI lineage: Eukaryota > Metazoa > Chordata > Actinopteri > Syngnathiformes > Callionymidae > Callionymus > Callionymus lyra. Next base: position 20,055,086 of record NC_141823.1, read on the forward strand.
ATAATCCTTGTATATGTACTGTCCATCTATATTGAAGCGTCCAGCGAAAAAAAAACTAGACAAGTCTTTAGATTAAGCTTGTTCGTGGCAGACGTTTAAACAGTAGCAAGCCATGTAAACAGGAAGTACTTCAAAAGTAGTACTAGTCTACACTGGAAGCGCTTGCGATAGTTACCCGTAATACTTCCCCCTGATTAGTTCCTTTATTTAGATGGACATACATTTTTGTCTATAACTCTAAAAAGGAACAGATTACTTAAAATAATCCTAACTCTTAGTCGACATGATGGTGAGCAGAAAAAATGAGTAAAGTTGCAGTTTTTGTGAACTTTAAAGCTGCACTAAGATTGAACATGTTTGTCTCTGGCTCCCCACAGTGTCAGGAAAGTGAAATTGAAAAAAACTTTTTTTTTTTTCTTCGTTAATTGTGTTGAAAGGTTGATTTAAAATTCAGTCAAATAATATACAGAAAATATGGCGCTCTCTGCTTTCAAAGTTGAAATGATTTTATGACCTTTGACCTCAGGGCTGCACGAGACCCTGGCCCTGCTCACCTCACACCTCCACCCTGACGGCAACCAAAAGGAGGACCTGGTCTTCCTGCAAGACGTCTTCAGTGGAAAAACGCTCAGCTATCTGATGAAGGTACGAGTCCAGCACCATGTTGTGTGTCTCACAGTGTGTGTGTGTGTGTGTGTGACTCCAGTTCTATAGAAGGTTGACTTTATATTCATCATTTTTCGTGTTGTTTTGACCGTTGACCACAGATTCATGACAAACTGAGGCAGTATGCAAAGCAGAGTCCATCTCCAGTGCTGCACAGCGCCTCCACGCTGGCAGAGGATGTAAGTCTCTACCCGAGTCTAATGCAAATAACGTTCATTCAACATCCCATAATAATGTGTGATCAATAGCTGACGGAGGCGCTGCAGAGCAGAACCCTGGAGGACGACGAGCGGGAACTTGTGTTTCTGCTGAGCACTCCTCACCTCAGGGTAAACACAGACTCTCCCTCCTTGCATTCGTCGTCGTTGACAGCCTCTCGCTCTGATCACTGCAGGCTGTGCTGTCGGCCCACGACACCGTGGCTCAGAAGAGCTTCGACCCAGTTCTACCACCTCTGCCTGAAGATTTAGACGATGGAGAGGAGGAGGAGTCGGTGAAGATCGTGCGACTGGTGAAGAACAAAGAGCCTCTGGTGAGTCCAGCACTGGAAAAGGTCCGGTTTAGAAACAAAACATTTAAAAACAGGTTCCTATATCGTCTCATGTTACTCTTTATGGTATTGTGTCTCAAATGTTGTGTAATCAGAGAATTTGACTAGAAACATTGCAATTTCACTTTCCTGACACTGTGGGGAGCCAGAGACAAACATGTTCAATCTTAGTGCAGCTTTAAAGTTCACCCCAAAAATTCAAACTTCACTCATTTTCTACTCACCCTCATGTCGACTAAATTAGATTTTTTTCGGAGTAATCTCTTCCTTTTTAGAGTTATCGACAAAAATGTTTGTTCATTTTAATGTAGGACTGTTTGTTCATTTTAATGTAGGACTGGAGCTCAGTTTTCTTCGGTCTACACTGCAGGTGCTTACGATATTAACCTGTTTGTGCAGCATGTTAGCCTTTTAGCTTCTGCTACAAAAAAAACTCAAAATATAGAGTTGTTTAATATTTCTGGAACAATTCCTCATGTTGAGGCTTCAATACAAGATGGATTTTACAGATGAGCAGTATGGAGGTATTCGGATGTTTTTAAGCAAGTTTTTTTGACAGAATGAAGAGACAAGAGCATAAGTTTCTACATTTAAATGAACAAACATTTTCGTCTATAACTCTAAAAAACAGACGCATTACTCTGAAAATAATCCCAACCCTTAGACGACATGAGGGCGAGTAGAAAATGAGTGAAGTTTGAATTTTGAGTGAACATCTCTTAAAGTAATAGTTCTGCTTGAGAACTACATCATCCATCATCACTTTCCACACAGTCATCAGGGAAATCTAAACAAATGACATTTCAAAATAAATGTCAGTCATTAATTAATGCTCAGGCCAACATTTTCCACCGGCAGCTGTCAGGTGATCAATTTGATTCTGAGTCACTTAAGTAAATGAATAAATGAATGAATGTGTGTGTGTGTGTGTGTTGACACAATGTGACTGTTTTACATATTAATTAATGAACACATGGAGCTGAAAATGATCACAAATAATAATAATAAATCATCAGAAATTGTATTTAAAAGTGCCTTCCTGTAAGTAACATCAGACTGTGGGGGTACGAGGGGTATTTAATGTGGAACAGGTGAGTTTTAAGGTTTGATTTCAAGAGGGAAATGAATGTGTGGACTGTAATGCGGGTCAAAAACACTTGATATCTCGTCTTGAACTGGTGACATCTTGACTTCCCTGCGACACGTCAGCCGTGGGGAGTAGATTGACGTCTGGTGAAGTCACATGACCTGATGAACGAGGGCTTTTAGTGTCGGACTTGATGAAGTTATCGATCCTCCTGCATCCATGCATGATGCCATAATTGTTGATCAATCTCTGTGAATGAAGGAGAAGCTTGATGATTCTTTTTTAAATCCCTCAGGGAGCAACGATTCGCAGAGACGAGGTGAGCGGGGCTGTGATCGTGGCTCGAATCATGAGAGGAGGAGCTGCAGACCGCAGCGGTGAGAGCGTCAAACACACAAGTATGAATAAAACACTTGATGTTCGCTGGTGTGGAGGTGTCTGCTGTGACGACAGAGGAGATTACCGAACTGAACTTTCAACACGGATCCAAATCCTTCAGATTAAAGCCGCAACATTGCATATTTTAGAGATTACAAACAAGACTTTCCTCATCACCGTTACCAGGGAGACGCTGTTATCTCCATCCCAAACACGGTCCTGTAACATGTGGATGTCTCCAGGTCTGGTCCACGTGGGGGACGAGCTGCGGGAGGTCAACGGGAACCTGATCGCTCACAAGCGTCCCGAGGAAATCAGTCACATTCTGGTATTATTGACCCAAGTTTGACCTTGAGTCGTTGAGGTCACTGACCCCTCGGTCGTGTTTTGTGTCAGTCCCAGTCTCAGGGTTCCATCACGCTGAAGATCATTCCTGCGGTGGTGGAGGAAGACAAACTGAAGGAGAGCAGGGTCAGACAGATTTTAAATGATTACCTTATTATTTATTTATCATTTATTCTGGGGGGTTTCTCCGCACAGATCTACCTGCGAGCTCTGTTCGACTACACCCCCTCCGAGGACCGGGCCACGCCCTGTCAAGAAGCCGGACTTCCGTTCCACCGAGGGGACATTCTTCAAGTGGTGAGTCAGGAGGACGCCACCTGGTGGCAGGCCAAGAGAGTCGGCGACTGTAATCTGCGCGCAGCCCTCATCCCCTCCACACACTTCCAGGAGAGGTAGCTTCACCTTCTTCTTCTCTTTTTTTGAGGATAAGAAAATCATCTCTTTTTTTTTTTTTTGGGCCCCGGCAGGCGCCTGAGGTACCGCATGAAAGTGGGTTCGCTCCCTTCGACCAGCAGATCCCTGACATGTAAGACCACCACTTCGCTCGTTCAGGTTACAGGGCCAGACCTAATCTAGAGAGATTATGAAAAGAGGACAAGAGGCAGGTTTAATCTCTACACTCTCTGGGGTTTCGTTGGCTAATCCAATTTGAAACGACATGAAACAAAAAGGTCTGGAAACCTTTGATGTTGGTGAGCGTCTCACGCTGTTCTTGATTAAATTGTTTCTAGTAAAACCAATTCCCTTTATTGGAAAACTACAGTATGGTCGTATGAGAAGAACATGGAATATATTTAAAATGTTAATAATCTGTAATAACACTGCATCATAATGTTTTTAAATGTTAATAATCTGACATAAATCTGCATTATAATGTTTTTAAATGTTAATAATCTGTCATAACGCTGCATCATAATCTCTTCTTCTCCTCCGTCTGCTCTCGACCTCAGACGACCGTGCAGGTGCGGACGCCGGATTATTGCTAATTTGATTTGAATTCCATCCGTGTTTGAATCCACTGCATCCATGTAGCGTTAGCTTCGCGCCCTCGTCTCCGGCGCCTGCTTTTTGTTCTGACCTCTGACCTCATGTTCTCTTGTTCCCCCGCAGAGGACAGTGACGGTGAAGCTGTGACCGGGCGAGAGACGGGTGAGGAGGAACCGTTCCAATGTTTGCTGACCCGTCTGTTCTCACCCACGTCTATGACGTCACAGCTCAGTGTTTATTGTTGAAGACGCAGCTCGAGGGCAGACCTCTGCCAAGCAGCTCATATCCAACCACATTTTGGATCAATCTAGTTGTCCTAAAACAATCAGTCGGTGTTTAAACTAAGGTACAGAGATTATGCGACAACGTTAAAGAAATGTAGAGCTAAAGTGAAAGTGGTGAAGAAAAGGAATATGATGTGTTTTTGTGAAGTAGAATAAACGCAGGACTAACCTAGAACCTCCAAGAATGAAAAGACATGATCAGACTCGTACTTCCTGTTAGATACGCTTTGAAATATACATTTTGTTCGGCCCTTAACCTCGACTGTGGGCCAAAGTATAGACACCCCTCACTTATATGGTTGTATATTGTTGTTTTTTTTACATCTCATTGCTCAGTCGGACATTAGAGGGCAGTAGCGTTCTGGATTGAAGACACAAGCAGGTTGTTCTTTCTTCCATATTTCTTTGTGTATGTACAGGAAACAAAAATAAATGAGATGACGCATGAAAACCCCTTCAGATATTGGTCCACTTGTCTCTACCTGTGGGTGTTTTCATAGCTTGTCAGTTTGCTGCAGCGTAGATTGTGCTTGTGCCTGGCCTTCACTCTCCAGTGAGCGTCCAGCCGTCATGAGTCACTGCTCCAGCGTGAGCTGTAGCTTCTCCTACGACTGAGGTCGCCTGAGGTCACACGTTTCTCATGGGATTTTTTTTTTTAACCTAGAAACTCCATCCAACAAAGCCATTTACCTGCGTTGAACGTGTCTCTTCTCTTGTGCAACAGCGGGCAAGCGCAGAAGTTTCCGGGTCAGGAAGGATCAGAACGGCGACGGTCCGGACGCCGGTCACGCCGACTTCCTGATCTACGAGGAGGTGACCCTGTACCAGCCCCGCGGAGGAGAGAGACCTCGACTCATCGTGCTCATAGGTGAGTGACTCTGTGAACGACCGCTGAGCTAATGATTAATAATAACATAATAATATAATAATAAAGATGGATGATTGACACTTGATCTAAAGACACATTTCTGAAACGGCGACAGGTTTTCTATGTCAAATAAATGAGCGACTGCATATTGATTTAATTATTTATTATTAATTAGTTGATGTTATCCCTCATAACATGTTCATTATTGCTACATATTCATAACAAATGTGGCTTATATCATGCCTTCCAACACCACTGTCTTTGTCTCACTCCCCCTCAGTGAACTCAGCACTGTAGCTGTGCACGTTTAAAGTAATGAAAAGGATAAAAAAAATCCTCTAGACAATTGTCGAAAAGACGTCTCAGGAGGTTGGATTTATAAGTCAAGAGTTACACACGTCTTAGTATAAAACACAGTAGAGCGGACACTGCCATCTGGTGGCCATTAACACTGATGACACATTTGCTGCTGCTTTCAACGATGAAGGAAGTCATGGAAACACTAGATGGCGCTTGACTACGTCCGATTCGTATCGTTCATCTCAGATGTTCGCTCGCTCGTCCGCAGGTTCTCTGGGCGCTCGGATCTCTGAGCTCAAGCAGAAGGTGATCGCCGACAACCCTAGCCAGTACGGGCTCGCCGTCCCTCGTGAGTTCCAAAAATCACCTAAAACTCTTGTATTGTGCTGATGCTGATCGGAGGATTTAAAGATGAATCCCTTATAGACGGGGTTTTTTTTAACACCAGAACCCTGTTCCACCAGCTGTGGTCTTTCCTGACCCGAGATTAGAGCCGTCTCCCCGCGGCGTTCTTTTCAAGGAGTGTTTTTTGACTCTTGGTCCGTTTTTTTCTTCCAGACACGACGCGAGACAGGAAGAGTCACGAGCGAGAAGGCGTGGAGTACAACTTCATCACCAAAGCGGAGTTCGAGGCCGACATCCTCGCCGGCAAGTGAGTCCCTGCACATCCGTGAGTGTGTTTCTGGTCTCCGGAGGACGTCGCCAAAACGCTCCGGTCCCTCTGCTCCCGCAGGTTCATCGAGTTCGGGGAGTACAAGGAGAATCTGTACGGAACCAGTTTGGAGTCGATTCACAAAGTTCTGAACCAGAACAAGATCTGCCTGGTGGACGTGCAGCCCGAGGTTTGAATCGTCTCAGACGTTTGTGTTTCAGCAGCATCTTAAGAGATAAAGAATGGATATGAAACTATCAAGATTCATTATTTTTAAGCGAGTGCAGGAGGAGGAATATATAGTGATGCTGTAGGAAAAAGGATTTAATAGTATTGTCAGTTTATCAAGTTTTAAACCAAAATATGTCCAAGCATCAGTTTCGGAAGCTGCCGGGGTCAACTGTATCCTCTCGTCCCCAGTCATCACCAATGCCGTGTCTCAAATCACATACTTATCTTAGTATTCTAGAAGTTAGTATGCATCAGGATAATGTACATACTAACTAGTACGCAAATTCTCCACAGATAGTATGTCTCAAATCAAACACTGCCGCTACGCACTAACAGGAAATGAGGTGACAGCTTCTTCTTCTACTTCTATTTAACGATGGTTGCAACCAGCTGTTTGAACGCTATCGCCACCTGCTGGCAGCACGTTTTGCAAGTTTGGAAGAAGAAATAAAGAAAAATATGAGAATCGAAATATTCGAGAAATATTTAAGCTGGTATCAGCAGCGAAGACATGTTTATCCTCCTACTGCTGCTGAAAATACACCTGTAAGTATATGCATATATATATGACGTAACTTCCGTTTAAAACGTAATTAAGATGGCGGCCGTTTAGGGTGGTTAGTGTCTATTGAACCATACTCAGTTTAGTGGGCGTGTTAGTACGCCAATTTAGTGTGCATGGCGCACTAAATTTCGCATAATAAGATTTGAGACGCACTTGTGCACTAAAAATACTAACTTTGAGTACGCTAGTATGCGATTTGAGACACAGCAACAGATATTGTGGGATTGATTTCATTTTTCCTTCAGCTGAGAAACCAAGAACTTCTGCCATCTAGCGATATTTTCATGTGAAACTATGATTATTTTGAACTAATTATTACTCAAAAGGGAACTATGGCAAATAGTACCTAATAAAACCGATACAGTGGTGTTTAATATCGCTAATGGTTGTGAAGAATACAGTCAAGTGTAGATATTTTCTTACACTATTTTCCACACCCAGGCTCTGAAGACTCTGAGAACAGCTCAGTTCAAGCCGTACGTCATATTTGTGAGACCCAACATCTTCGAGGGGGACAGGAAGTCGCCCAGTTCCACATCCTCCCTCGCAGCAGGAGTCACGGTGAGTCACAGCAGCTCCAGATCATCTAGACTCCAGAACTGATTCTGGTCCCGAAGCAGGAGGACGAGCTGCTGGAGATGAGACAGTCCGCGGAGAGGATCGACGAGAACTTCGGCCAGTGGGTGAACCACGTGCTGGTGAAGGAGGAGGCGGTCAGCGCTGTGGCGGAGCTGCAGTCTGTCCTGGGGCAGGTGCAGGCCGAGTGTCACTGGGTGCCCGTGTCCTGGGTCCGGACGTGAACCTGCTCTCTGGTCCCACAGCGTGAACGTCTGTGTTACCATGGTGACAGAGGACCATCTGCTAGTAGAACCAGCATGGAACGTGTCATGTGAATGTGCCATATATGGAAGTCCAATAAAGATTTGAGTTAAAGCTACAGTTCAGTCACTCGGAGCTTTTGGGCAAACCATTTATTTTAGGACTTACAATTAGAAACCAGGTCATAGTCAAAGCAGTGAGTTTACAGACGTGTACGTGTTACTTCCACAGCTTCTTGATGGACATGTTCTTCTCACTGTCCTTCTGCATCACCTGGTGGACAAGAAAGCGGTTTAAGATTTTAACAAACATCTAAACAAAAACTAATCATCCAAAACTCAAATGATGTTTCTGATGCGACTGAAAAACGTACCTTTGCGACGGCCATCTCAAAGTCCTCCTGGGTAACGTGGACTCTCCTTTCTCTCAGTGCGTACATCCCTGCCTCTGTACACACACCCTGAACACACACACAACTCTGCATCAGTGCTGCACAAGCTACATGTCCTGGTTTCTTCATTGATTTTTAATCAAGTTTGAGGGATTAGAATGTAGCAATGCATGATGGGATGTGTAGTGTGGTTTGTAAAACATGTTTTGTCAACTCACCTTGACTTCTGCTCCTGAAGCTCCAGGCATCAGCTCTGCGATCTTCCTCAGGTTGATGCCTCGAGTCAGGTTCATCTTCCTGGAGTGGATCTTCAGGATGTCCAGACGAGCCTGGTGAGGGCAGAATCATGTGATCAGTGTTTGAACTAAGGAAGAGAACGAGACACACACACACACACCTCTTCGTTGGGAGGAGGGAATTCGATTTTTCTGTCGATACGTCCGGGCCTCAAAAGGGCCGAGTCCAGGATGTCGATACGATTTGTCGCCATGATGACCTGGCAGGAAACAGAAGACGTTGAGAATCTCTCCTTGGATCGTTGAGCTTAGGTTTGGTCGTACCTTGATGTTCTTGGTGGCCTCAAAGCCGTCCAGCTGGTTGAGCAGCTCCAACATGGTTCTCTGCACCTCGCTGTCGCCTCCCGATCCTCCCTCCAGACGAGACGAGCCGATGGAGTCGATCTCGTCCATGAAGATGATGGAGGGAGCGTGTTCTCGAGCCATGACGAACAGCTCACGCACCATGCGGGCACCTGACGAGGAAATTCACCGGTTAACAAACCGTCACTCTGCCTGTCAATCATCGTCCATTTTCACCTTCTCCGATAAACTTCTGGACCAGTTCAGAACCAGACACCCTGATGAAGGTGCAGTCGGTGTGGTGGGCCACAGCTCTGGCCAGCAGGGTCTTCCCTGTTCCTGGAGGTCCGTACAACAGCACTCCCTGGACACACACACAGTTTTTACACAAGTGTTTTGTTGTGTCAGCAGGACCAGAATGGTCCGAACTCTACCAAACTAGCAGATGATCTGCAGTCCAACTATTAGAACTCGTCACTCACCTTTGGTTGTGCGATGCCCAAAGCCTCGAACAGCTCTGGGTGTTTGACTGGCAGCTCGATCACTTCCTTAATTTCCTTGATCTGCTTATCCAGGCCACCGATCATTTCGTAGGTGGAGTCGGGAACTTTCTCCACCATCATGAGGGACACCAGAGGGTCCACTTTGTTGGGAAGGATCTTGTGCAGAGTGTAGCTGTCGTTACGAAGGGCGACGCGGCAATTTGGGGTCACCTGTGCAGATGAGCAAATATATTTCATCGTAAACATCATTGTTATATGTGGCTGGTTTTTATTCTCAAATAATTGAATTCCCTTATTTTAATTTAAAGTACAATCCATCTATGATGACAAAATCCTGCTTAATGTGCGTTACAGATTTTTACCATTTGTTTTAATGCATTATGTGATTTTATTGTTCCTTTTACCTGCAAAATGTCCTTGTGTGTCCCGTAAAGCAATCTTTAAAGGTTAGTTCACCCAAAATTTAAACGGTCTACTTTCGTGATATTTACACACAGAGAACCGTGTTTGTCATTATTTAAACTTCTGATACAAACAAGTTTAAAATAGACTTATTTGGGTTTTTCTCTTGTCGAGGCTTCAATACAAGATGGATGTTACAGACGAGCAGCATGGACGTATTTGGAAGTTTTTAAGTCTTTTTGGACGAAGATGAAGACAACTGAGCATCAGTCGCTACATTAAAATCAACATACATTTTTGTCACATAACTTGACAATGATCCCAAGACTTAGTAGACATAAGTGTCAGTAGAAAATGAGTGAAGTTTGGGATAACTAACACCTTCAAATCAAATAATTGTCATTATTAGAGCGCCTGGGAAGTAAACCACGGTGGCGTTATAAACTGAAAAGACAAATCTTTATGCCAAATACATCGCTTTATGAATTATATTCAAATCAAAAACCTACATCGTTGATGTCAATGTTCTTGTCAACATCCACCACAAACTTTCCTTCTGGATGCACCTGAAGTGGGAGAAAGAAGAACTTAACAATCAAGCACTTGTAAATCAAAAAAACATTTATTGCCAATGTTGTTAACTCAACACCGAAAAATTGTGATGACAGTATAAAATAAAAGTAATTCAATCAATACAAATCAAATTAGATTAATAACATACACATACAATTAAATATCTAAATTAAATGTAACCAAAAGCTACTGTAACCTTTTGAGGTTAAAAAGTATTCTCTTTATTCGTAGGTGTGTGATAAATACCATACTGGATTTTCATTCAATATAATTTTGCGTCGCAGAATAAAGTTCATAAGACAGTCACAAACCTTAACCAGCACTTTCTTTTTGTCCATAACCCTCACGACCTCTCCTACGTACGACCCCTGCTCTTGTAGTAGCTGTAGCTCCTCACGGAGGAGACGGACTGTCAGAGGGAGAGATACAGTTACCAAGAGAAGCATCAAAGTTATTTATTTGTTCACTAAAACTACTCACCTTTAGCATTGAGCTCATTCCTCTGTGCCTGGAGGCGCCTGAGGTTCTGACTTTTGTCGTTCACAGTCAACTGTGGCGGTGATAAAGACGAGCATTAAGATTCACATTCACAAACATTATGTAAAAACTCGTGAAATTACCTGTAATTCTTCGATTTTGGACAAGTAGTATTGACGGAGCCCCGAGCCCCCCTTGCTTTCTCCGGTCTCCATCTGACCAAACACAAATGTTGTTTGTACTTATTTTAGAAACAAGTGAAGCACTGACTGTTTACGAACACAAGACGGGATGATAGAAGGCTCAACATGCCGTGTAAATCATCACCTACAATTGGCTTTGTATTTGCGTCATAAAAACTGAACCTGTGAATATGTGAAATGACAAATTAAAGCTTTTTTATTCGTCATTCGAGGAGGCTAACAGTTAGCTTAGCCACAATGAGACAGCAAACCGGCAGCGTATTGTTTTGAATGAAGAGGCGCATAACTTTTCTAGATATAGGCTAATAGATAACAAAACACGGTTAAAGAAACACCGAAATGACACCTTTATGTGGTGAGAAATATATATTTAAGAATAGGGTAAAGACAAAAACACATACATGATCGGTCCCGTCGCCGTACATCTTGAAATTTCTGACGCAGCTCGAGTTCTTCTTCTTTCTCTGTTCTTTAACGGAATGATCTGTACACAGCGCCCCCCGGCGGTGGAAGGGATCACGTGGTTGAATTGGAACGTAAGTATTTGAAATATGTTAAAATGAAAAGACATGTTGCACATGTATAAGTCGGTTTATTGTAAAAATGCTCATGTGAAATCCAAAGCAAAGCGTCAGCACTTTTATAAAATGTTTGCTACAATCAAATGAACAGATGAATTGATAACATGGAATGTTTTTTTTTAACGCAACAATTACACTTATTCCAATCAAAGTAACCCATCATAAACCCACACATAGTACAAAAACACCCATAAACAAATCAATAAAAACAATTTAAAATGTACGAAAATAAAATGCTCAAACTGCAAAGAAATGAGTTTTCCCTGAAAAGCATAATGAGATAATTGGGGGAAAAACAGCATCATTTCAACATTTACAACACAGTAAAAAAGAAATGCTAAATCAAAATTCAAGCATTAATAGGTGTGTTCTAGTTTAATCATTAACCTTTGTGTTTTGAGACACTTTGTAACTGATGCTCACACTGTACCACGGACAACATGCAGGAAAAAGGTAAACAAAAATAAAGCTGAACATATTATTACCAGACAAAAATAACTTTGGTCACGCAACGTAAACATCTGAAGCTCAATCATCTCTGTAGGCTACATTGAAGCGAATCATCAGTAAAACATCTTTAGGTGAGTCGGATCCCCAGGACCTGCTCCAGCTCTTGTCTCCTTTGCTGCACCTGGTTAAGAAGATTTAACAGTTTAGTAACATGTGTTATTCAATCAAATACAAATATAGAAAGAAGGAACTCACTTTGGAGTAGACGTATCTGCCCACAGCCTCTGGAAGCCAGGGCGCCTGGTAGAACTCGGTTCTTCGCTCCTCCTCTGGGTTTCCTGTGACATCCGTCATCAGCTGAGAAAAAAATAAATAAACATTTATTCAAAATAATGTCATTAAAACACAGCTGTTATGTTAACCTCCATGTGTCATATTAATTTATATACATTAAACTATCCATATTTGATCTTATATTGTGAAAGGGGCATTAATAGTTTTTTAGCTAAACTGGAAAGTTTAACATTACATACGATTTTATAAATGTGAATATAAATCAATAAATTGTTGAAAAAATTGAAATATTAGAAGTTAATTTAAGAAAAAAAATGGATTATTTATTATTTTACTTGTGTACTATGACAGGAAAACATGTTTTCTTCACCTTCAGATCTCTGGACTGAGACTTCAGCCAGTCCTGGATAAAGTCTTGTGGGTTGTTGCTGAAGCTCAACATGAAGTCTCTCTCCGTCTTCAGCTGGTTTATGTACTCGATGGTCTCGTGGATCTGCAGGAGACACGCACCATTAAACCTTCGCCCCGGCATGTGTCGACGTGATCCTACGTTTTTTCCTTCATTTCTCACCTTCACTTCCAGCGTGGCGATTTCCTGCTGGTTGGTCGTGGACGACAAGAAACTGCTCATCTGTGCCTTCAGTGGGTCGTCCACCTCCACGTCGATGTCATAGCAGGCGGTCTTCTTCTGGTCGTTGGGGTCGACGCTGATCCCGGAGATCAAAAAAAAGAGATTGAAGTCTCACTAAACACAGACAGACGCGGAGACGCACTACGCTCCACAAGTCATTACCTAATCATGTGATTAATGATGATGGGGTCGGGGTGTTGGAGGAGGCCGGCCAGTTTCATGGGAATCTCAGAAAACCTCAGGCGATGGCAGCCAAAGATCTGTTAGGAATTTGGATGGAAAGCAGATGGAAGTTTTCTGGATCACCTTCACGAGAAGGAATTTCACAAGTAGTTTATGAGTGAACATTACTTTTTTGGTTTCCTAACAATGGATTATTTTGTTTATTTGAAATAAATTATAATAATACATTTTATTTTAATATAAATAATAAAACATCATTCTTACTAGAAGTGAAATAAGATGATTACTCTGTTAAGATAATACAGTGTAAAATACATAAAATTGTATTTTAAAACATTTTATTCTTGGCTCTTTTAAGATAATATCAAAGATTTGTCTCACATTATCACGTCCACATTTGAGCGTCTCACCTGTCGAAAATAGCGGTTACAATTGATGTACTCCTTCTCGTGACTGTCCTGCAGCTTGTTGTTCTTGATGTAGAGCCAGAGAGCTTGCATGATGCTGGCCCGGGTCTGAGTGTGAACCCCCAGCAGACGAGCCAGACGAGGATCCAGCTTGTACTGAGGCGGCTGGTTCACATGTGCGTGACACACAAAGCTCGTCAAGTTTTGGCTCACAAAGACATTTACTGTTACTTTAAAGTACCTGGTGGTCCAGCATGAGCAGCAAGGTGCATTTGACGTTGACGTCTCCAGGTCTTTTCACCTGGAAACCATCCGTCTCCTGAGTGGTGGGCATTCTGTGCCACTGAGAGAGGAAGAGGAAGTTGTTGAAACACTCTGTTCACTGACGTATCAACAACTGAAGATTTTCCTATTTTATATAACCAGATAAAAAACCCATTGAGATCAAGATCTCTTTCAAAAGAGCAAAGATACTTATGCGTTTTATTTTATGCCAAAATACACTAAATAAAAAAATGCATTTATGAAGCTATATTACAATTCCAAACAAATATTAATTTAATGCAAAATAAGTGATAAATATTCAATTAATATCTATTTTTAACATTTGAAAAGTTGCTTCATTTCAGTAATCTCATTCGGTAGAAGGTTCTAGACTGTTTTTTTTACAAATAAACTCCATAACTCAAACTCAAGGCCCATAAGATTAAACATTTAATTCATGACAGATTAATGTTCGTGCTGATATAGTGGGTTATGGAGATGCTAGTGTTTAAGAGTAAATAAGGAACAGGGATTACTCATCTCCACTTTTAGTATAACGAAAACAAAACAAAAGAAACTTGATGTGGGAAGTTGGGAATGTGATGGGAAGCAGATGGATGTTAGAGGGTATTTTTTTTGGTTATTCCGTGTGGCTGAGATTGAAACAGCTTCCCTAAGTGTTGATCGTTTTAAGTCACTTAGGATTCTTGAATTAATACATAATCCTGAGGGATCAATAAAGTTCTACCTAACCTAAAAGAGAGAGAAAAAAGTATAAAAAAAAAACCTCTTGGTGCTTTATTTCAATCTCATGAATGTCTCATTTAAACACTCTGCATCTGTAGTTAGACACTATTATACAGTAGACACCAAGATAGATTATTTGTTCATTTGTTTTTGAATTGTTTCTTATAATGACATGATTTTAATGTCATAATTGGCCACAGGAGGGCAGACATTCTCACACTCGCATTGATATTGTGTGTTGCTTTGATCTAGCCTGGGATCAACAATGATAAACCCATGCATTTATCCTGGGTTGTACTGCAAATTCCTATAAATGTGACACGATGGTCTTCACGGAGGACAACTAATTGTTTAAGCACATGTTGTTTGAGAAACACATTCGTGGGACCGGGTTGGGGAAAAGCGTAGAGATCCAAGTTTGTGTCAAACATTCTCACAAAAGGTTCAGTCCCAGACCTTTAATGACTTAAAGATGGATTCTAACTTTCATGTGTAAACTGTTCTTGGCCTGAAATATTCGAAGCGGTCCCGCAAACTTCGCTCTGCCTGACATGTCCAGAGGCGCTTTCTTCAAGTGATGTCATACCTCCACCAAGTGATTGTCAGGTCCATACAGCTCCTTATCGAGCTCGATCACGAGGCTCTTGAAGAAAGACGAGAACTTCCGCTTCTGCTTACCAGGCTGCAGGAAGAAGAAGAAGAAGAAGAAAAGAAGGGTTAAAAAAGAAGCGAGCGGCATGTTGAAATTGCGCTGTGTCAGCACTCGTGTTGACCACATTGAGGAGAGGAGCTGTAAACTTGAACAAGCTGTTGCAACTCTCTCTGTCTGTCACCATGTCTCTTTCTTTCACAACCCGTTTCATTCCTGCTTTTTTCTTCATCCTCGTGTTCTATGCAAAACTCCTCCACATGCCTGAACCCAGAGAAGCTGGAGGGAAAAAATAGCCTCCTTCACATGGCCCCAGATGACACAATGAGCTGGAATTGATGGGAGCGAGGGAAAAGAGGAGGAGGGAGGAAGGCATGTCAGATCTTGGTACGCAACCGCCACTGGTTTCAATTCCCTGTTTCAAGAGTCAGCTTGTGTTTTGGGGTTTTTTTCTCCTTCTTTCTTTGGGATGGGCTACACACACACACACACACACACACATCTGGCTGCATGGTCCGAGCAGCAGAAACAGAAAAAACCTGAAATACTTCACAGTTGACAGTTGAATCACACTTTAATAAGCTGCAGGTTTAGCGTGTTTTTTTTTTTATTCACTCACTTCCTCCAAAAGTTTCCCCTCCACTCGCAGTTCCCAGGAAGAGACCTTCTCCGCCTCCTCACCATCCGGCTTGCTCGGGGTGTATGTGTTGGATATGTAGATACGCAGCTTGCGCTTTTGCTGTGACATGGCAAGAGAGAATTGTGAGAGAGGGATTCAGATCCAAAAAAAGAAGTGAGAGAAAAACAAGTGGCTGGACTGGACTATCATGCCATAGCAGCATGAATGTAGAAGAAGAAGAAGAATCGAGGCTCATGGATCAACCAGAATTAGTTCTTAGTCGACATATAGTGGTAACCGTGTGTAAGATACAACAGTTTACAGTTAAACTTTTCAAGAGCAGGATCCACTCTGCACCTCCCTATCAAGAGTTTGACTGAGATAAGCATCAGTGTGTGCTCTCCAACCGTCAGCACATCTCAGTGTACACAGCAAATAAGAATCACTCCATACCATAATAGGCTTCTTGATGGCCTCCTGTATCTCCATGCGCTTGCGAGCGATCGTTTGATCCAGTTTCCTCTCGAAGGCCAGAAGGTCCATGTAGGCCTGAGACTCTGGAACCAGGTCTCGGATCTAGCGTCAAGACACAGGATGTTGGTCTAAATGAAGCAAAGATTAGGATCTCGTCGTTTCTCCGCTCTCTTACCCTCTGCGGAAGAACTTTGTCTGCCATCTTACGTCTTTTGGGCCTGCAGCGGAGCAAGAATGATGAAGTCAGATGATTTCCAAGGAATTGAAAAATGTCCAAGCATTCTAACTCAAATCAAGAAAACAGATGTTTGTCACTTAGTCTGATTTGATCTACTTCTGAATGCTAGCGATCCTTGATTCGTAATTTGAGCTGAATCCAATTGCCAAGAAACGAGGATGAAAGACTCGGCCTCTGGCTCCGGCTGTAGCCCACGTCTCTCGACACACTGAGAAACTTTTCAAGAGTCTTATTGTCCGATAAAATGAACGAGGGCTGCGTTCATCGCCGTGAAATCACTGACCGGTTTGAAGTCAAAAATATCTACTGCCTTGAAATCAGGGGCCAGTCATGAGACGCTGCCGTCCTCGTGTTTGTGCGGTCGAGCTTTTAAAGCGTCCGGACAATCGGCAAATTCTGAGAGGGCGCCGACATGTCAATGAAGAGGCTTGTTCTGCAATGAAGTTGAAGAAAACCAGCGAAACACAAGCTCTTCCTTTCTGTCTGAGACGTTATGTTGGCCTTGTTTGACTTTAGGCTTCTCTGGTATAATGCAATTATTTGATCACATTTTCACTTTTCGTGTTTTGGCAGAGACGAGATGGTAATTAGATAGAACTACGAATATGGGCCTCAGTTTTAAAGTTGGTGTAGCCAGAAATAGGTTTTTGCCAAATAATTTTTGTTATTTATTAGAAATAATCATTTCTCGACGCAATAGTTCATAATCATACTTAAAGTAAGAAGATTTGTATCAATTAATGTCACTATTATTATCTATAAATAATAAATAATAATAATAAATAAATAGCGATTCCCTTTACTTTAGAGTCTTTAAAATGACACTTAAAAATAAAACTAACTAATATTGAAACAATGTGGTCATTACAGATTTAATATATTTCTTCTCTTCTTTTTCTTTGACCACCACATGCAAAAATAATTAATATGATTATTTATTGGTATTCAAAATACATGTAACAAAGTCTCTCAGACGATCACCACACTGCGGGACAATACGTGTTAAAAACTATGGGCACACAGCAAGTCATTAACAGACTTACATTTACTATATCTGTTAAATTGTTATTTGTACGGGACATTAGGTTAAAAAGGTATTACTCATCTATACATCAACCATATTGTGTTGCCCGTCATGCCGGGTTAACACCTTGATTTTTACAAGTGTATCACCCTCTTCAACTCACCCCCGTCTGGGCCCTCCATACCCCTCATGCTGCTGGTGGTGGTGGTGGTTCAGGAAGCGCTTCCTGGAGGCGTCCATCGGTGGAGGCCCCATGTTCTGCCGCATGGACATGTTTCCTCCATAAGAGGGCCCCGGCAGCTGACCACCCATGGACCCCATGGGGCCCCCTATTCTGCTCGGGGACATGCCTGGACGCTGATGAGCAATTTTGATAAAAACAAATTAAAATTAAAAAATGGGAAATTATGCTTTTGAACGTTTTAACTACCACAAAAAAATGTTTTGAATAAAAAATGATGAATAAAAATGATTTTAACTATTAAATTTAGGTTGGACGCGTGCGTGTGAAACTCCCAGATGGTGAAACACAAACTTGCTAAAAAGTTTTTAAATAAACTTTTTGTTGCGTTCTTTAAAATTGTCTAGGGCGGTAATAACGCAACAAAAGTGTAACTACAGTGTGTGAACAATAACAACAACGTGTTTATTTAACAGAGGTAATGGCGGTTATTCGTTTATACTTTGCGGAAGTGGCGTCTATTTGAGACAGTTGGTCATTTACGACTTTTCAAAACAAACTTTAAATAAACAACAACAACAAAAAAAGTAACGCCAGGTGAACTCGTTCTACTTTTCAGGGAAATGGAAGTTTACCTGGAGGTACTGCGGCGCGCTGCTCATGGGCCGGGGGTAACCCGCCGAGGTCTGCGGCATCGCACTCATCCTCATGCCCGCTGCGTTCATGGGGTTCAAGTGAGGGTTCATCGGGGGGAGCGAGAAGTTTCCTCGCGCTGACATGGTTCGGCTCCGCCGGTGGAAGTAAGAGACGAAGTGGAAAAATGTAGATCCAGCGGTGGAGGGGTTTGTGGCGGATGGACTCGCGCCGAGAGTGACGCGCGTGTGTCGGCTCCTCTGACAGCAGCGCTGTCAACAAAAAGCTAAGCTGTTAGCTTCCTGCTTCAGTTCCGGGGTTTGATTCCAACTCGCTCTCTCTCTACGAGTTTAGTCTCCTTTTGAGTCACACTAACTACTGACTTACTGTCACTGTTTTTAAAGTAAACACACTTTTATTCTTTTTTTTTAACTTCAGATAAAGTTGTCTAAACTCGCATAAACTACCGACGAGTTCGATGAACCCTTCATGACTATCGGAATTTTTTAGTTGTTTATCGTATAATAATTGTTTGTTTTTTTTCACGATTTTATTACAAAATAAATGAGCGATTTGAGTCAATAGCTTGTGATGTAATAAAAATGAAAGATTAAAAAGGAAACGCTTTATTACGCGCGTCAAAAACAACTGTTTTTTCCAGATCAACCACAACACTGAAAGAATGATCTTAAACCCAGACAACTAGGCTCGACTATATTTATATATATATTTATATGTTTTATGAATTAAAGGAAATGTCATTTCACATCATAATAGATTGTGGCCCCAACTCTTGGGGAATCTGCTCCAGTGTCGCACATCACTGCAGCGAATTCCATTAGTTCTGACAGACATTGATTTAGAGTTTACAAAAAATAAAGGAAATTATTAATATGGTTTACTCGAGGCATTCTACATAAACTAGTAATCTTGCAATAGTTTTGTGTTTTCTCTGGGGGATTCTCTCCCTTTTCCAGTTGAACATCTTTTTTCGCAAGCGAATTTGTTATTATTCATTTCATTTTTTTAATGCTATTATCCTTCATCATGTGGTCTTTTGCTTGGATCCGGCATGAGTGCATCTCTCATTTTGGATATGACCGATCTTTAATTTATTTGTTTAAATTAATAATATATACATAATAACAATACTCTTTGAAAATCGCCTTTTTAGCTTTTCACCCACGTGTGACTTAAGACATCAATACAGCTGATATTTGTCAATATAGTCGCTGGATAATAAAGGACTGACAATCTTAAAAAAATAATTCACATTATAATAAACATGCATGAAATAATGGACGCGCCATTATAGCGCCTAATGATAAACGCCTCCCCCTGCTGGTCACAAGCGGCATTGAAACATTAATAAAGTATTAAAACCCGTTTAAAAGAACCAATCAGTGACCAATCAGTTTATCAATTCAACACCGAGACAAGCGACATGTAACAAATCATTTATTACGCTAGACAGATGAAACAAACTGAGCCATGATAGCAGCAATTCAACTATATGAATATTTACACTATCACATCACACCAAGGATATACATGTATGTAACCCTTTATAATGTAAACACGTGATAAAAAGACAATTTGAAATCCAAAAACCAGAAGAAAAAAACAAACAAAAAACAGCCACTCTATCAAAGAATTCTACCTGCTGGAACAATGTAGGGCTTCACTTACTGAACATGTTTCAAAATAAGATCACACTGAAGCCTCTGTCACTCTCCTTCTGACGCACAACAGCGCGCACACACACACACACACAGTTTGATATCACCTAGATAGTCAATTCAAACACATTACCAATCATATGTATTCGTTGTCTTCACCATGATCGTCTCGAAGAATAATCATGCTGCCATGTTTACACACAAACATTCACACACACCGACACACACACACCGTCTCAGCTGCAGAGAGAATCTAACCGTGTCTGTGCCTTGAACCCACGTCCATCACATCGTAATTAGAGTGGACACCAGAAGATCCTTCCGAACATAATTCACATACAAAAATAAAAATCATACACAAGTGTTTTTGATTTTGTGATTAAAAAAAAAAAAAAGTCAAGTATAAAGTGGGAGGTCTGGACCGCTTCAGCCGAGCAAGTACACCATGAATGTCACCTATAGCGTCGATGTCCGGAGGTTTTTCACGAGAAAGCGAATAAAAGGCCGACATGTTATTGGTCTTCCTGGATGTTTGTGCATTCGCAGCACGCGCGCGCGCACACACACACACACACACACGAGATTCAAATAATGTGTGTTGGTGTTGTTATTGAGGGAATGCCTCGTCTTTCATCAGCATGCGCGGACTCTCCTGGTTATCAATGCGACGTCTTGGGCCCATCATGCCTGCACAACACATGGAACAGTTAGGAATCCAAACTCCTTAAATAAACATATTTTATTACTCTCTGCAATCCAGGTAGTTGTTTGTATTCAACATTTGGGTCCGAGACAACGTTTTCATATGAAGTACTGAGTGACTTTTTTAAGTTATCAGGAAAATAAATCAACAGACACAACAAGAGCTTCCATCTTTATTTGTTAACAGATGCTAGTGCTCATGAAGTGTCATCTGTCTGAGGTCTGAGTGTCACAGGGTTTAGACACTAGGGGGCGCCAGAATGCGCGAGGTTTGCTGCTTTAGTTGTTAATGCAAAGTTTATTCTCTCTTCATAATACTTTCCTAATTTTCCTGATACTTCCTTCTTATATAGGCAACCTATTAGTTTGTACTACTATACAAGGTTATTCCATTATAATAAATAAACAACTTGTCCTTGATGTATAGTTTGTTTTGTTTCTTATTTCAAAAATGTGTTTTCCTGTAAATGTGTATATTTGGTCACTTTTCAACCTCATTATTAGCAGTGGATGTGAAAAGAAAGAAACTGCCCTTTTTTTTTCTTTAAAAGAAAAAAGAAATCAAGCAATTCCTTTATCTGTCACTTTGTAGATTAATGGCGTCTTCACTCACTGCACCTTTCATCAGCTAATGCAGAGGCCAGGAGAGAAATAGCAACAACATTATTTGAGGGGATATAGGCTGGCAGAAACCAGTGGCGGCTGGCACATAGAGGGCGCTGGGGCGCTGCACCTCCAACCGATTTGGCCAATTTGTCTTTATCTTTTTATTTTTTTAATCCGAAAATAATCATCCACAGTGATGATTTTGTATGTTTGCATAACTCTTCACACTGATAAACTATGAATACACTTTCTGTTTACAATCTTGGTTTGTGTCGTTCGTCATATCCGGGGGTCGCTTTTTGAAGAGCCCACGAGTGACGTCACGTTTCTGTAACTGAGCCAATCATACATCAGCGCGAGGCTAACAGAGGATCTTCGTCTCTGAATATGATTTTAGGGGGCTCTGGAAAAAGCGACCCTGATATCCTATACCCAGTGTCTTTATGTCTGTTTATGATGAGTGGGTAGAAAGTATCTCTGATGTCTGGTTGAAAGGTCAGCTTCTTAATAGTTTTATTTTAGTTTGTCTGTATGATATATGTTATTGTTTATTTAAAATCAGTTTTTATTTGTATCTGAACAAGGAGCATTATAAACATTATTATTCATCATTAGCTCTCAATGTGTTGATTTCCAAATGCAATTAATATTGTCTTAATTTAATGACTATTTTTGACTCATTTGTTCAATGGTATAGGAAGGGAAATGTAGTAGAAAAGAGGGCCATCGAGAATACTTTTTACTAGCTGCCAAGGGCTAAAACACAAATGCACTACCAGGATATAAAAACTCATTTCTTTGTGTTTCACTTTTGAATTTTCCTTCCAAATCAAACTCTAACTTCTTCTATATTCAAGTAAATAGTTTGCCATTGTTTTTATTTAAAGGATTGGAACTACTGAACACTGTTGAATAATTGTTTTGTCAACCAATTCTATTCAAGAATATCAAATGTCATTCAGAAATACGTTACAAACGATTGATAAAATGTACTTACTGCTCTTATGTTTGAATGATTTCGATCTTCGGGGTGAGTTGGGGTTCTAGAAAGTCAGACGATAACCAGTCAGTGTGAACAGAATATTGACATAAATCATGTTCAACTAAAAAAAGATTGAGGTTTAAGAATGTTGCTTCGTTGTGGCTAGAACACATTTTAACCTCAAACAACACATTGATAGAAATAAATTACTTTGGCAGATTTACCTTTTCAGATTTCCTTTTCTTGGCTGCAAACAAAGAAAGAACACATGAGAACATGTGGTTTATACGGTTTGAGACATCACGCTAGTTTGAACATTTCTACCCTCCAAGGTGATAGTTTTCAGCAACATAACAGCATAATTTTCTAACTTAAATGCTTGTTTACATTTTTGTCAATGTTTCCCAGGCAGAAAGAGACGGCGCCATAATCTCCTTCCCTAGCACGGCTGTCGACCATAATTATGATGCCATATTCAAGTCAACAAGCCATTATCATGTCAGGAGAACCAAACGAGACACAACGTAGAAGATGGCGTGAAACGAATATACCAAGACTGAATGTAGTTTACAATAAAAGCTATGCTCAACTCGTTTATTTTGACTAAAATTAAATGTCAAACGAATCATCATCAGATTAATTTGGATGAGGGTGTGTTTAATAATGTACAAACTACTAAATAATAACTATTCAGTAGTCTGGGTCAAAAGAATTTTACAGAGAAATTAACTTTAGCAAGTGAAAATCAACTAAATAAACCAATCAAGAACTGAAAACTCTGTATTTATAGCTGGTATGGAAACACTGTATTCCTGAGTCTATACACATACAGGGTCAATACAAAAATAATTCAATATTTTCTGTAAAGAGTTGTTACTACTGGGTTAAAATAAAGACATTTTATCACCAGAATCATAGATAGATAAGACTTTAGATCATTTTTCATAGGATATGTGTACACTAGCACAAATACATCCACAATAAGGTGAATGTTTAACTTGTCACTTTCTAGGGATACATTTTATATACATTATTATATATATTGAATGAATTCCACCTTTCTTTTCAGCTCCATATGACCAGTCATTGTCATTGACGTCGTCATTATCCTCCTGGTCACTCTCCGACTTGTTATTGGTGTTGTTGCCCGTGACAATTCTGTGAGGGAACAATGACTCTGCTTTACTTACTGGAGGAATCACATGACAGTTTGATCAAACTCTACTCACTAAAACCAGGTGATATCACCGTGAATATTTCACAGACAACATTTTTTTTAGAGCAGACCATAACCACAGAGTCACTTCTTCACCTTCGGTTGGCGATGCGGCTGCTGTTGCGACCCATCCCCAGACATTTCTCCAGGTGAGGAGCGAAGCGCGAGGCTGCGATGCTTCTGCTGCAGTTCGGACAAACACACTCCTTGTTCTTCCACTGGTTGAACACCTGACCGAACACGTCCAGCCCTGGTTGGTCCACAATTTCTAAAAAAGATAAGACAATAATGAATACAAAAAGTGATCAGTATTAACCATGTTTTCACATCCAATGGTTTTGACCAGTTGATTTATATCATATTTATATTGATTTGAACTTAAGACAGTATATTGTATCTCAATATAGCTGGATATATTCATATAAATATACACCATTATTATTAAAATCTTGGCAAACCCTGACCTGCTGGTATTTCCTAATGACAGTCAATAAAAATCAATTTTTCATTTCTGTTCATATTTTCATGTCTTTAAAAAATAAAAGTTTTCTTTATTGCCATTATTTACTCCAGCAAATGAAAATATACTTTAAGAAGTACAGCTTTTAATTATACTTCTGCCCCCATTCTTATTGTTGTTATTGAACCGGTTTCATTCTAGAGATAGAAACGCCGGTGATACTTCCTCGCCGTTTTCTCACCAAAGTCCCTCATACTTTCTTGGTCCGATTTATTTCATATTTGTATTGATTTGAACTGAGACATATTTTATCTAAATACAGGTGGATATATTCATAGAAATATACACCATTATTATTCAAATCTTGGCCAATCCTGACCTGCTGGTATTTCCTAATGGTAGACAATAAAATTACAATCAATTTTCCATTTCTGTTCATATTTTCTTGTTCAAATACAATTTTGTTTTCTTTATTGCCATTATTTACTGAAAATATACTTTAAGAATTACAGTTTTTAAATGTACTTCCGCCCCCATTCTTAAAGTGTGCTGACTAAAACCGATACAAGATAATGTTGCCACATTTTTGGAACTTATCGTTACCCAGTATCAGGAGAATGTACGATCATTTCAGATCATTGTTGAACTGGTTTCATTATAGAGATATAGAAACGCCGGTGATACTTCCTCGCCGTTTGCTCACCAAAGTCCCTCATACTTTCTTGGTCGGATTTATTTCATATTTGAATTGATTTGAACTGAGACATATTTTATCTAAATACAGGTGGATATATTCATAGAAATATACACTATTATTATTCAAATCCTGACCTGCTGGTATTTCCTAATGGAAGACAATAAAATTACAATCAATTATCCATTTCTGTTCTTATTTCCTTGTTAAAATAGAATGTTGTTTTCTTTATTGCCATTATTTACTGAAAATATACTTTAAGAAGTACAGGTTTTTAAATGTACTTCCGCCCCCATTCTTAAAGTGTGCTGACTAAAACTGATACAAGATAATGTTGGCATGTTTTCAGAACTTATCGTTACCCAGTATCAACGATCATTTCAGATCATTATTGAACTAATTTCATTCTAGAGATATAGAAACTGCCGGGTGATACTTCCTCGTCCATTTTCCTCACCAAAGTCCCTCATACTTTCTTGGTCCGTGTCGTCCAGGAAAAAATACCCCTGCTTGACCGCCCGGTGGACCTCAAAGCAAAGACCGAGGCAGGCGTCCTCCACCAGGTCAGACAGGATGTCCTGTGCAAGGCTCTGTGAAAAATAAAAAAAACACAGAATGAAGGACTTCAAAGAGAACCTTTCTCGAGATGTTTTACCTCCAGCTTGCTGTTGTCCAGGCTGGACATTGAAACCTCCTCCATTTTCATTTGCCAGAACTACCAGATGAGCGGACGGTGCTGTGGTCATGCTGTAGCAAGCATCGGCTGGAACCAGAGGAGCTGCTGCGGAAGAAGCCAAACACAATAGACTGTGAAGCAACAATGGAACCCGGATCGGACATGAAGGTCCAAGCAAGTCAATGGTGTCGCAGCGACTTACATACAACTGGACGCTGAAAACACCGCCGGGGACTCACTTCCCAACAGTACAACCTGAGAGAAAACAAAGCTTCAGTCAAACACAATGACGTCACGCGTGAATAATAAAAAAAAAGAAATGAAGGTTCGGGTTCGGTGTCGGTGACGGTTGGTGCCACCGTGAGCAAAAAACAAAGAGCTCCGCTCGACTACAGCCGCATAAACAGGGCGGTGTGTTCGCGCATTAAAGCGGCTCGTGTGGCGAACTTTAAACGAAAGCTAAAGGTTCCGGAGAGCCTTGAGAACATCTAAGGGCTCGCCGTGAGGAAGTGTTCGAGGCTCTGCTGCACTGCGGCGGCTCCTCGGCTCTCCGCCGCCGCTCACGCGAACCGGTCCAAACGAGTCCGTGAACAAAAACCACGAACCTCGGTGACCCTGGTGCCGCTCGAGTCCAGGGACACGCCGAAATCACGGTCCCGCGGACGCCTTTTTTTTTACGTGTTTATTTACCTGTTTCAGCAGGCATCCATCTTTAGATCAGAGATCAGACAGTAGCAATCGATCGCCACACGAGTTCTCTCATCGTCGCTGTTCAGGAGGCTCACGCACTGGCAGGGGCGCTGTAGTACTCCGTGGGGGCCGCGGGCACTCTGGGCCACCCCGAGCAGCACTTGACTTATTTGAATCCAGATTATTATAGTTTATCGTTAGACTAGTCCTTCCTTCGTTCAGTGACCTGGTTAAACACTGACAATTGAAGCACAAAAAAACACTACTAACCTATGGAATACCAGGAGGGCCACGATTAGGTAATAAAGTGTTTGAAAATAGAGACATGAAGGGGGGAAAAAGCAACAATAAATACTGAAATAAATTTAAAATAGTGATCTATCCTACCCACCTTATTTTCAAAAAAAGAAGTACCTACAATTATTTTACCTATTGGTCTATTTTTTCATCTTGTTTTAGTTTTTGTTGTTTCCCTCCTAGTTTTCACTCTTCCATACTGCCAGACCAGGGTCACAAAGCGCTTAAACAATCAAAATAATATTCAATAAAGTATATACTTTAAAGGTCAAGATAATCCCGAGAACAACACAGTAATCGTTCTATGGCCCAGAAGGCTAGTGATGTATCTAACGTTCACCCTTGAGCAATATATAGTTTCTCAGCCTTAAAGTCGTTTTAATCGACTCAGGTTTTTGTAGAACTACACAAGAAAGAAAATGAACAAATTGAACAGCATAAACTACCATATTTTACAATCGAACAGAGATGTCAACTTTGTTCATCTAATCCATTCTACATTGACCTTATATTGTAATAGATGTTTTTGTTGATTTGTTGTTTGTTCTGTCAGACACAATCTAGGATTACAATGAGGGTGAGGCAGAGGGTGAATCTACATCAGGGGTCACTAACCGTTCTGTGGCCCAGAAGGCTTCCATCAGTTTGATACACACTTCTGAAACAACTTCAAACTATATACATGTAATTATGGATGATAAATAATATTCTTCTAATAAAAAAATGACTAAATTGATTCTTTAATCGACATAAATGGTGCCACAAGGAAGGAACCACGAAATCAAACATAAGATGTATGGACATTATTATTTGAACAGGCCCAAGGTTTACCCCTTGATCTGCAGGTTTCCTCTACACTATAGATACACTTTTATATGAGGGTGGACAAATAACATCAAAACAATAAGATGTTCAGTTTCATGGGGACTGCAATAAATATGTTAAAACACACTTTAAAAACATTAGAAAATTCGATAAACTCAGTTTTATTTCCACTAAGCTCAAACACGTTCCATCAGAAGTTAAAACAGGTAAATATTGTGCATGAACAGGACAGACATGTTTAGATGATATTAAAGTGGCCTTATCCTGCATTTCAAACTGAAAATCAACCCTTTAAGTTGTTGCTTTAAAATTTGAATTCCTTATTACACAAATCTATTATTTTACTACTGTGCTCCATTGAGGTTAGGAATACGTTATGGTGAAGAAAACCTCCAACAGGTAAATAGACAGCGAACAGAAAGAAAGTATAAAACATCTTCTGGTCTTCTGGAGTGACATTAAAGTGCAACATTATGTTCTTGAGGTGAAAACCCTTTAGATATTTGCACGTGTCCTTCATTCAACCCTACAACAAATCAAAGCCAATGTCTCCAGACTCTTCTTCTTCCTCTTCCTCTTCATTCTCCATCTCGCTCTGAGGGAGATAATCATGAGTTCGGTTACACATTTAAACAACTATTTGAAAAAAACAAAAAAAAAACATTTTTATCCATTTTTTTTTTCAACGCACATCATCATTTATGGAGCTGCTGCTGTCCATGTCCACATCTTCCGAATCCTGTAATGAAGTAAAGATTGTGTAGACTTCACTCGACAACAGATCCACAATTTAAATGCAGCAACTTGTTCTACACGAACACAATTTATATTCAGCCCGGAAAGTCTTCCAACACTCCTGAACTAGTCAACTAAATGCGTTTTATTTTCATGATGAAGGAAAGGAGCTTAATTCAACAGATGAACTCATGGTAACAATAAACACTTATTGATGGATAAAAACCTTTTTTTTATTTACCACCAATTGCAGTTTCAGGTTGAAATAATTCATATTAATCCAATATTACATACATACCGAGGTATTTCCCCGCAAATGTCTGCCCGCTGTCTGTTCAGGCAAGGTCTGACAAAAAGGAAGAGAAAGCAAGTGAATATGCTATAAATTCGAAAAGTAGGAAACTATTATAGTTAACTGGAAATAAAACTGACAGAAAACTTTACAGAAACACTAACAAACAATTGATGCAGGGTATTAAGAGTGACAAAAGCAAACAAGCATGGAGTGAAGACAAAAACTCCTCACTGTAAATCACAGAAGTCTAGTAGCCAAAATAAAAATGCTCAAATGAGAAGCATTTGCCACTTTAAAGCTTTTCCTCAGAAGGGGAAAACTCACCTTTGTGCTCTTTACCTGCTGCAGAGCACAGTTCAACTTCAACACATCACATGTTTAAATCAGAATATACACACAATTGTGACAAATAACTAATGCAGTCAATTCTGAAATGAACTTTGAAGAGTCAATTCAAAATCAATTAGGCTGAAAAGATGTCAACAGAGAAATACATCTGAGGTTTACAAATATAAACTTTGATACATATTTTAATATCACTATGAAAATCAGTGTTTTACATGTTTTCACTATTTTAAATTCAAAGACAATAATTTGTTATATGAGAACCCTTCAAGACTTGAGAGTACAGAGTTTTTAACATTACAAATAATGTGAAAATATAAAATACAGACATTTGAAAAAAAAGTAAAAGGCAATAAGCATAGAAAAAACAGATTTTCATTTTTTTTGTGTAATATTATTGTATTGTTTATATATAAGTTATGAACACAAAACACATCATTCCCTCATACTTTAGTTTTTACATGCATGTGTGAAAACAAGGAAATATATATCTTACTGTAGGAGTACAAGCTTGTTGAAATCCTTCTCTGTGAAACAAAAACATTACATTAGAACGACTCCATCAGCCTGTAAAATGCCTTTAATGTCCACTTATCATCTACCTGAGATTTTCAACTTTTCCCTGGTATTCTGCCAATAACAACTTGTGTTTTTCAACGTACTGAGTCTAGAAAACATTCAAAGAAATAATGAAGTTTGAGATGGTACTTACAAATTAATTGGTTAAGACGACCAACAAACATGCATACATACAAAACCTAACCAAAATACATTAACACATTAAATATAAGAATTAATGTATATGACAAAACATAATACAACAATAACACATAGTTAACTGAAAAAAAGGAGACTTTTGTCACATTTTTGTTTACAAGTTCCTCCTCTGCTTCTTCAAGTAGGTCTTTGAGGTTCCGGAATTTACGCATCTAGAAATACAAACAAACAAAGCATCAAACAATTAATAGACATTTAAGGATTTGTGCCAGACTTAAGATGAAATAAAAATACAAAACAGCTGATAAACAAAACGTTAGGTGCCAGGAAGATAAATGTAAGACCACATGATTTCCTTTTTTAATGCGTTTATAATGCTGAATAATTTAAGACAATTTTATCATTATTAGAATACAAGGGTTGTGTAGCAATGTACCAGTTGTTGACTCACCTTGTGTGTGACGTGACTCCACTTTGTCTCGCATTCTTCCGCAGAATGTGGAGGAAACGCCACATTCTGCCAGTGAACGAGCTTCACCACATGTTTAAATGGTTTCATCTCGTTCTCTACACTGACTTCGTCTGCGATCGCCGAGAAAAGTCTGTGTACATCCTTGTCTGTCCACTCTGAAGCAAAGACAGTCTAAACGTCTACATTTTAAATGACAGTCAAGATGACTCACCTGGTGTTTCTGTCCCCATTGTATACACTTGAGGATTCAACTTAAATACACATGTGATCCTTTAACACATTTACTTTTTATCGGGCACCAAACTCTGGTAACACAAACACATGGCTTCGTCAAGCTGGGCGGGTTCGACCTGCACGTCAAACCAATAACAATCATTTTTCGTGTTCTTTAGCGTCCCCTACCGGTGTGGAGTATGTTAGGCCGCGTACTGTTGAATACTGGTTGGATGGATGGTGTTTTTACAAGGCACTAGCAGGATTTAAAACTAAATATTTGACCTCTACAGGAATATTGTGCCTTTTGGAAATTAATTATTTATCATTTATCTAATAAATTGAGGACTACCTTTATTCATATATATTCAAATATATTTGCTTTGAAATTATGATTTGAAACAATAAAGTTAGTCAGTAAAAGTCTGACTAAAATCTTTTTAGAACATGTATCCAGGTTATTTTTATTCATTTCACAATTACATACTGTATTTATTACATGTAAATATACAGTATATATATATAAATGTTGTGAATCTGCCTGGGAAAGGGGGTCAGCACCCTGCTTTATTATTTCTATGCACTGCAGATTCAGATTCATATTTCTTTCCAGGGTACCTCCTCACGAAAGGTGTGACCTCAGGATGGACCAAACTTCATCACCCTGGATCTGTCAAGTGTGATCTGCTCCCAGAGCAAGATATTTATGGAAATACATATATACTGCATATTTTGTCAGTTTCAAGAAAAGTGCAGCTTTTAATAACGTATATGTTTATGTTGCTTTTAAAAATAATCACCTCAAACACCAGAAGTTGTCCAGAGAGACACAGATGACCGGTAAATGTCTAGCAACAATGAAACTACCAATGATCCACCGAAAGCAACCAAACATCCATATATTCACTATATATACTAACACAGCAAAAAAAAAAAAAGATAACGTTTGGTTCAGAATGATGGAGTGTGAAGACTTTACATTATAGAAATAAAGAATAAGAAGAAAAATGTTTAAAGAAAATAATTATTATTTTTACTTGTTTTGCTGAACCTCTGTCACACTTCACTCTTTCTATATCACAATCACTCGGCTATATGTTAGGTCTGATTCAAACATATGGCTGCCTTCTATATAAAATATATATATATATATTTGAAATGAATTAACACCAAATTTCACATTGATGTTTATTTACTCATTTATAGCTTTATACATACATTATCTGCTAGAATAAATCTGCTACTTTGAACATTTGTTGTCAGCAGATCTTTCTTTCTTCAGGAAAGAGGCATCATAACGTGGAATCCAAAGACATTACAAACATTTGAATCCTTTTCTTTCCATATCTTCAGTTCATTTCTCATGTCTGAAGAGTTTGATGTTCAAAGAAATCCAAACTACCATTTGGATTTTTGAAACACTTATGTGTATTTTAAATTAACTTAGAAAACGTTGTTTTAGGAAAATGGACAGTGCTGGACGTTCTTATTCAGGAGTCTTCTCGGATCCCTTCTCACTGCAGGAAGCTTGATGAATTTCATCTCTGTGAAACAAAAACATTTATAAGACTGACCGTATAAGCCTGCAAACCATTTTAATGTACGCTTTCTTTTTTTAAAATTTACCTGAGATTTGCAACTTTTTTCTGGTGTTCTTGTAATAGCAACTTGTGTTTTTTCCAATAGAGAGGCTAAAAAACATTCAACAAAACAATTCAATTTGAGATGGAAAACAAATCTGCCATTTCATGTTTTATTTACGTCACATAAATGTGTTGAAAAAAAATGCAAACATTCAAAACCTAACCAAAATACATTAATGCATGCATTAAATATAAGAAATAATGTACATTAAAAAACACAGCACAGCAACAACATGTAGTTTGTTTAAAAAGGGGGACTAAGAATGTACTCACATTTGCTTTTGCAAGTCCATCCTTTGCTTCTTCTGTTACCTCTTTAAGGTTTCGGGCTTTTCGCATCTATTTACAAACAAACAAAGCACCAAAAATGTAATATATGTGTACCCAGACACTATGAAGAAGAAACAGTTTCAACAGCAAAGAATCCACAAAACACAACACAGCTTGTGCAGGAATGGATCAGTTGTTGACTCACCTTTCGTGCAACAAAAGTCCACTTATGTTTACACTCTGCCGCGGAATAAGGAGGAAACGCCACTAGTTTCCAGTCGATCATCTTCATTCCATTGTGAAACGCTTTCATTTCGTCTTCTGGACAGATGTTGGCTTTAATGCCCAAGAAAAGTCTGTGTGTATCCTTGTCGGACCATTCTGAAGCAAATAAAACATCTGTAAAATCTGGCTTTCATTGGACGACAGTCAAGTTTACTCACCTGGTGTTTTTGTCCCCATTAGAAACACTCGAGGATTCAACTTAAATAAAACACTGATCGTTTACTTTTCCATCAGTCAAACTCAAGCCACTTCATATACAAACACATGTGATACCACGGCTTCCGTAGCAGGTGGGCGGGTTCGACCTGCACAACAAACCAATCGACACCGACCAATGGAAACCATTTTTTTGCATGTACTTTAGCGTCCCCTACCGGCGTGGAGTGTGTAGGGCTGGATGGATGACATTTTTTTTACAAGCTCCTAACACGATTTAAAACTAAATATCTGACATCTACCATAATATTAAGGGTATGATTATCACACAGATGTTTTATTACATATTTTGGGAATTGATTAACTCGTGTGTACTTTGTTCAAAAAGGAAAAAATATATTTTTCAAATGGTTCTTTTTATGATCTCATGGATGATCAAATTTGCATAAATGGGAAAAGCTACTTGAGGTTCCTTTTTACAAATCATTGTAATTCTGATTCACATTCTTCTACTTAAGCATTTAAATCATTTTTATATGAAAAAAAACAATAAAATTCGAAAAACAAAGTCCACACCTCAATAAAATAAAATAAACTGTCCCATAAAAAGTAATCTACTAACCTAATTTAACATTGACTGTCACTGCAGTTCCAATTGTCTGACAGCAAGAGCTGCTGTGTTACGTGGACAGTAAGACCAACTCCAGCTAGAATAAAACTGTTGAGTTAGAGATGTTGACTCTATCAAATCAATATGTATTTGTGTGGATGTTTTTGTTTATTGCAGCAAAACAAACCATAAAACGTTAATAAATGACATTTATATCTTTAAAGAGTCCATTTGTGATGCGTTTAACTCTTTTTGTTTGATATATTTAAACAAATCCTATCAAGAAGCTTGGTGTAACATGTGCGTCAGATGTCCGGTTGTGTTGATATTTCTTATGTTACTTTGAAAGTGTTTTTCTCTCTCTTTACAAGTCTTTATAATCTTTATTTCCACCATCACCCATAGTTCTTTTCCCATCTCTTCTTCCATCCTCGTGTTTCCTTATTAGGTATATTTAATCAAGCCTGACCTTCTTTATTTTAAAGAGAAGTTTATTATATGCATGTATATATAGTCTGATGTGAGTTTGGAGTGATAAAATAGAATGAATGTGGTATTTTGATCATGTGTTGTATGTAGTTTTCTTCCTTTCTTTCTTGAAGAAAGAGGCATCATCACAACGTGGAATCCACAAGACATTACAAACATTACATCCTTTTGTTTTTGCTTTCATATCTTCACTTTATTTCTCATGTCTGAAGAGTTTGATGTTCATGGATATCCAAACTACCATCAATCATAATATATTATAGGTTTACATTCAGTGTTTATTCAGTCAACCATTAAAAATCCAGAGTGTGTCCAAATCCCTATTTTTGACACAGTCATGTGGATTTTATATTAACTTTGGCACCAATGGGGAAACATTGCTTTGGGGTTTAAAGGCACAGCTGGACTTTCATTTTATGAAAACATAAATAAAATAAAATAAAATGCATGGCAATAATCTTGCTGCCATATTTGTATTTCTAGAGTGGCATCTGCGATTCACAGTATACGTCCTGACCAGGCTCTTCCTCAAATGTCACTTTAGCGTCATCAGCATCCAACTGAAAAAAGAAAAAAAATCCAATTGAATCATTTGACTGACAGCTCTGTGACCAACTACTTACACATTTAATTTCCAGCTCTGTAAAGAGACGCCCAGTCATGAACATACGTAGAGGGATGGTGAGGATGAGGATGAAGGGAAGTGCGAGAGACACGGGACTGGATTTCACGATCCACAGAACGGCGAGGCAGACGATCTGAATGGCGGTGAACAGGTGCATCCTCCCCGTGCTCACCTGCGGCCACAACATTCGGTCGTTTAAAAACGTGCTGAGTAGTAGTTCTGCGAGTCATAATGTCCACAAAAGAGGCTCTTACTCTGGTGGCGTACGGTT
The DNA here is from genome assembly GCF_982586985.1 of Callionymus lyra. Classification (NCBI taxonomy): domain Eukaryota; kingdom Metazoa; phylum Chordata; class Actinopteri; order Syngnathiformes; family Callionymidae; genus Callionymus; species Callionymus lyra. Next base: position 20,089,273 of record NC_141823.1, read on the forward strand.
CATTCGGATGATATTTCTTTGGGATAAGCAGGAGCAGCATTCGATCCCACAGCTGGATGCCATTGAGTGACGTCACCCCCATGTAGAGGAAGATCCCGAACAGGGCGGACATTGGAATCATCTTCAGGATCGGCTCCATCAGAATGGAAAGACCTGAAAATGATCAATTCGGTGTAATGAGTTTTAATGTTGCAACAAATGGAGATAGAATTGTAATTTAAAAAAATATATTTTAAGTATATTGTTATCTAGATTTGATACACATTTATTAGACATATTTAATTAATACATTGTTTTTCTTATGAGTTTCTGGGACTCTAAAAACTTAACGTTTGTCTCCTAAATCAGAGCCAGTCAGACTTTAAAATTATTATTACTTAAAAAACAATAAACCAAACAGGAAGTATGTATGAATACAACAGTAGCAAAGGTAGCAACAAAGGTTTCGATTTAGTCGTTGATATTCTGCCAGGGTTACATCTCATCGATAGATGAACACCAACTTAATAAGAAGACAACGTACCGACCAACAGCGCCACCACGATGCCACTGATCCTCTGCTCCATCACCTTTTCGATCGCAGGCTTGGGCCCCTTGCTCATGACGGTCAAGGCGTTGGCATGAGTGACCGACCGCACGGTGGCAGCACTGAGCCAGGGGACCCCGAATATGGCGCTCAGACCTCCCATGCCCACTAAAACCAGCAGGTCAAAGTGGAAGCCCGAGCCTTTGACCATCTTGCGCTCTGGTTTACTTATGATCAGGCTGGTGGAAGATCAGAGGAGTCAATGACGGGTGAACAGTGGACACGCAACTGTCTTACGTTGTGATCTGAGATTCCAAAAAGATGAGAATGAAGACGAGAAGAGCAGGAACGCAGCAGGCAAACATCATCCACACCGGGAATGCCTGGTGCTCTCCAAAGGGGTTGATGAGCCAGCCTCTCACGGCAGGGTTGGACACCATCAGGCCTTTAGGGACCACCAGTTTCTGCAGAAGGTGAAGTGATGTGTTTGGTCCAGGAATTCGATCATTGAAAGGACAGTACCTGAGTGTAGGTGTCGTTGACGCTGTAGTCCAAAACAACCATGAGGAAGATAGCAATAGGCACGCCGAAGTCCCCCATCATGCGCCGCAACTGTAAGATATTTAGTGAACCATTTGTTTTTGGTATTAAAGCCCTAGTGGGAAAGATTGAAAAGATTTGTTTCTTGCTCCACCTAGTGTGAGAAAAGTGGAACTACATTTTGTCATTTCCAATTTGTTTATAAACCGTGATAGAGGCTTTTGTTTAGTTAGTAAGAAACACAGTAACCCCATTTTGTCTTCTACTTATTTTAACCATTTCAACACTTACTTTTTCCTCAAAATAATTTGATAATACCAAAACATATTTTTTATTTATAAAATTGTTGATTGATATGATATTTAAAAATCAAATGCATTGTACAAATGTATTGTATTTAGTACATTTCATAATCATAAATCAAAATAGGATTAACTTACACGTAATCCTTTTGCTATATTTGCTAGTCAGGTTTTTTGTTTTCCTTTTATATTAAGGCCCAATTATTTCACCCCTTCTTTCCTTCAGCTTGTCGATCCCTCACAACATTAACAGTAAAACAAAATGCTACTTAGTGTTGCTTTAAGTGAAGGTTTTCTGGTGTTACACTTTCACACAAACGTTTCAATTTAAAAATGTTGTTGATTTTAAATACCAATATTTACCGTAGAGGTTAGAGTGATAATATTTGACTGACCTTTCCTGGGAGAAAAGTTCCATTTTTGAACTGCCGCAGGAAGAAGGCGATGAAGAAGCAACCCAGCATGAGACACATGGAGAGCAGAGCCGTGTTGGGATACGGCGGACTGATGGTGTTTATGATGACGGTGGTGTTGCCTGTGGCGTTGTTGAAAATGACTGTCTCTTCCACTCTTGGCTGCCAGGGATTTTCCACGCTGCTATTCAGATGATCATAGTTAAGAGAGAGTGGGTGGGCCTTGAAGGTCTGGGGGGAACACAAAGGGTAAGCTGAAGTGACGTAGAATGTAAAAAGGCGTGAGATGGACGACGAATGATTTACCCTCCCCAGTTTGGCGAAGGTTTCGTAGATGAAAATGAGGGAGATGAGGATGGAGAAGATCTCTTGGGTGAAGCGTGAGATGAAGCGCACAAGGAAGCTGCCCTCACAGGCGACAATGATGATGACAATGACCACCAGCCACACTCCGACCCACACTCTCCCTACGATGTATTCTATTTCCTGCGACTTGCAGAACTTAAAAAAAAACAAAACAGAGAATTATCTTCATAATCAGTAAAATGAAGTTGACTTTTTGAGATCTTTTCAGCCAAACCACTTCTCGAGATCTTTTTATTTTTTGCTGCTGAAAGCCTCCGTAGACTGTCGTTGGAATTGCGTGAAATCTGACAAGACTTGTCTCTCAGTTATGCAATAGTTATTAGTAATAACTTCTCACTCTCTTCTCTCAACAACCAACCATATTTTGCTGTACTTAGTTTTTTTTAATATCAAGATGTTTTTTTTAGTGATCTCAATATTTGTTTTAACTTCTCAAGATCTTTTTCAACATCTCATTATCTTTATTAACTTCTCAAGATCTTTATTAACTTCTCATGATCTTTATTATCTTCTCAATTTTTAACTACTCGAGATATTTCTAAATTTTCAAGATCTTTTTTAACTTCTCATGATCTTTATTATCTTCTCATGATCTTTATTATCTTCTCAATATCTTTTTAACTACTCGAGATATTTCTTAATTTTCAAGATCTTTTTTAACTTCTCAAGATCTTTTTTAACTTCTCATGATCTTTATTATCTTCTCAATATCTTTTTAACTACTCGAGATATTTCTTAATTTTCAAGATCTTTTTTAACTTCTCAAGATCTTTCTCGACATCTCATGATCTTTTTTAACTTCTCATGATCTTTATTAACTTCTCATGATCTTTATTAACTACTCAAGATCTTTATTAACTTTTCAAGATCTTTATTAACTACTCAATATATTGTTTAACTTCTCATGATCTTTATTATCTTCTCAATATCTTTTTAACTACTCAAGATTTTTCTAAATTTTCAAGATCTTTTTTTTACTTCTCGAGATCTTTCTCGACATCTCATGATCTTTTTTAACTTCTCATGATCTTTTTTAACTTCTCATTATCTTTTTTTAACTACTCTAGATATTTCTAAATTCTCAAGATCTTTATTAACTTCTCAAGACCTTTTTTTACTACTTGAGATATTTCTAAATTCTCAAGATCTTTTCAGCATTTTCATCATTTAGCAATTATTAGTATTAAATGGATGAGCTTTAAAGCAAGTATGGCAAAATAAATACTAACTCTAATTTATTTAAATGTATCTTTTTTTTTAAATGTATATTGTTATACATTAATGAAGTATGTACACACAGACTAAATCAATACCATGTATATTAAAAATAAAATATGAGATATATTTTATGGTTTGTTTTAATAATTTGAATCCAATTAACCTTCATATTTGCATAACACTGATCATATATAAAGTTTGTTGGCAGATAAAGTCATAAATAAGTCAAATTGTTACAAGCCTTACAATGAGGTTCTATTAACTTCCTAGATCCATAGTATGTTGTGTACTTTATCAACAAACATGGATCAACTCACAGCATAAAAGGCCTCCTCAAACACCAGCAGAGGTCCAGAGAAACCGATGACCAGCACTGGTTGAGCTGCCACAAAGCAGAAGATGATGCCCTGGATGCTGGTGGAGATGAGCAGCTCTGGAACTCCCATCATGTTTTCCACCTTATCAGCTGGAGAAATAAAAATCAATCAGAGTTTCACACAATAGAGACTGTAAACAATCGAGGTGACACTAATACACACCTAGTAATCCACCAAAGGTGATAGCGGGTGACAGGGCAGCAAAATAGATGAAGATGATGGCGGCCAGGACCTGGGCGTTGAGAGCGTCGCTGATGTCACTTTTGTAGTGCTGATAGCGCCTCTTCATGTCTCGAATCATCCCACCGAAGGGCCGACCAGTCCGAGCGAGGGGGTCCTCGGGTGGGGGCCCAGTGGAGATGGAAACTGGCGGTAACCGTGAGTGAGAGTTAATGTTCTGAACTAGCTTTAGCTTCCACTAGAAACCCTCTACCTTTGCGCTTCTTGCCGTCCTGCTGGACGACAGGCTCCTTGGACTTTAGTCTGTCATGCAGCAGCTTTTTCTGGAAATTGATGATGGAGCTGAGCATGGCTTCATTCTGGATCTCGGTAGGTGGGATCACGATGCTGCAGTCCATGAAATCGACCACTGCGTCGGTCAGATCTTTTGCACTTTTGGCCTGAAATGCTGCCTGATTGAAAACCTGATGAAGAGAAAGAATTGAGGTTTTATTCTTTCATCCCAGTCCTTTGTTGTCAGAAACCTTCATAAACTATGTCTGTCTTCTTGCTACTTCTGTAGAAATGACCAAAGATCCCAGGTGACCACAATGTGGCAGATTCCATGACTGTTTTCTTATGCGATTAGTGGTTTAAAAAGCCACTTTTAAGAAGTGTCATAATTTAAAAAAGGTTTAAGCAAAACTCTCTCTACTACAATGTTGAAATTGTAAGTAATTAAGTAAGTAATATTTGTAAATGCTTGTCTAGTCCATGGTCACAAAGTTCTTAAACAATCAAAACAATACCCAATAAAATATATACTTAAAAGGTCAAGACACCACCGAGAAAAAACACAGGAGTCTCAAAAAATCAAGGAAAAGCCTGCACGAATTAAAAATGTCTTCAGTTATGTCTTGAAGGAGTCAGTAGATCCATCAAACACAGAGGGAGAGGAAGATCGTTCCAGCAACAGCTTGGAAGTATTTCTCTCCTCTGGTCCTGAACCGTGTGCAAGCAACAATCAGTAGATTCTGATCCACAGACCTAAGAGCCCGAGCTGGGGTGTAAGGCTGGATCAAATCACTAATGTAAGGAGGAGCTCTGAAAGTAAGAAACAGCATTTTGAAGTTGATCCTGAAAGAAACTGGCAGCCAGTGAAGAGTTTTAAGGATCAGAGAAATGTGAGTTCTTCTACTAGAGCGAGTCAGAATTCTCGCTGCAGAGTTTTATATCAACTGCAGGCGAGACAGATCCTTCTTGTTTAGACACGAAAATAAACTGTTACAATAGTCTTAACGAGAAGACACAAACGCATGGATTATAAACTCCAGATAGATAATTGCTGACTTACTTTATCCGCCATTAGTGCTGCCATCGCTCGCCCAGTTTCGTGGTAGTCCATGTCAGTCTTACTGGGACCAATCAGAACAAAAATGAAGCGCACCGGCACCGGAGTTTCCAAGGCAGAGTCGAGCACCACTGCTTCTTTTAAACGCACAAATGCAACAGTCGGCTTTTCCAGGAAGTCCAACGCTCCTGGATTGAAGACAGAATTTAAACACAGTCTCTCAAATTAACATGGATAATAAATAAATAAAAGTGTCTCACCGACTAGCACCATGGAAGCCTCGACCCGATCAGTCTCATCCCTCTGAAGAGATCAATAACATATGAGTAGCAGATCATTTACACGAGGAGATTCTCTTTTAATAAGTTATATCATTTAAAATAAATCCTGAGAGTGAAAAAGTTCAGAATCCATTGCTGGTCAGAGTGACACAGAAGTCTCTCCTCTCTCCGGGTCTAGCAGTGTCAGAGCCGTTCATGTTATCAGGAGGATAACACTCACTTGATGATCTCATCAGTGGCAGAACTTACCCTCTCATTTACAGAGAACCTCTTCAGGTCCACCCCTGCCGTCAGACTCTGACTCTCCGGGTCGCCCGATTGGCTGGAAAGTGAAAGTTTTGTTTTGAGACGAGATTCGAAGACAACTAATCAACCCGAGTTCAAGCAGACAATGTGTGTGTCTGCAGCCGAACAAACAAATAGATCATCGCAGTATCTTGGCATTAGCTAGATACTCAAAGTGTAATCTTGCATGTATTTCGAGTAAATACAATTAGCTAACAATACCATTGATTAACATCACATGGTACATTAATCAAAAACAAACATCATTGTTTAATCGCTTTGTGACCCTGGTCTTGAAAAGCGTTCTATAAAAACTAATTACTTACTTACTTACTTACTTAAGCTTCTATTTTTGATACTTACAAAGACATTATTTGACTTCCAACGCTAGCCATTTGCAGGGAGGCACATTTTGACATTGGCAGTCAAGCTAACAGTGCTAAGTTTCTAGCATCAATGCTACATGCGTCAATTTGTTTTTAGTTTTTTTAAAGAATTATCCCTGATGATATTTGGAACAATGTTGTTGGTAGATAAAAGCAAAAACATCTCACTGATATTTTCATTACCATTTACTAAACAAGAAGATAAAAGCAGCTGCTTTAATAGCGTTTTTATTTTATTTACTAGTGAGAATGAACTCGCTTTCTTTTTCATTAAAGACCACAAATATCGTAAAAAATGACATTGAGATTTTATAGATGTGTGATAGATTCTGCAAAAATATTGAATTTCATTTTCTTCTATTTTATTGTTCTTTATTTTGTTTCTACATGATGCAGTAAACCAATGATATTTAATTCATGAACAGGCTTTTAAACTTCATACATTAAAGCATTTATTGATCAAGCGAATGTTTTATTGAAGTGTTTAAATGAATAAAACGGGATTAACCGAAGCCAAATATCAATAGGTTTAAAAAAAGAATATTATTAATTTTTTTATGATTTGCCAAACAGTAGTTATTAATTATCGTATTATTTATAAATACACATTTTTATTTAATTTTGATTAACATGGACATACAATGTTTTATTAGTCGTAACTGGTATGAACACATTACTTGTTATTACAGTTTTTAGCATTGATAATGATACGAATGGTTAAAATAGGAAATCTTTCTTTTCTTTTCTCCAACCAACAACAAAAGTAAATGAATAGTTAGAATGGGTTTACCAAGGTTCAACTATTATAATATTTTCTTCTCATTTAGTGGTATACTTGTTTTCTTTTTCTGCTCATGAATTTATTATTTTTGTTAACCAGGCCTGGAAGACTGGTTATGTTATATTCTTCACCACTAACTAAAACAGTCAGCAAATATGTACTCATGTATACACATATTTAAGGGGTTTATACTATGGATTTATTAATTTATGTTTGTATTGTTATTATTTTTTATATTATTATTTTATTATGTTTTGTATTTTGTGGTTGTTTAACTACTCATCAACAAATAAAATCAATAAAAGGAAATAAAATAAAAAAGAAAGCATATATCTGATTATTGGGATTATTAAACAGTTATTTTATGTCAACACGCTGTTTTTGAAACTTTTTATTAAAGGTTTCATGCAGCAAAGTTGGTTTGGTGGTCAGAAAAAATAAATATACTCTATATTTATAGGATCAACTGCAGTTCTCGCATCAGTTAAATGTGAATCATCAAATTCAAGCAGACGTACCTGTGGGTCTGGAGGAGGGAATTCAGGACTCCCTGTTTATCTTCCGGCCTGATCTGCTTCTTGCTAATCATCTGACCGACCACCTTCTCAGCGATGCTAGCCAGGGTCTTCTCCTCACAGTCGAAAATAGTCACACCTTGGAGCAAAAGCATGTTAAAAAACATAGTTCTGGGTTGACTGGGACGAGAATGAAGCTTGACTTTATTTGTGCAACTTTAAATCAGGGTGGAAGAATCTTGATTCGTGTTTATATCTCGACTGAAATCATAACCTACATGTCAAAACAGTGATTATTCCGCACAGACACCACAAACAGAGAGCAATTTTAAAAAGAATAAAATGATGGAAATGGCCACTTAAATGATTATAATCATTACAAGCTGCTCCACCTCTGAACACGAGTGAGCAAAGAAGGTCTGACTCACCTGTGTTCATGGTGCGCCGCAGCTGGATGAGGCTCTTGAAGGTGAGGTAGGAGATGGGCGAGGACCCCCAGACGCCGGCCTGGGGGTCGAAGCTCTCCTCGTAGCCTTGCCATCGGCCGGTTTCCTGCCAGTAGGCCTCCTGCTTGCTGTCCGTCATCACCGCTCTCAGTTCCACAGGCACCTGGAGACTACAGGAGAGACATGCTTCACATCCTGACGGAGCGTGAAACTCTGGGGGCTGAAGTGCTTCAACATCCTCTAGAAGAGTTAGTCAGTGATGTGTTTACCAGCCTGAATATCTTGGGAAATAATCAGGTTTATTATTATTGTGGTGATGTAAACAATATCCTGGAGTAATAATAATAATAATGATATATTTTATTTTAATTTACGTTTCACAACACTTAAGGTCACCGTACAAGACAGACTATAAAGCAAGCATTACTGAAGTTAATAAAGATATTATGTAGCTAAAATCTTGAGGCCCTTTCTTCACTTTTTGACTCTGGAAACATCCACCCACCACTTCAACCCAAAAATAGTCTGCAAGCTATCATTCTCAACATTTAGAGCTGCTCTTTAGCAGACGATAAATGCCACAAATGTTACAATTACAACTGTTTACTCCAAAAAATCTGCATTTTTTTCCCATCTCCTTCCAACTGGTGCACTAATTAAATGTACTATTTTTAATGATTCTTAATGCTTGGCTGCCCATTCTTGGCGGTCGATACAAAAAATAAAAAAATATATTATTTTTTACATTTGTAGTATCTATACAGAATATAAATGTTTCGTCTTTGATAGTGCAGTGCCTTTACAACAATATTTTTTAAATTGAGTATTAGACCATCCTGTATCTCTGATTGTTTATTGCAGAACTAACTATATATTAAAAAAAAATAGATTCACGCTTTCTTTAAGTAGGACAAAGCAAAAGCAAAAGTATCTGGATGTTCTGTTCTATGTAAGTCTTTGTATCCATTGTCTTTGTTATTTTTCTTTGATCTATGTTCTTTATCTTTATCTTAAGACTTAGATTGTATCGTCTTCTCTTTATTTCTCTTTGTTCTTGTTCTTATTTTATTTTGATTTATTTTTTATGAAAAATTGCTGTATTTTCTGTGGCTATTGGAAAAAACAATTTCTCGAAGGAGACCTCCTGAGGGATCAATAAAGTTTTACCTTACCTTAAAGCATAAATCTTTCAGTCGTATATTGAGTTTTACTTTTTTCAAAATTGTATTTATTGTTTTTCGTTACCATTTTAACCCTCAATCATCTCAATAACTCGTTGTTTTATTATTGTTCTTTCATATTCAGTTGTTCAATTGTTATCAATTTACTTTTCTTTTTAAACTATGAATATAGCTGCAGTACACCGATGTCACCACCAGGCTAACGCACACCTTGCGGTCAGGTCACGCAGGTCGTGTTGTAACATCACATAAAGTCAATGGATCAGTGCAGTCCTGCGGACACGGATCAACTAGAAGTGAATATGCGGTCTCCAGGTGACTCTGTGTGTCAGCAAGGTAAACATGAAGTCAACTCTCATCCGCTTGATGTTTGGAATGTCAACATGTGTCGCGTGCCTGCTGTGAGGAGGCGCGTGTGCGCATCACGTAGCAAATAGAGATATAACTTTATGTGACCTGGTCTATAGTTACACGGCCTTCTTCTGTTCACTTATTCTCAAAGAGACCTGGAAATGAGTTAACTTTAAATGACGCACATATTTGTATTAACAAAAAAAATTAGTTATTTTTAGTGAATTGATTGATTAATTATGGTTTAAAGGAACAGCAAAAAAAGTGCCAAACAATGAAATAAAAAGTGACATGGCAATATACAAAGTCCCATATTAAGTAAGTAAGTAATTTATATTAAATGTGTTTATAGACATTATTTTAAATACAAATATATGAGCTCAGCTAATAATGCACCAAATGTCTGGCGTGTTTGTGGTTAAAGAGTGTGGATTAGTGTTAAAGCTCTATTAATTCTGAGTTGATACAAACGTTTATACAACACACTGCATCATTTGCAATATAACTCTGAGTCTTGTGGAAGTGGTTGACTGTAGCAACACAATGAAATATTTCCTAAACACAGCTCGACCGAACGTATAAACAAATCTGAATCTGAGCCTAATTTTTACTTTTTTCAGTGGAATTGACTCACGGAAATAAACATAATTAAATAATAAAATATCATGATATTGAATCCAATATTAGGGGTTTTAGTGGAATTGCTATTTTAAAACATGTTCAAAATGAAGTTACAATTCGGTGCAGTGTGTACATAAGGATTTCGGTTCTAATGCATCACTAAACTTCCACGGACAAAAGAAAGAAAATATTATTCAAATAATCCAGAATTTAAATTGCTTGAACTTTATTTGATATTTATTTAGGGCCATGCAGATATATAAGAAATACTTATTTCTTAATTTAAGCACTCTGAACTCTTCTAGTGTTCATAAAGTATTTGTCTGAGTAAAATAATCCTGGGTTTAAACAAAACTCTGATTATATTGCTGGGTATTATAACACTTTTATTCATGTTCCAGAGTCATACATTTAAGTGGAGGCATGAGGGTATTCTGAAATTTGAGCTCAGACAGAAGACAGATGATGATCTGATTTAGTGACATTTCTTCAACGTCTCACTAAGGAACCCCGCAGAGAAATATATAAATCCCAAATAATTATCCGAAAACTTCAACACTTGTGGTGTTTGTATTTTAGTCGTATTCCTTTTTTTGCTGTTTGTATCCATAAACTTAAATAATTATTATCAATAATCCAGAGCTAGAGAACATTGACAATGATATAGTTGAATTATTTACAAATAAGAATTTAAATGATCATCACAAGTACTTCTTCTTAGAAGTATCATTCATTTATTGTATCTGCCTCATTTCAATTGTTAAGGCGTACTTACCTCCTGCTGCGGACGCTGGTGACAGACAACTGACCCCAAGATGACCAAATTCTTCGACCTTACGTCCTGCTTTTTAAAGCTGCATGTGTATATGCATGTTGCTAGACGGTGGGTGGTACCCCCCCCCCACCCCCCCCCATCGTCCACCCACCTTCTCAATCTGAATTCATTCCCTTTCCTACACAGGCTTTCATCTGAGTGTCACCCATAATATTGATAGTAAATACATTGTCTCTGCATGTGCCGTCATATTATCCAACCAGCATCTTATCACATTTAATGTCTGTGTTTGGACGTCAACAGAGGCTTGGATTTCACCGTCCAGCCGGACAGCTCACCTTCAACATCATCAGGGTCGTCACTCATCCAGCCTTGAAGCAGACGCCACCGTGTTCTCTTCTCCCAGCTCGAATGGAAGAACCTAGTCGGTGGAAAGAAGACGTCGAGACGTTGAAATGTCCTAACAAGATCCGTCATGTATGCTTAATCCTTTAAATTGGTATAAAAATATAATACACTCCCCATGTCTTGATGTATGAATAGCAAGGACTCGGTCGTCCATCTCCACCTGAAGGACACACGACACTGTTTTGAAGACAGCAATGTACTGTCCGTAGGTAAGAGTGTGTGTGTGTGTGTGTGTTTGTGAATGGCTGTATTACTTTGTGTTTCCTGCGACGGACTAGCATTCTTTCCAACTGGGATGGGCTTCAGCCCCCCATAAGGTAATACGTGGATGGATGGATGGATGGATGGATGGATGTACAGGTGGGAGTTCAAGACTCTTCAGATCTCTCTACAGGGGCCTGATGGGTTTCAACCCACACATTGATACTGGCTCCTAACTTCAGCTCACTTGGAACTGAAGAAACTTCCGGGATGGGATTTGAAACGTCTTCCTAGAACTCTACACAACTCCAGTTGACTTACAAGGCCAACTTAGCCTTGAAACCTGTGCTGTGATTCCTAAAATGAGAAAATAAATGAGAAAAAATAGTAATAATATCAACATGCATAGCAGGTCAATGTGAAACTAGGTGTTTTTTTCCCCCAAACCAGACTTTGACACATTAAGAAACTAGAGCAGGGATGACAAATGAAGGTCAATAATGCACTGCAACAATCCAAGCTCTTGTAAGAAAATAAAGCATACAAGCAGCAGGATGAAGTTGAAATTGTGTCACAATTGTTACTCTTGGTTGAGCTGATCTGCTCTGGATCAGTGTTCAGCTGTGGTATTTTCTCTTCACCTCCCCGGGATAGTTTGGAAAACAATCACACTAGATCTACCTTATCTGTAGCATCAATAAACATGGCAGCCCTCCCCGCTCCCATAATGACCTGCACACACACGCTCAGCTTAACCCTGAGTATGTTCAAGGCACGGTGTCAGGTCAGCAGGAACAACTATTTATTCTTATTTCTTTCCCAATTTGTTAACATGTTTCAAGCAAAGAAGCATAATTCATGTGTGGCATTGGAATCACACTCAGTTTATGGTCATGAAGATATGTAATGCTGCCCCCGCGACCTCGAAGAAGCGTTGGATGATGGACGGGTGGAAATTAGTTGATAAAGTTTTCTGTAATATCACATAGTAAACAACATGTAAAAGTTAAACAAATGATTTGGGTGGTTGTAAACACATCACTGAACAAACGTAGCAATGTGAAAAATAACAAAATATTTTAAATGATCTTCAGATTATGTTTAAAGTTTGAACATTTAGTTTTGAACGATGTTTAAACTTTAAACTATCTTGTTTTTTAATCTTTCGCTCGTACAGGATTAGGGCGATTGCGTCGTTTACTTGATCTTCTCGCTAGAGGGCAGCATTGAATTAGACAAAGGCCATACATACGTACATTGTCCAGTCAAACACATGTATATCTTTATTTTTAACACATGAAGTGTTTCAAACACACATTGGTATATTTACAAAGGCGTTTTGAAGCTTGAATAAAAGCAGAAACAAATACCAAAGACTTTACAGTACAGCCCCCCTATCTAAGATTGTTTATTTTTAAATGATTTCTTTTGAGCACAGATTGAACAGTGACCAGAATAAATTAATTTTACATTTGTTTTTGATGTATATAACTCTGAGATACAGTGTTTTTGCATTGTTAATGTCAATATCCTAAATACTCCCTCCTGAACATTCCAGAAATGCCAGAAATAGTGTGTTTGCTACACATTAAATCCATGTAGGAACATGTTTTTTTTAGTTGATGATTTATTAGGGATCAGTGAGTATGAAAGATTTTCGATGGTGCCAGTTGAATAGAGTACCATTGAACTGAGGTCAGTTAAAATAAGATCCTCCTGCGCATCAGACAATAAATCTATTCTATTGATCGTGAAGTTTTTCCTCTTGGTTTCAGAACCTTTAACAGGCTGTAACAGACTGTGATGACATTTGTTAGCCTCAGGCTCACGTTTGTGTTGTGCTTGCCCAAAATTGATCAATGCGACCGTCTGTTCAGAAACAGTCTACAAATAATAGCAGTAAACACTTTTCACCGAAATCGTCAAATGACTTGGTTCAAGAATAGATGACGGCTCATTCCACTTCACACACAAACCACGTACAAATCATTAGGATTAGGTCAGAGTTGACCGATAGATTGCTATCCAGTCGCTCCAGGAGTTCTTCCCTCACAATAACAAGTGAGGGACGCTACAGATCTTCATTTGGCGGCGGAAGATCACATGTAAGTGAACTAATGTAAGGGTGATTTATGGTTACCACATAATGACCGGGGACGTCGAGGGACATGTGGCAGTGAGGGGGAGGAAAGAGGAAGTGATGGGCAGATAAATAATGCATCAACACAAAGATAGAGAAACAGAGAGCCGTGAGAGGATGTGCTTGACTCATCAATACAGTTGATATCGTTTATAAAACCAAGTTCATCGGACGCTGATTCGTTTACGCTGGGTCATGTAGTCGTTGCAAGTGGTCATAATTGAGCTTAATGTAGAGTCAGGAATAAAAAAAACAAAAAAAAACGGTTAAATCTAAAAATTTACTTGTTAAAAAAGAGGGTTGGGATATTGTTTGGAGTATATTTTATTCTCTGCAGAGACAGAAGGCTCTTGAGTGGCTTGACTGACATTTTATGCCACAGGACAGACTCTCCAATTCATCTGTCATTTGTAAGAGAACAGATGTTGGGTGGTCCATGGTTTTCAATGACCCATCTCAAGTTCCGAACAAAAGACACTTTGGTTCCAGGTGATCGATGCTTTGACAACAAGAAGCTTTTTTTTTTGTATCTTTTGATTTCTTAAATCTTAAACATCAGTATTGTATCTTTGCCTGATCTTTGTAATGCGGTGCAAAAGACGTTGAGGCCTCACATGATCAAGCAAACCCTTAAATGCCTGTGAGAGCACTTGCAGCAGTAATTGAGATGAGAGTGATATCATGTTGTGTTCGGAGCGGTCGAGGCCTGAGGCGCTTTTCTGCTGCGTAAGGATTCAGGACAACAAGAGGGCAGTTGATGCAATAAAATAAACAAGTTGAACAACACGATCAGTGACAATAAAGTGGTCAGCAGCATGACCATCATAACGGTTCATTTGAAGATAATTCTAGAAAAAAAGAGTGGACTAAAGACAGGCCAGATGGCAACGACCCGCCTCCTCTCATGAGACGACATCATCTGCACTTTATTGATCTGATGTATCGTTCTGTCTGTCTCGTGACTGTTCAGTTCCGTCTCTGTTCACCATCTTCATTTTGGTTTAGCTCCTAACAAGAACATGTCCGGTCTCTTTGAAGGGAAAATATTTCCATTGAGAAAAAAAAACAAAGATAGAAACAGTCTACCCGAAGAAGAGAAAGAAACAAAATAAAACATAAACATCGTATTTCAAAAAGCCAAACAAAACGACGTGACTGGGCGCAGACGGAACCTGAGACACTAATAAACCTGCCAAACAAATGTAATCAACCTTTAATACACTTCTCTTTTCCAGAGCGCATTAAACTGGCTTGTGGAGTCATGATCCAAACAGAACACGGCGTCCTGTGAAAGTTTATATCAGTCCAATGCCGCCGGTGCTTCACACGGAAGTCTGTCTGTCTGTCTGTCTGTCTGTCTGTCTGCCTGTCTGTCTGTCTGTCTGTCTGTCTGTCTGTCTGTCTGTCTGTCTGTCTGTCTGTCTGTCTGCCAATGATCCATCGATCTAGACAGGATTGAGGGTGAAGGATGGGGACTTAATACTCAATAAATGCCTATTTGTTTTTTTTACACCTAATTTCAATATCCATCCATCCATTGACTCCACCTTGTATTCTTTCCAATCATCTATTAACACACATCTGGAGCTATTTTCTTTCTTCAAGGGTCTTCTAGATGCTGAAATATGTCCTTGTTGAGCTTTGTCTAGTTGGAAAAAAAAAACAATTTCCCAAAGGTTACCTCCTGAGGGATCAATAAAGTTCTACCTAACCTAATCTTTACATCTTTTTAACCCACCAACCCAACAGTCAGTTATCTCTTAATCTAATCTTTACATATTTTTAACCCATCAACCCAACTGCCAGTTATCTCTTGATGCATTCATAATTCTATGGTATCTGTCCATCCATCATCTTTCACTATTTTGAGGGGTAGTTGCAGCAACTTTAACAAAATATTTCTCATTTACATTTATTCCCTTCAGTTATCTCAAAAGTTGATCTATTGATCCATCCATTTCATTCGTGTGTCCATCATCCGCAAAGTTCATCCAACAAATTAGAATCACATATTGAAGGATTAAAGGATTATGAAATAACACAAACAGACTCCTTCTTTATCAAAAACTATTAATACTACTATTGTTTGCATGCCAGTGTCTTCCTACACGAGCGTGACGCACTCGAGTGTTGTTGCGTGTGGAGCCAGAATGTGCGTGTTGTGGGCGTGGACAAGGCGCAGCTTCCTCCTGGCTTGGAGCAGCAACGCTGTCATCCTGAGTCCAGAAGACCTCAGAGTCTCGATCCGAGTCCAGCATCTGATGTGGACCAGAGTCAGCAGGGCTTCACCCCCGAAGGATTTCTGACAGCCGGGCGGAGAGAGTCACTGTTAAATACTCGGGAGAGACTTGCGCGTGGAAACGCTGCGATGTCCGCGGAGTTGGTTTCATTACTCCGACACATCTGAGAGGTGAAGATGCAGAGGGCAAACAGGATGATCTTTCTGGCGCTTCTCGGACTGGTATGTACTTTTTATCATGACATATCAGGGATAGAAACTTTTATTTTGCCTTTAGAATGACGCTGTTACACCTGCTTACTCTGGAAGAATGAAACTGTAAATGTAGTAAAAACATTTTTTTAAAGTAAACAATTTCTTCTTTTTAAAAAATGTTCATTACTTGTTCACTTTATACATCACGCCAGTCGCATGACTGTTTATTTATAAACAAGTCATTTAAGTACAAGCAATAAAGAATGTAAAACATATTAACACGTGATGACAAGTTTCCCCTGGAGCCATTATTACAGTTCTTAGAAATATTTTGCCTAGCAGCAAGATGATACATGGTGCCACTCTTTTTTTCTCCCCCTCCCCCCCATTCAATATTAAAATACCATCTGATAATTGTGAATGAATCATTGTGTCACTACATCCTTATCTTTTGCACCTGCCATGTCTTTACCAGGACGGTGTAAATCAGGGTTTTTCGATGTGTGTCGCAGCCATTCAAGCTCCAGACTCTTTATCTCCTGTGACCGCCTCTGTAGTTCCACCCTTCTCACTTACATGTGGCCCTGCAGGACAATGTGCTGCAGTGGCCTACGAGAAAGAGAGAGAGAGAAAGGGGGCGACGGAGGGCGCCCGTCAATTAACCATGTGATAACAGATGTCGGGGAATCCTTCTCCGTAGTAGTGTGCTCGGTGGATTTACACGGTCTTAGATAGATCGGAAACACAAATCCTGCTGGAACCTGCCTTGTTAACATCACTGGAGACGACAATAGAGGACCGTGGGTTCAATTAAGAACGATCGTCGAACATCTAATCGTTACACAACTTTCCCTGGTACAACAAAAAGTAGGACAAAAGGCAATAAATCAAGGGTACAGCTGACAAGTTATTTTTTTCATGAGCACACACGTTCAACAGACACTTGGAGTAGAGCCTAGATGTTAAAAGGAACAGGCTGCAGTGGTTTTGGGGTATCTTTTTAAGATGTTGTGTGGATTTGGAAGCGATCCAGGCAAAATGTGGCCGAGAACACACCACGGCAAACACCCGGGACCAGATGCAAGAGATTCTGAATGTGTTAGGACCCCCTCAGTCAGCGGGGAGGGAAGTGGGGAAACGTTGGTGTTGACACAGTAACTCCCTTTGTGTACTTGACTTAATGTGAGCCATATTTCGGGGCGTCGTGATTTTGAGCGCATGAGTTGTTTCTTGTGCGTTGGAAAAAATATCAAAGTTCATTTGCAGTTGTTGCGGATAATCTGGGAAACCTCAAGAATTCATCTGATGATATGTTCTTGGAAGGAGAAATCTCGTCTTGTGATCCAAGGTTCTGGCTGGAGGACAGTGAAGTCAAGGATGAGAGAGCTTCGCTGATACACTGATGGCCCTGCATTATCTCTCTGATGCAATATTGATAACCTACTGACCCATCCTCCCCTTTCCTTTGCTCCAGCCTGGATCTAATGATGATTCAGCATGTTTTAGGAAGGCATTAGCGCTCATGTCATTGCCACCGCGGCAGTAAAGGGACCCGGGCCGTGGATTCAAATGAGCTCCAGTGGAACTCTAATGGCCTAACCAGCGCTGACAGCTGAGGTCCAGGGGTTAAGTGGCTCGGACTGAAAATTGACTGAGGCATTAGGAGGACCGGGGCCAGCTCAGAAGTGTCCAGATGTGCTGCTCTGCATCTGCTGGAGCAGCAGCTTCAGGTCTGAAAAGTGCTGCCTCAACATGGTCGAACAGTCCCTGAACTCTAGAAACAACCTTATGAAACAATCATGAATCCATAGAAAGGATTTCGTACCACAACTGAGATCTTTAGCGTCCTACCAGTTCCTCAACTTTAGACGAGATCCAACAAAAAAAAAAGAGTAAAACGCTGGAACCTGAAGTATTTTCAAAGTGTCAGCGAGACAGGTTTGGTCACATGTGTGGTTGTTTTGCGCATGCATTTAAATGCATACGTGTCAGTGGGTGTGTGTGCGTGATACGAGCGTGCGGCTCAGAGGGAGCCGAGGACGGACGAGTTGACATGTTTCATTCATTTCTGAAGGCTGGTTGTGTACCGTGTTGTGCGAGCGTGTCAATGCGGAACACATTAAGGTCATCGAAAGCTGGATGTTTGTTTTCCATTCCTGTAATCTACCCCAGGTACAAAGTGTTACCTAGAATAACAATTTAAAAGCCTTTTACTAACGTAAATGGAATTATATAGTTTGTACTATATACACTTACTTGTAACAATCTATGTGGAAACAACTTAGAGCAAATCTAAGTCTAATCTAGAATGTTTGATTGTGCACTTGTGTCAGTAGTTTGCAATGGCACAGACTGTACATCATTTATTATATTGGGGTTAAATTAACTATGAAAATAATTTATACAATCTGGGTCATACAGTAGTTCACTCTCTGTCAGTTTCCCTAGAAAGCCAGGGATGTAGGGTTTATCCTGGACAGCAATCCAGTCTAATAGAATGAACATTTATTGTCATATTTGTTTGGATACTATTTTTTTACTTTTACAGTAAATTGTTCTTTCTGAAGAAAACACACTGAAAAGTCAAAGATTTCAAATTAATGTAAAAGTTATATTAAACTAAATGTTGATTTATCAATTAGTATTAAATATATTAAAATAGTGTCCTTTATTTTCACATGATATTGAAGTCTATGAAACATATATATGTTGATATTTTTCACCTTCAGTTACTATATTTGGTGCAATCTTCACGTACACTAAGTAATAAAGTAATAAACTCAACCTGTAAAAGCAGGTTAGACTTATCTTTATCTCCCAAAATAATGTTTTTTAACATTATTAATCTGTTTATCATTGAGAAAACTAATTCCGCTCCTTTTTTTTCATCATATTTGCAATTTTTGGGTTTTACAACAAAAGAAAATCACAATGATGAGGCAAAGCAAATTTTTTTTTTCAACCTTTAAAAAAAAAAATCACAAGATACAGTATGTTGAAATTCTATTAAAAGACCGAAGTGTTAATGTGCACTTAGATTTCACTCCAGCTGACGGCTGCCCGAGGGGACATTTGAAGATCTGAGAGCTTGTCTCTTTTTGGCATTCCACGAACGCTCGCACTCCCTGAAGGTTGATAGAAGTTTGTCCTCCCCAAACCTGAAGTGATTATTGCCTAAACAAGCGATTATTTTAATGAGTTCATTGGTGCCACCGACTATCTGTGAAAGTCAAAAGTTCATCAGAGAATTTCTGTTGCGTACATGAGTGTCAGATTTTCTTGGAGGATAGTCAAAAATATTGTTTTGGAAGAAGAGTTTGCGATTTCAAGTGACAAAGATCCTTGATCCTTGTTCCAACCTTCCTACCTACCAACCTACCTACACACCTACATACACACCTACCTACCTACCCACCTACCTTCCTACCTATCTACCTACCTACCTACAGACCTACAGACCTAGCGACCTACCTAGCTACCGACCTACCTACCTACCTACCCACCTACCTTCCTACCTATCTACCTACCTACCTACCCACCTACAGACCTAGCGACCTACCTAGCTACCGACCTACCCACCTACCGACCTACATCCCTACCGACCGACCTACCTACCTACCTACCTACCTACCTACCTACCTACCTACCTACCTACCTACCTACCTACCTACCTACCTACCTACCTACCTACCTACCTACCTACCTACCTACCTACCTACCTACCCACCCACCCACATACCTACCCACCTATCCACCTACCCACTTAGCCACCTACCCATCCACCTACCCACCTACCCACCCACCTACCTACCCACCTACCTAGCTACCTACCTTGGATGAAGTATTATAGACTGTTTAAAAATCTTAAAAACTGAGATTGTACAAAAATGTTTTTCACAACCAATACCACAAACTATCATTCAAGTTTTAGAGAAATTGAAAGTCTTCAGATATAACCTCATGATTGAAGGAGAACGACATATTACAATATAACTACATAAAGTGATAATCATTTTCCTGGGTGCTCGCCCAGAGATCTTTCTCTCTGAACATTCAGTTCTGGATGAAGAATTCAAGACTTCCAGTGGAGAGATTAACTCTATCACCTTAAATAAACCTGGGAAATGTCAACAGGAAAGGGGGCTTGTGTGGTAGAGTGGTCTGGACCACTGGATTCTTTAGTTCATTCTTACAAATCAGCTGCGGTGAGAAGGAGTCGTGACAGTGGTGGAGACCAATCTACACTTCCTTCCAGAACATGAACCAACACTTCACGTGAAAGTGGATTGAACTTCTATTAGAGACAGTCCATCATCGGCACCTCCTAAATGTTATTCATGAATAAAATGTTTGTTTGAAACCCATAAAGACGAAATTGAAAAGAGCGTATTTTGACATGGTGATGTCAGGAGTCATGTTCTCTTAGCGTCTAAGTTCAGTAGCCACCTGAGGTTTAGATGTAAAAAAGGTCAACCTGCTTTTATGGAAAAGTCACTTTTAGTGATGCCGGTCTGAACGTTTAATGATCTGTGGCAAAAGACACAGAGCGATTTATCGTGCAAAAATATCAAAGGAGTCAGATGCTCACCGGCAGGTTTCAAGCATCTCAATCCCACTCCAGACACTGAACATCTGTGCAGGAGTCTCAACCTTGTTCCGCTGGCTCTGTGTTTGCTCGTGTAGTCATGTGTTTCCTTCTGATGTGGCTCATGAGAGGCTTGTCTGTGATTAAGGCTCACACTTCGCTAAACACTCGCTGAAATGATGAGTTGTTTCGGTGCCAGAGCGGAACGAATGAGGTTCTGATTGGTAATAAGTGGTTACTGAGAGCAAGGGACGTAATTGCTCTGTGGCGGCTCATCGTGATGTCAGCAATGTTCTCCCGTAACTCATCATTAGGATACGAACAGCAGCTCGGATTGTTCCTCGTTCGTTCTTCACAAAATGACTCTCAGTGGTAATAATTCAGGGAGAGGTAGGAGGATTTGAACGAATCCACAAGAGACGGAATATGGAGTGAAAATTAATGGAATAATAACTATTTTATTTTATGAGAGCAATTTGTTTCCCACGCTTGGAGTGACAGCATGATTGATTGAATCACTAGTCAAATGCATTATAAAGAGCAGATTGTGCAACCAGGAGTCAAAATTCTCTGTTAACCGCTTCAAAGTGTCACTCATTTTTGGATGGATCAGAGAGTGTTTCATCTAACAGTACGGTTGCCTGTAATTACCATGATAATAAGAGCTACAGAACCCTTTTCCAAGAAGTTGGTATGGAGTAGGTGCAGCATGAACAGTAATATCAAGGCATTTTTAAATTGTTTATGGAGTATTTTAAGCACAACTATGTAAAATGTTATTATTAACTGCAGTTGCATTGATTCTACTGCGATAAAAGCTCTTCCAAGAAGAGAAAACCCACGACAAGAGTCTTTTTTTTGTGTTATAAACAAACACACATGTGGACTTTGAGGCTCTAGAATCATGAGAATACAAATTCACTCATCTGACTGTAGAGGGAACCAGAAACAATTGAGTTTTATCTTACATAGTGCTGCTTTAATGCCTTTGGTTCTTGTTATTAGTTCCTTAACTTCCTGTAAGAACAAAAGACACAGAAGATCTGACATTACATATTTCTCTTTCTCAACCCCTTTGTTTTCTCAGGGTCAAGGTGACCCAAAGGCCAAAAAACAAAGGTGTTTTTAATATCCCTTGTGTTATCTCAGGGTCAAGGTGACCTGAGGGCCCGAAAACAAATGTGTTTGTGTTATCCCTTGTGTTGTCTCTGGGTCAAGGTGAACGACCTCCCTGGCTTCCATAAATACATATGCAGTGATGGAGGTTGTTCATCTTGACCCAGAGAAACCTGGAATGATTCAAACACAATTTTAAGAAGGAAGAAAAAGGATCATCATCATGTATCTGAATCAGGGTTCCAGCAGTTCCTTAAACAATCTTAAAACCTATTTAATTCATGAATATAAAAATAGGGCCTTTATTTTACATTTAAATAATAAAATAAAACCTTGAATTAATTTTTTTTTAAATGTGAGCACAAGATGTAGGTAATATGTTATATTAGTTTTGAATTTCAATGTGTTTACTATCATTTATTTACGTATTATAATTCATTTATTTACGGCATAGTTTAACTAACAAAACAGTGAAGTGGTTAGAGGCAGGACTCTCAGAGCAGATGCATTTTGTGGCTTTAGTTCAACACTGTTTATGAAGCAATCTATTTAAAACAAGCATGATGGGATTTCTTTCAAGTTTTCCAGTGGACTTAAACAAAAGAAATGTCTCTAAATCTAAGTAGTTTATGTGGGAATCGTGAGTTGGTCTTTAATTCAATTTAAAATGTAATTAAAAAACCACCAATTTGTAAGAATGAACTAAAGAATCTAGTGGTCTAGATCAGTGACCCAGGCTTCTTTTTCCAAAACAAACGTTTTGAATTCAACTTTGAGCTGTAGGAGCCATGTTTGGGGGGGGGGGGGGGGATCCATCCAATTCAAAGTCACAGTGAAGAGTAGCTCTGGTCGCTCATTCATTTGTCATTAAATGTTACATAACACAGTCTCTCTCTAACTACGTTTGTTTCATTGACAGGTCGGGGCTTTAGCCAATAAGGAGAATTGTCCCTCTGGCCAGTTCACCGCAAGAGGAGAATGTTGCAAGCAGTGCCCACCAGGAGAGGGTGTCTTCACACCTTGTGGGTCCAAGCAGACTGTGTGCACCCCCTGCCTTGACAGTGAGTATAACATCTGACTCATCAACACTGACCCATCCTAATTCCGACGTCCTTTGTAGAGCAGATAACCGTGTCAGTCGTGGTCCTTAACCCCCGGCCTTCAGTGAACCCACCAACCTGTCGACCGCCTCTGGGGTCCACGTCGATTTAGTTAATGCTACAGAATGATTATTATTCAAACAAAGTGATGTGTACCAGAACTTACACAACTAATGAGTTTTTCCTGCGACAACCAATGCAACGTCAAGATTTATTTGACAGAAAATATGCGCCTGAGAATTATGTCCTCTTAATATTTAACTGCATGTCATGACAAAAATACTGTGAACATGCTTCAGGAGGAATTCCTCCCTGAAATGGAAGTAAAGACACAAACAAACCTTTAAGAGTTAAGACCGGGTGTGTTAAACTCAATCATACAAGAGGCCGAAATCCTTGAGCGGTCTGAATCAAAGGCCCAACAAAATGTATATTTACCAAGTTGTAATATTATTTATTCTTGGAGTCTCGATATAGCTGCACTTAAACTGTTGTTTGGACGTGTCTGTATAGCTTTTGACATCCGTAGTCACATTTTCTGATCTAATATTAGACACTGGCATCTTTATGTGTCACGTTATCGACGATAATCTACTTCGCGCCAACCATCCAGCGGACCAAATGAATTGACTTGACAGGCAAATAATATAATTGAAACTTGCTGAAGACTTTTGTAGAGTATTTTTTAATAATTATCTTTAATCTTCATCTTAACATCCAAAAAAACTTTATTTGTTGGTGTTTCCCTATTTTCTAAATCACACAAATTCAGTGTAAAAATTTAAAAATTCCAAAAACAAATGTGTTATTTGATGATAAAATTGTCGCCTTGATAGTAGATCATGACTTAAAGACCATATTTGGTGAAGGAGAGACTACAAGGATGCTTATAAATGGACGCACACTGAAGGATGATCCCACTTTTTGTGAAGAAACTTCACAATCGATAAATAATTCAGTGCATCGTTTAATGTCAACCCTTTTACACACAAGCTCTGAGCAGCGAAATGCATCCATTAAAATATAATGTCCTGAATCTGTTTCTATTTGTACTTTAAAACTGTGAACATTTATGACAAACTAATAAGCATCACCTCAGTTTCTGACTTTTATATTACAACATATTTGATGTGGATAATAACAGGTCTACATGACGTGCATTAATAAATCATGTCTTATTGCTGGAATCTTGCGAGCTCAGCTTTGTCTGCTCGACTGCAGGAAGCTAATCAACATTAAGAAGTTATTTATAATCATGTCTTCTTGCTGATAAGTCGCCAGGCTTTCACGTTTCCCAGGGTTCTGGTCCAAAAGAAGGGGAGAGCACTATCGCTGAGTGGGTCAGTGGGGATGGTCCACATGCCAGCGAGTGATTCACATCTCAGGTCATGAGAGAAGTCACAGAGAAAATAATTCATGCTTACTACCGGCACGTGAGGAGAAGGTTGCACTGATGCCTTCTCAAAAGCTTTAATCCTCGTCTATTAGACGGAATTCCTTTGAATACTTTTAACTGGTTTTAACAGATCACATCACCCAAAGTTGTAGCCTCACTGCACCTGCTTTCCTGTGCATTTTAGAATTGATTTTAAAACTTTACTGATTACTTTTAAATCTCTTTTAAAAACACACTTTTACAGACCGGCTTATGTGTGATAGGTCCTTTTAACCCTTAACTGGGATCATCAATGGGCTTTTACTCTCCTTTATTTTCAGTGTTTTATCATTTTATTTAATTATATTTTCCCAAAATGGAACGTCTGGTGTTTTATTACTGTGCTGTTTAATGGATTGTGTCGTTTTTAAAAAATTTTTTTTTATGTAAAGCACTTTGTAACTACTGTTTAAAAAGTGCTATATAAATTATTATTATTATTGTCATTATTATAGTATTTTAATCTTAAGTAGGAGCTGTCGTGCAACATTCAGTCTAGGCTGATCATTTCGGCTCAGTCCGACTGTTCAGACATGAATAAGCACAGACTGTATCAGCTTTAAACAGAGTTGACGCCCGACAAGTTCTGCCGCGACTTGTTGTTCAGAGAAACCAACAATAACGTTTTTTTTTTTAATGATTCTCTCTGGAAAATAGAGCGATATTTCAAACAACATATAATTGCTGTAATTACAACGTACTTTTAGAAGTCATGGGTAAATATTTTGTTGGCTATTACCCAAGTGTTTTATTGTTGTGTCTTAACCTTTGTTTAGTCAAGATTTTGAAGATTTGTTATCTGGTGGCTGAATATCAGAAGTGTTGGATTAGAACGAGTCTTTTAAGGCAAACAAAAGATCTATTATGGATAAAAGGACATGTCTATGTAGTGATATTTCTGCAATCAGCTAGTTTTCATGTGCCAGTAGAGTTGGAGACCCCTGACCTATAGTGTCCACTAGGGTCATAGAGGAGATACAACAAGAAGGATCTTTACTCCCTATCATGTGGCGTTACACACTTGGAGCACACACTCACTTCATTAATTGGCTCACACGTTTGCTTGTGTTCACTGCTGACGGATGAGCTTAAAAGGACAAGCAGCATAAACACACAAGGGAGTCGAGCTGAATGAACAGATAAGTGGAGATGAAACCGAGTTAGTGCAGCTGGTTGGAAGACACAAGTTATTAGTTTAATCAAACGCACACACACACACACACACACACACACACACACGCACACTAGGCTGAGACTCCTTTTATGGTTGGCCCACACAAAGCTATGTTGGGCCAAAAGTACGGTGGATATGCTCAGGGAGGACGAGACCATCTGTGCTCTCTCCCATCGACTCTGCCCCATATCAAACTCCCCGGGAGCTGCAGCCCAGCGTTATTAATGTATTGACATGCATTATTGATGAATGACATTATGATAATGGCTCTGAGAGCTCGGGATGGGAGGCCGGAGCGAGAGCAGAGTGTTGTCTGTCAAAGCAAGGACGGGGGTTCACAAGGGGAAGAGGGGGTGAAGGTTAGGAGTGGAGGTCCACATCTATTGGGGACTGCAGTCCGGCCACTTCTTCTTTGGTGGTAATTGGACAAAAAAAAAAAAATTTGTGAGGTCGCTGCAACTGACACCGGCAATTTAAGTCTCAGATTCATGACAAGTGAGCGTCCGTCCATCTGTCACAGAGGCTATCTTTCCTCATCTCTTCTTTAATCTGTGCATCTTCAGAGCACGCTGCGCAGTTGGTGGGCCTGATGAGCAGCACACACTCGATACATGATACGGGAGGAAATGCAAGACCTCGGCATGCCTTACTGGCACAATTAGTTTAGTAAAATGTCGTGTGTTTGAACCTGTGAGGGAGAAAATCTTCTCCTGGCAGCTTCATGCAACCACCGCTTCTCAAAATAATATTTAAAATAAGGTAAGGTAAGGTGCAACTTTATTGATCCCTCAGGAGGTCTCCTTCGGGAAATTGTTTGTTTCCAGTAGCCAATACATACAGCAATTTTTTTTTATAAAAAATCAAAAATAAATCAAAATAAAATAAGAACAAGAGAAATATTTTAAAATTTAAAATAATTATTATCTTAACCCTCGTGTTAACCCAGGGTCAAGGTGACCCGGAGGCCCATAAACAAATGTGTTTGTGGTATCCATTGTGTTGTCTCTGGGTCAAGGTGAACGACCTCCACCACTGCATATGTATTTCCGGAAGCCAGGGAGGTCTTTTATCTTGACCCAGAGAGAACCCAAGGGATACCACAAGCACATTTGTTTTTTGGGCCTCCGGGTCACTTTGACCCTGAGATAACACAGGTGTTAAAGTTTATGTTTGATTTCAAAACACCCAGATTTAATGTAATTCACAGTGTATAGCTTATGTGTAGAGGTTGTGGATTATGTTTATTTTGTTTTATTTTATATTATATTTATATAATCAACGACATTGGTCCTATAAAACATTTGATACTGGGCAGCACAGAAAAATTATCTGTAATCTTTGGGAAAAAGTACCAATATTTTATTATTAGTTTGTGCCTCTTGACAGAAGTCTTCTGGGACACTTCAGTGCCAGAGACACCGACCCAGAGATCCTGCTGATTCAGCATTCTGATGACATGATTTTTTTTTTAATTTCATTTATGCTGTTTTTATCTGTCACACCTTCAAGGCCAATCAGAGAATATATAGGTGACATTATACTGGTTCAAGGTGCAAAAAGTTTGAGGACCTTGGTCTACAAACTAATCGAGAGCTGTTACGATATTTAATTTTCATAAGGTCACCCACATTTTGCTCATGTGTTGCAGCATTTGTCTCACTTGTCTCTGTTCTCTTCTTCCAGGTGAGTCCTTCTCAGAGTTCTTCAGTCACAAAGACAAGTGTCAGCCCTGCACACAGTGCATGGGACTCATGCGGATGGACACGCCGTGCACGGACTCCAACGACGCCACGTGCGTGTGCAACTACGGCTTCTACCTGAACGACCTCTCGCAGAGGTGCGAGCCCTGCACCAAGTGTCCGGAGGGCCAGGGCATGAGGTACAGCTGCGAGCCCGACCACGACACGGTGTGCGAGGAGTGCTTGGGAGAAACCTACTCGGACCAGGAGAGCTCCTGGGAGCCGTGCATCCCCTGCTCCACCTGCGACGAGGAAGGAGAGGAGCTTCAGGCGTGCACCTCCGTCGGCGACACCATCTGTCGAGGTGAGAAATCGTTGGTTTGAATTTGTGTTGGATGACAGTCACGGTTGTAACCCGACGGCTTTACTTAAAATGATAGAACGGATTGTCAAAATCGTTCGAGTTATAGTGATTTACCACACATTTTTCAAGATATCTCGGCTGAGTGCAAGCATCAGGAATGATAAATGACTGTGAAACAACATCCTCCTTAGAGATAATGAATGTTATTTATTAGATTAAACTCTCTTTAATCCCAGCAAGCTATCAACAATAAAATCATATCTCACTTACTCATATCAGGATCTTAAAAAAATAACCTTAGGCTTATCAAAAGTGAACATCATGGTAGAGTTTTAAAGGGGCCCTTTTGTGTGTTTTCTTTATTAATTTAATACATTGAGTCACTGACTTGCTTGAAAACCACATTTAAATATTTGAATTTTTCATATTAAAAAGTGAAAATGGTAAAAACATTAAAGCAACAATAAAAACGTTTGTAATGTTGTTTATGAAGACCCCTCGTCAAAAGTTAAACTGCAATGTAGAAAATCTCTGATCCTCCATCTTTAAATCAAGCTTGTTCAGTTGTCCCTCGCTTTATCGCGGTTTACATCAGTAATAGGATGGCTGGGCGGCAAAGCATTACGTGAGTTGTTAAAAAAAACCTCCCTCAGTACTTCATATGAAAACACTATCTCTGACCCACTGATGTAAAGTTTGGTCGTCAGATGACACAACAGACTCTCCAGGTCCAGATCCAGACAAAATGACACAAAGATTTACATGTTAAAATACTAAAGATTTCTACTGAACGAGTTAATAAAATAGTTGCATACTGTTGCTTAAAAAGGATAAAAACATGCAACTGGGTCTCCACCTTTTTTATTGCTTCAATATGAAAACGAAAAATGTGACCCATCCCAAGTAAAGATATGTTTATTTATTAATCAGAATCAGATGTTTTTATTGCCAGCGGTATAAAAAAAACAACACAGGAATATCCTGTTACAGAATAAAAGAATGCATTAATAAACATGTAATACAATTCGATTATGTAAAACAAGAGACATTAAGTAAACATATTTATATTTTTTCGCATTCCAAAATGTTTATTTGTTTTTTAATTTGTTGGAGAAACATCATATTCACCTGAATCACACAAACACTGTTTTGTTTTTATATGTTTCTGTTCATTCTGCATAGATAGAGTTTAAGAGAACTTTCTCTGAAAAAGACTACTAGGCGTTGTTTTCAGAACTGACCAGCACAGAAAAAAAGATAAATAAATTCCAAATGTTATTTAGAGGTTTTTCTCAGATGCTCTGTCATCACAGCAGTGGTTATTGTCATCATTCCCATGATCCTTTGCATAAGTTATAATTTAACACGCTTGAATTTATATTCTCAGGAAGACTGTTGTCCAAACACTTACTTTGTAACTCTTTTTCTGGCTTTTCCCTGATCTTCTGGAACTCCTGTGTTATTCTCGGTGTTATCTTGACCTTTTAAGTATATATTTTATTGAGTATTATTTTGAATGTTTCAGCGCTTTGTGACCCTGGTCTGGAAAATGGCTATATAAATATAAATTACTTACTTACATAGTTATTTATGTAAAGGTGACACTTTAATACTGTAGATTCAATCATGGTAAAACTAAATATGGTTAATTTTAGCAACACTATATAAAAATGTACATGTCAGACTCTTAAATTCTTCACAAAGAGGATATCATTAACACAATGATCAAGTATTTAATACAGACATTTGTCACGTAGCAAACCACAAAAAGTGAGACTATCTTAACAATGTATAGAAGGCAGCGATGTGTTCCGCAGTCAAAGGTCGATGAGGACTGAAATCAAACAATGAGGCTGAATATTTGCGGTCAATGGCTGTATGAAACACCGGAAATCCACTCTGTCATCATCCACTCAGCGTAACACAGTGGACTCTGTTGCCCGGTTGACTCAAATGCCAGCTGAAGCTTGACTCATTGTCCTTAAAGACTCATCTCCTCTGAAGATACAAAGGCCACACTTTCTGCTGCACGTTGGGGGTTTGGACGAAGGTCACCACGCCGAATTTCATATACACCACTGCACCCTGTGGGTATCTCTCCCCAAATCACGAATTCCTGCACTTGGCAGTCACTTGCCATTCCAACGACCTGATGCCTCACAGATTAAATCAACGCTTTTGTGCAGCAACAGTCAAGAGAGTCCGTTGATCGGCCATGTCGTCCGAGGGGCAGCGGTCGGAGGGATGCTGTTATCACAGTGAAGACGCTCGCAGGGTAAAGAGGCTCTTTTGTATTCGCCTCAGAGCCTTTTGACCGAGACAGACTTTTTGTGTTGTCCTCTGGACGAAAACAACACTAAATCCAACTAACTAGTTGTCTTCCAACCCTTCAAATATTTGTTGCATAGAAATCACAGTTCATCTTGTACAGAGACACATGGTGGATAGTAGTGGATAGTAGTTAGTGCAGCTTCACAACAAGACCACGACAGATATTTACAGCAAGTTTCATAACTGACTTGCGATGAATCTCTGGAGCGACATAAATCAGGGATATGATGGAATTGTCAGGTTAGAAATCTGCCTTAACTTTGCACTCAAAGAAATCAGAAATGGTTCAAAGGTACTTATCTGCTTCTAGATTCTAAATACATTCTAGCTCACTCATTTTCCAACAGGAATTATTTAGATTTATAAATATAAATGATAAACTGTTATATTAAATGAAATATTCTTCATTTTAATCTACATTGTTTTGTGTGAAAATGCTTAGTATAGAATGGGTAAATAAATTGTTCCAAATTTCTTTTTAAACAAGTCTATATTTTAAGCTTGTTTGCAGTAGAAGTTCAAACAATAGAATGTGATACAGACTGGAAGCACTCCTGATAAATATTGCCAGCGCTTTCAGTGCAGAAAGTACACTGTGTTGGTTCTGGAAGCTCTCATTTGAAACTGGATGTTGGCCTAGCAGCTAGCCTGTCGCCACTAAAAACAAGCTTAAAATACAGACTTGTTTTTCTGGAGCCTCATGTCGAGGCTAATACAAAAGGGACGTTACAAATGAGCAACCCTGAGGTATTTAGATGTTTTTCATTGAGTAATTTTAGACAAAGATGTAGATGAAGACCAATGAGCATCAGTCGCTACATTAAAATGAACATACATTTTGTCTATAACTCTAAAAGGAATGGATTAGTCTGAAAATGATCCCAACCCTTAGTCGACTTGAGGGTGAGTAGTAAAAAAAAGGAAGTTTGAATTTTGGGTGAATTATCACTTTAACAAAACAAACCTTTCAACATAAATGTAAACATTTATTTAGCCAAAGTCAAAATAACTGGACATTGTTCAGGAGAAGAAATGATTGTGTTTTGTCTTCACCAAGACCGACAGACTTTTTATATATTAAACTTAAATAAGCTGTTGCTATATTAATGCACCAGATGTGTTTACTATTTACAAAGAACATCTCAGTTCAATCTTTTATTTCAAGCTTCAAATAAGAGTCATCAAATTGTCTTTCCGACTAGATTGACACCGCATTAGTCCCGTCTCGCATCGTCTGTGATCCACAGTGTGGCCATGAGGTCCAAAGACGAGCGTAATGATCTTATACGATGCTGTCTCTCATCTCAGAGCCTCTTAGAACCAGGGTTACGGACAGTTATTGAGTAACCATGACAGATGTGTCATTCAGAGTGCTTGACTGCAGGAAAAACAAAAACATATTCCATTGACCAGGAAACGGTAATGCAACTGAATTGAACTCGTAGCCTGAGAGGAAACACTGCTGCTGTGTGTGTGATTCATCCAAAGATAGATCCAGATATAAAGACCCAAAACTGCACAACAGCCATTAGATAACAGACGCACTGTTTGGATGTGAATCTTCCGGGCTTAATGACCCAAGGCTCATGGTGTATGCTTTTCAATATGTAATGCTTCTCTCTAACTTCATCATGTGCTCTTAATGCCCCAAATAATCTTCTTTACCAGAGTTCAAGTGTTATCAGAGCCTTAAAATCAGTAGTTTGCCAGACGTCCGAATGCATTACAGTCAGGCGACACAGGCCTGCAGGAGAAGCACTCGGGAGAGAGAGCGGGGGGGGGGAACTCACGGCCGGCCTATGAAAGGGCAAGTCGTAACTTGAGACACTGAGGCTTCACTTCATTTAGGGTGGGAGGACGAGAACATCACCTTGACTGAACTGAATGTTATCTTGAGAGTAAGAACTGGATTAACCGCTGTCACTTCTTGGCTCAGGCCTGTGAGTCCTGCCTTGTGATGATTTAGCACCCTGAATATGAGCTCAGCTGATGTCTTGGGGGAAAATCAAATTTCCTCCCGTACTTCCAGGGAGATTTGTGGTTTTAGGTCTGGAACGAAAGAAAAGAAATAACTGTTTTTCTTTCTGCTGATGGGAAAACGTGTTAACACCCAAGTGACTGTAACTTGTCAGACTTACTAAATGCGTTAAGTTCTCAAAGCAAGATGCTAATCTGAACAAGTGTTATAGAGGTCCTCTCCATTGCAAGCTTAACGAGGGGTCTGAGGTCGAAGGTCATGGGAGGTGTTTATTCAAAGGGGGCCTTGGGATCAGGCAGTATAGGTTTCCTGTTGGGGATATCAAAGCGATAACATTGAGTAATTCCCTCGTCATCCCCTACAGAGTTCACAAGTCCAACCGCTCGAGAGAAGTTTATTTAGGAGATTATATAGACTTGGATATACTGTAGCTTGAACCTCAACACTTGCTTTCTTGTGACAAACTCACAGAGACTCGTGTTAGATCAGATTCACCAACGTTGGTCTGGACCATCCAGTAAAAACATTACCACCAAATACCATACCAAGGGTGAGAGACATATGTTTACACTAATTTTATCCTTGTTTGACTGAGACTGTAGTTGTGATGATGTTGGGAAAAGACCGTCTGATGTTTTTCTTTGAAGGTTGTTGTCTGGAGTTGCTACTCAAACCTATCATCTAGTAAAGTAGCGGTTTGATAATATGACTAACTCTGTCACACGTTGCGTGACGCAACAGCACGCTGAGGCGTTCATAATGTTCCCAACTCCATGTCTTGTCTTGTTTGTTGTACATTCTTTTAAGTATCATCCTGTCCTTTTTTTTAATAACTTAAATTCAGTTAATAAGGTAAGAAACATCTTGAACGGATGCCAACGGCAAGTCCGGCTTATCTGGTTTGAGTGTTTGGTTTATGTAACCAAGGATGGGACGGTGATATTTAAGAGCCAATAACACGACCTGCCCAATCAAAGTATTTGCGAACAGATGTGTTGAGTCAACACATGGCCATAATGCTCCTCCGTGGATCAGAGGTTACCTGGCAACACTTGACTCCTCCTGACACATCCTTATCTGTTTCTCAATCAGGTTATTTCCCATGCAAACTTGTAGCTGAAAACAGATGTATCCTCAAGCTTTTTTTGTTTTATTTTCTGGTGTTCGCACCGAGGCCTTCGTGCACACATGTGGTCTGACCTATCACCCATCGCTCTGTCTTCAAGTCTTCAGCAGCGCGAGTCTTGCATGCAATTCCAGATCCCCGCACATGTGTAAAAGTTTACCGAGACGATCCCGATATGAGTTGAGAGA
The DNA here is from genome assembly GCF_982586985.1 of Callionymus lyra. Taxonomy (NCBI): domain Eukaryota; kingdom Metazoa; phylum Chordata; class Actinopteri; order Syngnathiformes; family Callionymidae; genus Callionymus; species Callionymus lyra. Next base: position 20,122,406 of record NC_141823.1, read on the forward strand.
CCCACTGAGAAGACTTCTGTGTGGAAGCTGAATCATCTGAGATCAATAAGGTTTATTGAGCTTCAGAGACGTGAGGGAGCGAGGCAGTGGGTGAAGGTCAGGTGGGCGAGGCAGCGAGAAAGAAGGGGTGATTGGTCTGAGTGCACTTGGGTATTGACCCGTTCTAGTTAGTAGGAGAAGGGAGCCGTTTCCTTCCTGAGGTCGGGTGACCCGAAAAATCGACAGGTCAGCGTCTAGAAATCAAACTGCTTAATCTGCTAATAAGCTCCACGACTCCAGGTCAGAGCAGTCCAGCGAGGGGAAGCAGCCAAGTAGGTTTGAAGGCGGGAGGAAGAAAAAAAGGCCGAACTTTCATTTTTAAAACTGTTGCGCTTTATTCCTCTGCGGAGACAAACGGAAGACTTATAACACGTCCAAAACATTTCTGATGTCCTGCATAGAAATGATGACCGAGCCAATTCATGAGAGGAATCTCTCGCCGCTGTACAAAGAACCAACTCACCATCTTTGTGCCGCACAGATGTTCATTGTGCGGCTATAGCTTGCGCTCTCCACCATCCTCTGTCATATATCTCTGATGCCGACTCTTCTCACAGACGTGACCCCTTTTTTAACCCCTGGGCGCCCGCCTGCACACAGTACTCAGTATTGTGACCGTGGCTTCAGTCCGTATGTCTTTCTGTGCCTCTGCTGCCAAACAAGAACTACCGCTTTTGTGCTGCAAAGTCCACTGAAGTTACCGTTCTGGGGAACATTCCAGAAGGGCACATTTTTGGACGTGATGTGGCCACGGTTTGGGCCAAGGGTGACACACACAACACACTCCCGCTCGTGCCGTTCATTGAAAGTTCTGCCCCGACAGCCGAGGCTTCGTCCTCGTGGGGATTTATGTGCTGGAGAACTGAGTTTGAGCCAAGTCGGCTCCACGGTCAAATTCATCTTTCTGTCCAGAGTATCAGCAGGCGTCGAGCAGGATTTCTTTTCTTTTTTTACTGTGTGTCCTTGTGCGTTGTATGTACATATGGATGTGTGCATCATTATTATTGTTATTAATCACCACATCCACATGTTCTGTAAGAAGTTAAAAACGGTCAAACCCACTAAATCCAAATTATAATTATTCTACCTTTCTACTCTATTCTGCTTCAGCTAATCCCCTTAAAACCACTTAGTTATAACTATATTTTGATTTATATGATATTTAACATCACTGCATAAGTGTTAGATTATATCAGATATAACTTTATTTACGACACAACCAATGGTATTTAGATGTAAAAAGAATTGTGAGCTTTTTTTCAATAACATGCTTGATTGTCGAACATATCAATAAATATAAACTTACATAATTGATGAATTCTGTAGAAGTGAAAAAAATAAAAATAACGTGGTGGCTTACAGCAATATTGATTAAAATCTTATTTTGTAAACGAAGAAGGTTTATTTTCTTTTATTTTCTTAACTCACTGCAAGAGTGAGTTAAAAGGGTAAAAAACTTAAAAGAACATGGTTCTTACCAGAAGTAAATGGCAAAAACCTTAAAAGGATTGTGAAATGAAACTGCATAACACCTCCGTAAATTAATGATCTAATAGGTTACCTTGACATTTCTTTGAAATACTTTTCAGGAATGTTTGAGTGATTTTTCCAACAGATAAATGCCAACAAGAAACACTTACTTGTATAACACATGCAAGATCTGACTCACTATGTAAAGGGTAACTAATGTGTTCATTTAAGTGTGTCTTAAATGGAGCTTGGACCTATATTGTATCATCAGTATGTGTCTGTTTGTACAAAACGCTATTAAAATTGAAATATTTACATTAGACAATGTGCTTAAGCCCCGCCCCCTGAAAACACTCGGAGCTAAAACTAAATTTTGTATGAAGCCATTATAACGTCATAATGGACTCCGCTCTCGTAACCTCTCGTTCGCCGAAATTTCAGACAGGGTAGAACTTTATAAAGTAATAAGTTCAAAACATGGTCATAATGAGAGACTTACTGCATCTTGGAGAGGAATACGCAACATTTGAAACATCCAAGTAAGTTGAGTTTTCAATTTAGTTCCCCATTAATTCCAGGTTGTCGATCCTTCTGATGTTCCTAACCAGATATTTTCATTGCCCACATGTTGTCGGCTGTGACACTTGCAAACTGGGAACATCAGATCCTGGCAGGACTGATGTGCAGTGAAGCGTCACTGATGAAGAAAGGCTGTAAAAAAAAAAGAAGAAGCTGGGCAGATGCTGAAAAACGTCCTGGTCGATAAACGCGATGGAGTTTCTCCTCCGCACTATCATGTTTCTCCAGTTGACCTCTACAAGTGCTGATCGCATTTTGTCGCAGAGCGCACACACACACTCACGCACAAAGATAAACACACTCCTTCAAACGAGCAAACATGCTCCGGCTTCACGGGGTGTGTTCCACGATGGCAGGGAAACGAGAAGGGTCATGTAAGGAAGGAGCCCGAGGCTGGAAAGAAAGTGAGGGAACACAGTCGCTCAAACCACTCGACGAGTGAAAAAGTCGCCGAACAAGATTCTGCTGTGATTCCTCTCTTGTCCTCTCACAGTAGCTGCAGCACCAACACAAGCTCAGGTGTAATAACAGATCATAAAAAAACAAAACACTTGTTTGGTCGGAAGCCACACCTTTGCTTTTTTTCGGTCCAGTCAGAGGTGAAGTGTGTGGCATTGAACCAGCAGGTGAACAGCTGTTTGTTTGAAAGCGTCCACTGGAGGAGGGAATAACTAAGTCAGGTGTGGTTTCTGCTGACTTGCAGATGAACAATGAGGATTCACGCTTCACTTTCTTACCATGCAGCAGTTACCAGCAACAGATTCCTGTCTCTATAAGTCACGCATGTTGACGTGTGCTCCATAAATCATTTACATGCAGAGATTTAAAATATGTTAAAGGAGTCTCCGGGGATTTACATTGGAAATAAAATTCTCTGTTTTGTTTATTAAAAGTTGATATTTTACACCAGGATGTGCTTAAATATTGAACATGAAAATAAACATGCAGAATAAAACACACATTACATTAAGAGTCACTCAGGTTTGGTGTAGAACAGTTATGGTCTAGAAATATTACACACGTTTATAACAAGTCATGTGTGTCAAAGTTGTAAAGTCTGGTATCTCCAACTCTTCAAACCTTTTAGCTTCTAATATTTTCCGTTCTTCTTCTTTCTACTCACCACCAATTACAACCTCAACATCTTCGACTCTGATTCTTCTGATCAGAGGATACATTTATATTTCTCGTGTATTATGTAACAAATATGGTCCACATTCTACCCAAAAAAATTGAATTTTGATATGTGTCTCCTGCCCCCCTGATCGAGTCGCCCACTCTAAAACCTTCACAGAGAGGTCAGTAGTTCAGGACACTCGCAGGCAGACAGACCGACTGTTATATACATAAAAATGTGTTAAAATGAAGAAAAACTGGATCATTCTGTAAAAAGGACAACAAGAGCTGTTATTATATCGAGATTTTAACATATTTAACCCTCAAGTAAACATGTATTCTATAACAAGTTATTATTATTACTTTAAATTAAAGGCAGCACATAAACATCATTAAATAATTTATAATTTAAACTTTAACAATGTTTTCTCCTAATAATAATAATTATAATTTCATCGGACAAGGTGTAGGAAAAGAACTTCAACATTTAATTGAATAATAATGTCTACATGTGAACTCAATGACCGGTTTGAGGTTCCCATCTGACAGTCAGCGTTCTTCTCTTCAAACTACCTTTATATCTTCCCATGTCAGATGTGAATGCTTCTGTACTGCGGTGTATAGGCTGGAATGCAAGTTGATGGGTTCATTGATGGCGCAGGAAAAACAAGCTGCTCTGTGGTCGGACCATCTAATGGTTGAACAAGAGTTCAGTGTAGGCACTTAGAGTCCACTTTGAACTGATCATCAGCTGGAGAGAGTGCACTGTGGAGTAATGGAGCGCAGACGTGGAACACAGAGATGGATGAGATCAATGAAGAATAAGACTGAATCAGGCAGGTGAAGGAGGTGAAGAGAGGGTTGAAGGATAAGCAGTTCAGGATGAGCAACTGTTCTGTCAGTGTTTCCAGTCGGTCAATGTGTTCGACCCTGATGCTGACGGTCTCAAGCGGTTTGTCTCAACGTTTATTAACAGAAACCTTATTTTTACACACAGGTGTGACGCATGCCTCACAATAATGTGTTGTGTTTATCTTAAAGAAGAAATATTGAAGCTTAAACACAAACAAAAACATAATTTTAACATAGTAAATTTGATTATAAGACACATTTCTACTTCATAAACCATATAAATGACTTCCTTCATTCACATTCACCTTCTCCTTGATGCACTTTTTGCATGTATTTCCATTTTTGATTACATTTAAATTCCCAAATTAAGTTTCTTCAGACTAAAAAAATGTACATTCAAATGTACATATGTATATTATGATATAATATGGGTATATAAGGTTAGAGAAAAGTACAGTCACAGTGAGAAAAATGACCAGGTTTGCGAATAGCATTTATGTCTCAAATGATATCCTCGTGGAAAATGATATCCTCACAGCATCTGTCAATGTGCATCATAAGACTTGTATTGAATCTTTGTTTAACAGCATTGATGGAATTTTTAGTTTTTCCTGTAATCTTTGATTGACGCTTAATTCACTTAAAGGTCAACTAATGCGGAAACCAAACTCTCCTGACTCACCCACATGTTTTAAATGTTAAAGTATTTATGAATTTTGAGAATGAAGTTCTCCTCCATCTGAAATCTCGACGAATGATAGGTTACGAGAGTGGAGCCCATTATGATGTAATAATGGTCTTCACTCATCCTCCAGCCAGCTGTAATCATGCCCGCTTTGTTTTTAAAACGAGTCCCTGGAAGGTGGAGACTTTCGGGATTAATGACGTAACAAACCTAGACCAATAACAGCAGTGTTGCCGTGGTGATGGTAAACAAGATCTTATCTCCAGAAAAACAATGTTTTCAGTGGGCGGGGCTTAAGCACATTTTCTAATGTAAACATTTCAATGAAAAGAGAGTTTTGTACAAACAGACTGATGATTGAATAGAGTCCAACATCTATTTAAGACTCACTTAGATCAAAACATTCGTTGATCTTTAATGGGTCAAAAAGCTCTGTTTGCTCTCGGAAGGAGGACTTCCTGTTGATGGCGTGAGTAAGGAAAAGATGAGATGAACATGATGTCCAACAACAGGATAAATTTGCTCTCATTAGTGTCTCTATAGGGACCAGCATTATCAAGCAACTGATGTGGGATGAAATTGTTTGTTGTTATTTGCTAGAAAATTATTTTGGTTTATCAGATGAAAACTTGTAACACAGTAGATTATCTTATTATCTTTCTTTGTCACCAGATATTTGACTAGTTAAGATTTAAAGTAGGTTTCTCTCATGCCCTTTTATATCATACAAACCACACCTAAAATCAAAATTATTATTTGTTTTTGGGGAGATTTTGTTTTTTCATTTTACATTGACTCTGAGCTTTTCTGCCTCTTCTATTGTTTTGTAATGTTGAATACTTGAATACTCAGTTCATCCTCATGTACAAGTCACTCACACTTAAAAGTATTTTTATTAGCTTATAAAATCAAAGGAACAACAAATAAACATGATAAACTGTTCTGATGTGAAGATAATTATTAGTAAATTAAATGAACCAGAGAAACAGCGAGTCATCTGTCATGATCACATCTCAGTCTTTAAATAAGTCTCTGCTGGTTTGATTCTCTGTGTTAATTCTAGTATCATTGTTGTTCAGCTAATTTGTTGGATAAAACTGGAACGGTTGTTAATCGTCGCTTCCGTCTGTAAATTAATTTAGCTAATGACGGTGATCATTTCTTCCTTCGCAGTGTCGTATCCCTCAGTGTCTCCCACGCCCTACATCGATTTCTCTATTCCCATCGTGGACGAGTCTCCGCCGGACCCCCCCCCACCGGACGGGCCCACAGACAGCACCCCCACCACCACCGACGGAGACTCTCGCAAGCCCATCTACCCGGGTCTCCACGACAAGCTCATCCCCATCTACTGCTCCATCCTGGCGGCCGTCGTGGTCGGCCTGGTGGCCTTCATCATCTTCAAGAAGTGAGTCTTGAGTTTACTCTACACACCTCGATTTTCTACTAGTTTTTACCCAGAGATGGTGAAGAATCCTTCAAAAGATTTGTGGATCCAGATGATAATTCAAACACCCCAAAGAAGGAATCTGTTTGAACCTTGTCCTATTGTTAACTGGCCCGACTATCCTCGTGTTTAGGTCTTCATGTTTTTAAGATATTTTGCATAACATTTGTTATATAATCTCCTTCACTGTTACAACATAAGTAACATTTACTGTTCAGAAATACACTTGAGATATACAGATAAATATAATTTAAAGTTGGCTTAATATCATTTAAATATACAAAAAAATGGGCATTTCATTAATGTTAGGCATTTAATCATCCTTATATTTTTTCCATGAAATTCTTAATTAACATTATATCAAGAAACAAAAAATAAATAACACAGGAAAATCTAAGGTAGTCCATAGACCAGGGGGTCTCAAACTGAAATGGCTGGGGGGGCAGCAGAGGGACGTTTTGTCGAGACAGCAGGTTGAGGGTCTTTCAGCTGCTCTTTCGTTACATATTTGATCAAAATTTGATTCATATTTTGTTTTTAATGTTGTGTGGATTCATTGTGAATCAATAGGTCATGTTTGTCCGCATTCCTTTTTTTATCTGTTCATTCTAACTATGTAATTAAATATATATAAAAGAACCAATTTGACATTTTTACAAAGACAAAGTTTTCTTGGGTTAAGAAAGCAAAAACAGATTACACTTAATAAACGTTTTTCCCTTAGCTCAAGTCATTGAAAAACTAATATTCACTTTTAATATTTGTAGACTTGAACCAACCAATTTAAAGGGCACCTAATGTGCTGATTTAAGTGTCTCTTAAATTGTTCTAGCACCTCTATTATACTCATTAGTATGTTTCCTTTTGCACAAAAATCCCATTTAATAAAGATATATTTATATAAGAAAATACGCTTAAGATGTAGGTACTTCACTGATTTAGGGCTTCTAGGGGGGGACACCTCCAACAGACTGACGTCAGAATGTTTAATTTAAACCTTAATCTCGTTTGGCAAGATTTCAAACGGGAGAGAACTTTATTAAGTAATAACTTCAAAACGGAGCAACATCATGAGGAATGACCTGCATTTTGTAGACGACTTGAACGTTTACAAGATGTGAATAAGTCAGGAGAGTTGGGTTTTCACATTAGGTGCCCTTTAAAGATATCGTAAAGAGATTATTTTACAATTACTTTCACCGGTGCAGCAGTAATGATTTACAGCAATGACCGAAAACCATTTCAGTCGAATTAAAGTTTCATTTGAACCAATTGAATGTGTAATGAAACCATCTGTTCTCCTGTAGGTCGCCATATGGTCGTCCATTTTCACTCTGAACGAATGCAAAAGTTAAACTTTAATGAACCATGTGTCGAATAAATTGTATTTTCCACTTTAACTGAAAACATGCTGATGGGATATTCTTCTTCTTTTATAAAGTCCTTTTTTTTCATGATTTTGACTTCCTTGTTGACACAGGTGGAATAGCTGCAAGCAGAACAAACAAGGTGCCAACAACTGCACAGTCAACCAGAACCAGACGCCGTCGCCCGAGGGCGAGAAACTGCACAGCGACAGCGGCATCTCCGTGGACACTCAGAGTCTGCAGGAGCAGCAGGGACAGTCTCAGACACAGACAGGTAAAAAACACACACAACACACTCACACACACACACTGAAACTTGACACAACTGAAATCTAAATCCTGGCAGAGAGTGTGTGTGTGTGTGTGTGAGGTTAATCACATGTTTAAAAGTGCATTTGTCTGTGGTTGGCCCAGAGAAACCTGTTTGTGTAAGTGTTACATTTCAAATACCTTAAGTGTGTTTCCTGGAGATAATGCATGTTATTGTTTTGTTTTTTTAAAGAGGTTAATTTGTTTTTGTTTTTCCTGTCTAACCATCGTCAAGTACGATGACATTTTTTTTGTCTAAAACAGGAAATGTGTAGTTGTTTAAAACATTGCTAAATTTAATCTCATGAACCTAATTGTGTTTTTTTTAGAAAACTTTCTAAATTAAAAAAAGAAAATCTGAATATATTTATTTATTTAAAAATGTCCCCCCCCTTTTATTAGCATTGTAATTACTTTTATTTAAGTTTACTTGTGCTATATTTTCATTCTTTACCCTGAAACATCTTGACATCGATTGGTTTTACCAGACTTGTGATTGTGAAGCAGGTTTCAATGACTAAATTATATTAAAAAAAAAGGTTTTATATATCACAAATATTACGTTTAAATTAGTTTAAATATGTTTAATTGAAATATTAATAATAAATATTATACAATTCTGGTCTTTTTAGGTGTATATTAAATCCTACCAAAAAATACTGGTGATATATGTATTATACCAGAATTTAACATGTTTTGATTGATTGAGCGTATTGTAGTTTCCATTAAATTCACAATTCATGGTTGAAGTTTTACTTACACACACTTTTCAGAAAGTTATTGTTCATAAATGGGCTGATGTTTGATCGAGCGCGATGACGAGGGTTCCATCTCCTCCGCAGTCATCACCATGGACGAGGAGCCATGTTTGCTGCTTCCTCTTCAAACCCGAGAGAAAGTGGAGCGACTTCTGTTCCGGGTCGACGAGGGAGACGACGGCAGCCGCGAGGACGACAGCGACTGGCGCAACCTGGCCGGTCTCCTGGG